>NC_083333.1:52742644-53077532 GCF_963455315.2 Globicephala melas
CTCTAACACTTCCTTGTCTGACAGAAGAACTGATCTCATTAAATGACAAACTATTGAGCTCTTCCCAAATGATCTACTTTTCATGCTTTTCCCTGGTTACAGACCTCTGTAGAGCTCCGTCTTGACTCAGGATAAAATCGAAACATCACTATAAAGCAAGCTCCTTGAGATCTAGGATTTTAATTTATCTTCGGTCATATCTTTTGTCATGCAACCACCCTCTGCTGTCTGCCTGCATTGACCCTACACTGTGGTCAAGCTGAACCTACTACAGGCCCTTTTGTGCTTCCATGCTTGTGAACATGCCATTTCCTTCTCCTCCAATACCCTTTTTTTTTAACCAGTACCTTCAGGTCAGATTCTTCTGATACTTGAAAATTTTAGTTTAAATAATCTTCTCCTCAGTGAAATCTTCATGGACACCTCTTTCCCTCCAGGCAGAATTAGTTTCTCTCTTTTGTGCTCCTAGACCACTTGTTTTCTAAATGTATCAGGACACGGATCCTGCTTTACTGTAATAATGTGTTTACTTGACTGCCTTGGTATTAGACTGTGATTTCTTTGAGGGCAAGAACCGTGTCTCCTGTTAATTTTTATTTCCTCAAAACCTGGAACATTATAACTTCTCAGTTAATGTTTATTGACTGAATGAGCAACAACAAAATGTGCACCCTGATCTGAAGAGAGCAGACCCTTCCTCCAAAGTCTCCTCTTTCCCTCCATTCTCTTTTCTCAAGGTGCTTTTGCTTTTCCTGTTTCAAAAGGTGTACT
The DNA here is from genome assembly GCF_963455315.2 of Globicephala melas. Lineage (NCBI taxonomy): Eukaryota > Metazoa > Chordata > Mammalia > Artiodactyla > Delphinidae > Globicephala > Globicephala melas. The sequence goes on from NC_083333.1 coordinate 52,743,416, forward strand.
TCAGGTCTGTGATATTTACTGGCCTCTCTACAGGAAAGAGTCACCATTACTTTTTAGCTTACTCTTGACCCTTGTAGCTCCCTGAATGTGTCTTTATGCCTTTCAAGGAGGAATTATATCCTGTTTGCACTTGACAGATGTCCTCTCTTGGCTGGAGAGTGGAGAGAGTGAAGTGTCTCACAGTCTGCCTTTCCAAACCAAGTTGTAAAAAAAAAAAATCAGCTTTTTTCCTTCTTTCTAAAATATGACTGGGAAGATAGTGAGAGGCACTGAAGAATTTCTTTAAAGGAAATACTATCGGTCCCATCTGAATTCTAGAACGCCAGGGTGTCCACAACTTTCTCTTGTTGTGTCTCCTTGTGGTCAGAGCCTTGGATCAGTGGGTGGTCTCACAGTGCCCACACCACCCGTGCCACTCACCACAGTGAGCTATGAGGACCTTTCAACGACAAGGACAGGGCTTCACTTTCCCGCTCTAGTGGTTTTTATCCAGAGCCTTTAATGTTACTTTAACAAATGTTACTTTAACATAGTCTTTTGTGGTTTAGCAATGATACATTTGGTAGCCATCACTGAGAAGGGGAGGATAGACTGGAAGCTTCTAATTTTTTTCTAATGTGAATCACATGCATTTTACAGGCAAAATGGTATAAGGATACAAAAATGCATTATCCCAGACCACATGATTTGTTATTAATTTACAAACTAAGACTGATTTTCTGTGGTGTTTTCTCTCTCTTTTTTCTGTATAAAATTGTTGGCACCAACACTGGAAGTCAGATTAGGAGTAGAGTAGAGTGGAAAGTACTCAGGGTTAGGTATCAGATGAAACTGGATTTGAATCATAGTTCTGCCACTTACTACCTTCATAATAATCGGCATATAACCCCTGGGAGCCTCCGTTTCCTCATATCTAAGACAGGGGTAATAATATCTACCTAGGATAAGACAACATAATAGTAAACAGTAAAGTGCCCAGTGTAGCATGTGGCACATATCAGATATAAAAGAAATTTTTGTTCACATCCCTACCACGTCCCCCTGGGAAGAATGAGGCATTTAGTAGGTAGAATATTAGAATGGGATTGAGATTAGAATATTCTTCCTAAAGATCTCTAACTCAGTAAAGTCCTAATCAATCTGGGCCATGTAGCCTAGTTTGGAAGCTAAGGAGCCAACAAGATTACCTCCTAGGGTCAGTTTAGTTCCGTGATTCTTTGCCAAGGTGTCAGAAGGAACCTGGGCATAAGATGCCTCTCTAAAGATTCCTGGTAGTGAATGAGTTGATGCTGGAATTCAGGAGTGGTATCCTAAATCATGAAAAATGGGCATTAGGAATGAGGGTTGAGACCGTGCCATTTCTTATAAGCCTGTGGCCTGGATTCCATTAGGCTCAATGCCTGGATATCCCACAGGCACCTCAAACAAAACTCATCATTTGTCAAACTGAACTAACTCATCATCTCTCCCCTCCCCCCAAACCTGTTCCTCCCCTCTTATTTCCTGTTCTGGTAGATGGCAGCATTATCCATTTCAGCACCCTATTCAGACTCTCTGGCTCCTCCATCTTGCTCTTCAACCACATTAAATCAGTCACAAAGTCCTATTGATTTTAACTTCTAAATTCCTCTTGCCTCTGCCTTCTCTTCTGTACCCCTGCTGTGGCAGTCTTGGTTTGAGTTCTTATCGTTGCCCACCTGGGCCAGTCTCTTAACTGTCTCATTGCCTCTAGTCTCAGTCCTTTTTTTGTTTTCCTGCAATCCATAGAGTTGCTAAAACCTAGTAAGACCATATTATTCCTTTTCTTAAAATCTTTTAATGACTCCTCTTTGCCTGTAGGATAAAATCTAACCGCTTTAGGATGGCCTAGCCCTTTGTGATTTTTACTTTTTTAAATTTTAGTTGTATCTTCTGTCACTCTTCCTCAGATGCCTGAAGCATCTTTCACAATGAACTACTAAGAGTGTACTTAATTGAGCTGCATTTTCCCATGTCTCCAAGCCTTCGTGCATGCTATTCCTTCTGCTTAAAATGATTTTCCTTTTCTACCTTTTCTTTCCTTTTCTGAATGTTTATTTATACTTCAGGGTCTATCTCAAATATTATCTCTGTATGAAAGGATTAGGTGTCTTTCCTCTGAAATTCAACAACCTACATCTTAACAGCAGGATTTTCATTGCATTGGGACTATTGGTGTAGACGTCTGTATCCGCCACTGGATTCTAGACTTCTGGTGGGCAGATTGTGTCCTATTAATGTCTCTATGTCCAGCCCCAGCACAGTGCTTTGCATACAGTGGAAACTCAGTAAATATTTGTTGAATGAAGGATGCAGCCAAGCACTGAAGTATGAAATATATACCAGGCTTCAAACTGTTTCTAAAAAATTCCCCAGTTTCTTAATCTTGCTAGTCAAGTCAGTTGGAATCATAGAGCCAAGGAAATTGATAAAAGTCAACTTTCTTCTTCATAGGCCTGCTCTCAATTGTGACTGCCCACAGGGTCAGGGCAGGGTGACCTCCTCAGTGTAGGCTAGGCAAATCCTCAAGAGACCATATCACTGAACAGAGTTTCTAAGGGCTTTTCCTTTCATTTCTGGGAACAGCATAAATAGTGACCCTTGTTGTTCCCTAGGCACATACTTTATTACTGCAGAGGATTGCTATCCTGCTCCTATCCAAAGAGTCGGGGAGTATCAGCTCTTACGCTGTGGAGGGGGAGTGGGTCTGCAGTTGTACCACTTTGCCTCAGCTCAACCCTGCTCATAGAGGTCTCACAGCATCCTCCTGTATGATGGTCTCTCTCTTTCCCCAACAAGTAATCCTATGAAGGAACATCCTATGGGTCTTCCTCAGCCTAGTCTTTACTCCAGGAGACAGAGGGCTAAGCTCCTTTATCATTTTGTCCTTGCTAGATCTAGTTTGTGCTGGAATAGGCACAGATACAGTTTCCCATAGCTGGTTAGCAAGTTATTTATGATTCACTCGGGCCACTGGCAGGAGCATGGTCAGTGTGCCAAATCTCAAATCTTTTCGTTGTATAAGGCGTGACTTATACAAGTCAGACTGAAATATAGTATAACACTTTATTCTGTTATAGGGTGTATATTCCCATAATTTGCACTTTTCAAGTTTTCTTAGAACTCTTATGTTGTTATTACAATTTTCTGAGTTCTGATTGAATTTTCAACAACATTCTCTTCCTCAGGAATGTTTAGTGTATCTATTGACCTTTTACTATGGACCTGTCTGTGGAATATAGAAATCCCTACCTACCTACAAAAACGAGCAAAAATTGCTTAGGTCTTTCTTCGAGGGGCCTAGGCCCACTGTAGCAAGCTCTTAGGAGTTCCTGTAGACGGTATTATGAAGTGCTTGCAGGAAGTAACTGATAATCTGCCTCTTTGGAAGCTCTGATTGCTTGGAAATAAGAGAGAGTTTATCATGGTTCTCACTAAGGCCCAGTAGTATTTAAAAAATTGTTGCTGGTGGTGCCAAAGTACAATAAGCGTAGTACTAGAGTATATTAATTTCCTGATACTGGCAATATTTCCTCCTGATCCCTAGAGAAGACTAATAGAATTGTGTATGCCAGTGGAAACAAGCCCAATCAAGTGGTCTTTTCTGGAAACTTACATGGCCCTCATTAATCAAGTGGGTCACCAACGATATGGTAACAACGGAGAACCAGTAGGATAAGAAGTTATGTTTTACTCTAGGAAAAAACATCTTAAAGTCAGAAACTGTTGAGATCCAGGCTTTGATCTACAGCCTGGTTTTCATAGGTGAAGGATAGTACCTGATGGTCTTATACTGCTTTTAGTATTGAGAAGAGGTAAGAAGGGTCAAAGAGATAGACACTGTTGGATTCTATTACTTTGCTAACCACAACCCTAGTTTTGTAAATTCCTGAAACGTCTTTTGCTCTGTGTTCTAGGCAGCACTACTTCAAGTGTGGTCCATGGATTGGCAGCCTCAGTATCAGCTGAAAGCTTGTTAGAAATGCAAATTCTCCAGCCCCTACTGACTCAGCATTTCTGGAGTGGGACTCCAAGAATCTATTTTAACAAGCTGTCTCAGTGTTTCCTATGTACATTAACGTTTGAGAAGCACTGTTCTAGGGCATCATATCCTGAAGTATGTTTTCTGTGGGTTTTTAACAGGTGCCATGCCTAAAATGGTTCTAGTTGTTGTCATATGAATTTGGAAAATGTTGGGTTAAACCAAGTTAAGCTTTTTATTTTTTTGTGGGGAGGACTGCCAGATTCTGCAGAGCTTTTAATATGTTACTTTACTGCTCAAAAATCTCTATTGTATTTCCAGCACACTTAAAGTAAAATCCAAAGCCCTTATCATGATCTGTGAAGCCGTGCATGATCTGGCCACTGCTGATCTTCTGATATCATTTCCTATCTTTGTTGCTCTTGCTTACGACATTCCACCTACACTGACCTCTTAGCCAGGCACACTCTTACTGTAAGGCCTTTGCACTTGCTGTTTTCATTGCACGGAAATCTTGCATCTCTGCTCAAATGTATCTTCTTCAGAGAGGCCTTTCCAGGTCATCCTATACAAAATTGTAGTTCCTGTCACTTCACTCCAGTCCTTTATCCTGATTTTTTTTTCTTCATAGCTCTCACTACTCTCTGACATTTACAATATTAATGTTTGTTGATTAGTTTACCATTTGTTTCCCCCACTGGACTGTCATTAGCACCATGAGGAGTTTGTTCATTGCTGATACTTCAATACCTGGAATGGTGCCTGGCACATAGTAGGTTACTAAAATATTTATTGATGAATTAGTGAACAAATGAGTGAAGAGAGGAAATTGTAGAATGGTAACAGCAGTAGGATAAAGTGTGGTTGCCCAAGAATAGTGTGTGAGCCTCCCAGAAAGCAAGATAGAGAGGATACTTGCAGGGCTTGGTCCTCCAGGGTCTTGAGAGTCAAGTCACTATTATGACTGATACTAAATCATTGATCATTCCCATTCCCCACTGAGGCACGGGGAAATGAATCTCATGTATTTTTGCCTGTAATCATGGAACAGTAATGACCATTTCACACAGAGTGGACTCCCAGTTGGCTCTCCAGTGAAGTGTTTTCTTTAGTTCTTTTCTCTGTCATTTATCTATCATTTATCAGTAGACATTGGCCAAATTTCTGTGTTTAGTACCCAACTTCGTCTTCTGCATTTTTACTGCCAGTTGTATATGTCTACTTGGATGTTGAATTAGCACCAAGATATTCAGAGCTAGAAGTATCATATTCTTCCCCAAAGCATTTTCTTCTCTGATTTCCTTATGTCTGGTTAATGGCAGCGATATCCTCACAGTCTTTGAAGCTAAAAACCATGGGGGTATTCTAGAAGTCTCTAAACTTTGCCTTTTCTCATTCAAACAGTTGTCCAGTCTTGTCGATTACTTCCAGTGTTTCTTACATCTGTGTTTGTTTCCTTTTTTTGTTTTGTGTCTACCTTAACACTGGAATATTATAATAACCTCTGAACTATCTTCCCAACCCTGCTTTCAATCCATCTTAAACAGATTCCTCAGCCTGACTCTTAACAGTACTGCCCAGTATGGCTACAGCTTGTCCATACAGCTTTATGTCTACTGTTTCCTCCGTTCATTTCTCAGATGTAGCCAAATTGGACCACTTGTTCTTTTTTCTGATTCTGAGTTTTTCTGTTCTTACATCTTTGCTTATTCTGCTCTCCCTCTGACAAAAAAGCTTTCATTATCCATGTTTATTAGCATCCTGTCCATTCTTTAACACCCATATCAAATATCCCCTCTCCAAGACGGCTTTTTGATACCTTTTTTGAGAAAACGTGCTTTCATTTCTTTTTTCAGTATCACTTAACGCGTAAGATTTTGGCACATTATACATCATTTAAAAATTAACTCGTGTTCTTATTTTACTCCTGCCACTGTACTAAAAAGCCCCTTGAGGGCAGAGCCTTAGTCCTAACTCATCTCTTAATCTCCACAGTAGGTACCTAATGTGCAGGTAGCGACTTGAATTGAAATACCTTGACTCAAACTATGTTTTGTAATAGCTATATCATATATATCATATATCAGTTATATCATAGACTAAAAATGTTCATTTGGATGGGGAACTCATTAAATGGTCACATTCACATTCAGGCATTTTGGGAGTGGCATGGCCAATATTATTAATGATTTGACACAGAAAAGGTACAAGAAGGTTAAATGATGGCCAGTGCCACACAATAGAGGACCCAGTACTCTCAAGTCCCAGTCTGCAAGTCTGATTCAGGCTTCTCTTTATAACTCTCCCTGCTCTGGAAATAGCAATTGCTGTTCATCAGCTTTTGGGCATGTAAACTGCTTGGAGCAAAAGGGAAACTGGGAGACTTTATCCATTTATCCTCAAGAGATAAATTCAGATTCAGATGCCCGGGTCTCAGGATGAGACATCAGGCAGTTGCCTTGTCTGTTTCTAAATCTGGCGGCTGGGGAGCAATCCAAAGAGAGTCTGCCCCCATTCCACCCACCCCGTCACTCACCCTTCCACAAATCCTGCAATCCATTTGAACTGATGGAACTCCTGTTAATTGCCTCTTATTGGCCTGTTACAAAATGAAGCATGGGGAAGAGACAAAGCTTCCCTATTCACATTTTCAGTGGGCAGCAGGGGTCTCTGCAAAAATAGAGAACCTGGGGCCCAGGCTATTCATTTTTGAAAGTTAGGACAAGATCTTCCACCATTCAGAATCCCACATTATAATCACAGTATTGCATCCTGGGAGACCCTGTCAACTTCTCAAATGGTCTGCTAGAAATTGAGTCTATTTAATACATTAGCACTACTTATAGGCTTTTTTCCCCTTTAAAGTGATACACACTTTACATTTTAATTTCAGTATTTTTTTTCCCATTTGGAGGAAAGAGGGGGTGGGAAGTGGGGGAAGAGTGAAGAAAGAAGGAAAGAAAAGAAAAGGAAAGAAAAGAAAAAAAAAAGAAAAGAAGGGAGGAAGAAAGAGAAGGGGCAGTGCTTTTCATGAAAACATTAGTTCTTGTATTTATGTTTTAGGAAAGCAAAGGGGAGGCAAGAACTGCAGCCTGATAACTGAACTTTCTGTTTAGAAGTCCCTCCTCTCCATTGGGCCTTAGCTAGGTTTCAATAATTATTGCTCAGGCACATAGTTTTGGAGCTTTGCTTTCTCTCAGACTTGTACACAGTTCTAGGAAGGGTTGTTGCCAAAGCCGTCATGTGATTTATTGACCCTCCACTGGGACAAGGGGGAACAGATATAACTTTGTGATTTTATTATAAGGAGGCTGGGTTAATATTTCTAGGTGAAACAAGCTACTATACCAAGTTCAAACATCTGAAGAGGGAGGTTAAGAAACCCTGAGTGTGGGGTGTAAGGATTATTCTGTCCTGGGGCTGTACAGACGTCGTCTGAGGCAGGGAGCAGGAGAAGAAAGGACACATTGTGACCCATTTCCAACACCTCCTGTGTGTAGAGGCGGAAGTTCCTTGCCTGCAGAGGGACACGCGCGGAGGAAAAATAGGAGAGTTACAGCATGGCACTTACATAAACAACACCAAACTGGCATAAAACATCTAACAAAATTACACAACTTCAAGCTTGGAATTTTTATACAACATAAATATTAGGGTTCAGTCCATTTAATAATGCTATATAAAATCAAGATTTAAGGCAGTAATGTTCCACATAAACTCTGAAAACAACATTTATGCTTCTTATAAAAGCAGAAAATGATTGCATTCTGTGGGCTTTTCAAAATGATGAATATAATTACATGAAGCAACAAAAATGGATTGAATTAAAAATCCACTAGTTTCAATTTAAGTTGGTTAAGGGGGGAAAATGTAGTTTCTGGCCAAGGACTGAGAAAATTTTACAAGTATCCAAAAAAAAAAAAAAAAAGTATGTACTCTTAGGCAGTTAGGCAGCCTTCTCCCAACATGTATACGTAGCCCAAGAGTCACCAGTGAAATATGAGCTGCTTCAAACTTTCTAAGCCCAAGAAACCCTTTAATGGTATCTACTGTTGCAAGTTGAGCTGGTATTTTTTTTCCTCCTCCTGAGTACATGGCCACCCCCAGAATAATCCAGTTACTCCTCTAGTGTCTTTATAGCATCTTGTGCAATTTATTCTTCATCAGTGTTGGCTGTTTTGGACTAGGCTTGCAATATTGACTTGTAATCAGAGCAGTGCCCCAATGGAAGAACACTCTCAGATAGACTCTTGCCTCCATGGGTCAGAGGCCAATTCATAGTTGTCTTTCTGTTATTTAAAGAGAGCCGGTCACTCCTGTTAACAGTCTTCCTGTTTGCAGGCTAAACTTGGTGTATTTTCTGTGTGTATAGGAATAGTAGTGTGTGTGTGTGTTGAGTGGGGAGAGATGGTGAATGTAGGTCCAAAAAAAAAAAAATCCAACTTAATGCTACATGATGTTAGCTTACTAGACAGAACCTGATAAACATTTACTCTTCTCTTCTGTGCCTACAGGGTTTTTGTTTTTGTTTTTTTTTTTGAAGTTGCTTATTAGTGGAGGTAAGATTTGCACATCTTGATTTAGACAAGACAAGTGATTTTGACAGCAAATTTTCTGTTTGTGGAAAGATAGCATGGCATAACCTTGGCCACTGCTCTAGACTTAGACTACCAATAGTCTTCTGTTCGTAAGTAAATTATTTGCAATTCTAACCATACACTTATTTATTTACTTATTTGTTTATTTATTTATTCCCCTTGCTTCATGCTATCCTGAAGCTGAGACTTGATGTCTTTCAAGGTGGGTTAGGCAATTATTTTTCCTTGTTTGACCAAACCACAGTGAAGTGGGCTCTGGGAACTTTGGAAGACATCAGTATGGAGGAGCTAGAGAAAAGGTACAGAAGTGCAGCCTGTGTCCACTTATAGGCATCAAATTGAAAATGTGCATGTATGTGCAAAGTGGTGTGTAAATAAATGAACAAAATATGTATACATATATTTTTTTACCTCTTGAGTTTTACCCCATAATGCAGTTTCCATGAGCCATAAAAAGAAGATAAAAATGGTAAAGACTGGTACCTGGTGTAGAGGTATATTGATCTGCTTAAGGAGAGCTTTCACTGCCATCTGGAGCTCGTAGAAGAACAATTGCACAGGGCAGTCAGAAGTATGATCCACACTTTCCATAGATTCAGAGCCAGAAAGCTTTTGGACCAGTTCCCACTCCTCTCTGTATGTTGAGTCAAGTTAAAATTAGAAATATTACAAAAGTTCAGAACACAGCTCAGAACATTTTTACTGCATATGTCCAGAACCTGAATAACCAATTTTTGGTGGTTAAAACTTGATGCAATTCTTGAAATTTGAACTTTTTTGCCACCCAAATGGAGTTTAAAATGAACTCTTTCTAATTTAAGCTTATTTCACCTATCAAACCACATACACCTCAGAACAGCAGGTCTGATTTGTAATGAATCAGTTTTTGAGATTGGAGCTTTGAAATATTTTGTAATAATTTCCTGTCTTCATTTTCCTTTTCCTGAAGATCCCCTGTAAGTTCTGAGACCCTACATTTTACCACAGGGGCATCTGCTGGTTAATTCAGCAGTTGGGTAACCACAGGACTCTGGTCCAACTCAGGCAAGAAACCACATGGCACGTTTCAACCCTGGCCTGTTGTGATCGTGGGTACTATTTTGGTTTCCTTCCCCTTCCAAAAGCTTGAGAATCACAAACAGGAACAGCAGACAATTCCAATAAAAGGAACCAGGGGACACACATCACTGCTTCCATCCTCCTTTCAAACCAGTCATCTGTGTCTTTATTCTGCATGCTCTACAATCCTTCCTAGTGAACTTTTCCAAATGTCCTGCAGAAGGGAAGGGAAAAGAATGGTGGTGGGAGGAAAGCACATCTGGTTTGTCCCCCAAAAGCTGCTCTTCAAAAGGATCTTGAAAAGATCAAGGTAAAAGCCTCCTGGGCAACATTGTTTCCACAGGTATTTTAGCACAAATCTCTAAACACATTGAGTTGGCACATTTTCTAACTCTGCATGGAGCAGCAGTGTGCTCTCAGGAGCAGGCTAGAGAGGAAAGGAAAGCCCTCCTGTTTTGGGTTGGAAAGAGAGGAGGTGCTAACATATGTTCCCACCCTCTGTGAAAATCCTCTGAGGGCTCTCCCTGATGGGTTATCCTCACTGGGGCTCCGAGCTATGAGCCAGAAAATGAAATTGATTGTGACATGAGCTTTTCATCAGAATACACTCTCTTTTAACCAGCTACCCTCTTAGAAAAGTTTCTGTTTTCATGATATCAGTTTCATTTCAATTCCCACACTGGAAAAGACTATGGAAAAATCTACCCTTTGTCTCAATAAGAGGAAAAAAAAAAAAAAAGAAAATTAAATCCTGCTTCAATCTGGGCATACTGTTGGCCTCACAAATAATTGAAATCTTTGAGAACCTGCTTGGGAACTATATCTTTTCTTCCGTCACTGATACTGAATTAAATGAGGGGTTCTGACTAGCACGAGTATGCACAAAATCTAAAGGACCACATTGCTAAAATATTATCTGTAGTCAAATTAGAAAATAAATTACCAGGAGGAATACCATGAAACATCTACCACTAATCAGTTTAGTCTTTAAGGATGAGGGGGATGGAACTGGCAGAGGGAAGGCTACTGGAGTCTTTTGTAAAAATGAAACTTGGATCCTTGGCAAATGGAAATTAGTTGGTACAACCACTAAAAGATAGAGTCTAAACCTTTAAGGCACAAATCTAGAAAATGGATGAAAGTAACCATTGCAAAATCAACCCACAAATGAGCCTCTTGGGAAGGACTGAGATAACTAATGCTGATTGTAGAAGTGGCCACCAGATGGCAGACTTAAGTCTAGGTGTAGTTGGTAAGTGGAAGAGAATATGGCAGCTAGTGAGTTCTCTGAAGAGACCGTCGTCATCGTCATCTCCTTCATTGTCATCAAGTAGTATTTAATAAACATCGTGAGATACTCTCGTTAAAAAGTTCTTCTCACTTTGGTGACCAAATTTTAAATGACCAAATTAGAGTCTCCTTTGGTTAAGCAAATCTGTAGGTGCAGCCTAGAGCCTGAGGATCTAAATTGTACATGGAAGCTTGACAGACTCTTTTTCAAGTTCTTTTCCTTTTCTTGTCTGTTCTTTCTTTTCCTTTTCTTTTTGTGTTGAACACAGTTCAGTTCATTTTAGTAGACCTTCAGAGGTGTACTAGAGGGCTAGTGGTAAAGCTGAGTCAGATTACCAAGACTGGGCAACGTTTTCCAAAGTTAACGGTAATTCACCATAATGCCAAATCATAGAGCAATTTCCAGAAGGTCAGGCCTTGTTACTTCTTTTCTTCCCTAGAGAACCATAAAGAGTGTAGGAAACACACAAAGTCCTTAGGCCAGGGGGTTGGGGTGGGGGGAGTGAGGGTAGGGAGGGTCCTTTAAGGTTAAGGGGAGACCAGTTACTCTACTAGAACCCATTTACACAAGTGATTTTTTAAAATGTGACTCTTTAGGTTGTGGAGAAAAGATATTGGAAATAGCAGTGCTGAAAGAAAAGGGCATCTATTCATTAACCTGAATGTCAGTGGTTGCATAGAGGAAAGTGAAAGGATAGTGTCCCCTTTAAATGGGCCCACTCCTTCCACCTATCAATACTACAAGCCCTCCTTATCCTAACGTTAAAACCGAGCTATGCCTTTGCCCCAATGTGCTGGCCCCTGAGGACATCTCATCGTAGAAACTTCACTCAGAAGTAACATTTCAGTTTCCTTCTGGCACATCAAACCCATCACTTAGCCATTGTTTCATCATGAGGAAAATCTAAACTCCTCACAACTTACTTGGAAACGTTATTGTTCTCACGGATCTTCACATGGCAGAGAATGTTAGGCAACTTTTGGGTAACAAGAACTTTGATTTGATCCACAGAGCTACATAGCTTTAGGTAACCCAGATATAATCCAGGAGAGAGACGCTGATGACTCCTTTTGTGATAGGAGAGAATATCCTGTAGGATGAAAAACAAAACAAAAAACACATTAAAAGGCAATCTCTTTTCATTTCTTAGGCACACCATGTCACGAATTAAAGGAGCTGTAGCTAAGTAATTAGTGAGAAACCTTGGATACCACCATGAACGTTGAGAATGTGTTGGTGGTACAGCCAGTCTTACCTTCAGGAGGATTAGCCTCCAAGTCAGGTACTCAGCCTTTAATATATTCTGCATGCTTATTTTCCTCAGATTTCTGTTCCACGAATAGGTGTGTGGGTTGTGATTGGGAATGGTCTGGCTGGTGGTGGAGGCAGATAGATACTAAAGAAAAATAGAATTCATAATTTCTGTCCTTGAAGGGTTTATTGTTTAGCTAGGGGAAAACAAATTGCAAGTGTAAAAACTGACAAAGCAGTATAGGAAGACTCATTATTTCAGGATAATTGGTGTCAGGAAAAGGATCAAAATTTTATAGTAAGTAGAAAAAAAAGGATTTGATTGTTATCTTGAAAAATCAAACAAGCAATAGCAATAGATTTATTTATCTTATTAACATTCGAGTTATAATCACTAATTCTGAGAATGAAGAGAGAATCAAGTATTGATTCTTGGGTTAACATTTTAGACTAAATTGTATGATAGCTGAAATGCTGTTCCTCATGTTTGACTTTCACAATGTGATCGTGAAGAGGATAATTTTTGCAAGAGTATTTGAAGGCTCCATATATTTTTTTTTCCCTTGCATTAAACAAATTTGATATTCAGGTCATTCGCTTATAAAATCCTTGTTCATTGTGTGGTCTTCAGTTGTTAACTGGCCTACCATTGCTGGATTCTCAATTGTCAGTAAATTTGCATGTGATTTGATTAGTCTCCATGTCATCCTCATCAGCTTCACAAACTTCTGTATCTTTTACAAGATTAAAAAATTTACCTTGTAATAGATTTGCATTGAATTTGCATTGTATCGTCACATCACAATATTCCATAGGCAGCGGAGACTGAATAAAGTTGGTGCGAGAGGAGGTGCCAGCCTAGTTAAGCACAGAGGGGTGTTTGAGTGGAGTTTTGTTTTCTACGTGGTCAGTTTTCTAGTGAACTTTTAAGGTTGTGACTTTTGCTTCTCTCTATGACTGCAGGAACTCAGGTAATAAATACTTGGTAATACAGACACTCCCTCTCCTGTATATCAGTAGGTAAGACGTTTTATACATTTGGGCAGTGTAGGGGTGAAACAGAGTAGGAGTGATGACTCAGGAAACTGATTATAGGGGAAGGATTTCTATAGGCCAGAGTTTAGCCTAGTTTTCAAAGGGGGTAAAAAAGAGGGAATCAACTCTACCACTAAATATAGGGAAGGCAAAAGAGAAGAGAAAAAAACAAGTTTAAACTTACATAGAATTCAGTATGGAACAGAAAGGTATGAGGTCTTCCTTGACAGTATACTCTGAAGAAATGACCCCTCCTCTGTAGAATTAACCATCTGTGACATCTAACATATGCTATTGTGTATTGTCTCCTTTGTCCTGTCCTTATCAAACATATTGAGTTCCAGGTACTATAGGAGACATTGGGGTTTCAGGGGAACCTTATATGATCCCTGCTTTTGACGAGGTCAAGAAAGACAGATGAGTAAAGGAATGATCACAATATACCGAAACCAGTTTATAATAGAGGCAATGTAGGCATACAGAGGAAGGAGTACTTAACTTATATTTTTCTTCTTTTATGTTCTTTTCTTGAACTAGACTATGAAATTAATGGCAGGGCCTTTTTTTTTTCCAATTGCTTTGTCTCCTTAGTGCCCAGTACTGTTTCTATATATAATAGGTTTGCAACATGTGGAAATCAGGCCTTGTCCCTAAAACAGAATGTATGAGAATAGCAGAAGAGGGACAAAATAAGAATGGTCACAATTGAAAGGAAGACATAACTAGCATGTATAGGAAAGCAAAGACTAAATAACTTCTAAGATATTTGGCAAAGAAATAGACTAGAAAAATTTGACTTCATGATTAAGAAGGAGGGAATTCTTATTAATATAAGGAGATTGATAAGGCTGAATGTTTTCATCTTGTCTCTTCAGAACAGATTGCAGATAATTAGTTGACTAGAGGAAGTTCAGTCAAGGTGAAATTTTGAGAAATGAACAGGTAATCAAAGAGAGAGAAACAGTTAATGAGAGAAGGAAAAATGCAAGTATTTAATCAGCAGAATTTGACGATATGCACCCTAGGGGTGCTTGCTGTACAAGCAGATGTGGCCACAAACCCACAGATCATTATTTTTGAGAAGTGATGGAGAACTGGAAAAGTCCCTAAAGACTGGAAAAGGGCAAATATGCCTATCTTTGAAACAGGAAGGGGAGAAACACAGAATGACACTAGTAATTAAAGACCACCAACTTATAGATCTTTGGGAAAAATGAGAACAAACCATCAGTCAATCAATTTGCAGTCACCTAGGAAACCCTGAGACACTAAATAGGAGTCAGCATGGTTTTGTGATGGGCAGATCATACAGACAACTTTAATTTCCTATAGCAAAAGAGCAAGGTCCATAGACCAGGGGGTTGTCTCCAGTGTAATCTGTTTCACTAGATAATCTGGGAAAAGTATCAATAGAATCTTGACCGCATGACTTTAATAATAAGCTGAATATCAGGGTTGAAGATTTGTGGATGATGGGGATAGTATGGGAATAGTAGGACATACTGAGCGATGGCCCAGTAGAGACTGGTCCTGAGAGCCAGTCGGTTCATCATGTTTATTGATGTTCCAGACAAAGGAATGAAGAATGTGTGTATCAAATTTGTGGGTCCCAAATTTGGTGTGGTTTTGATTTTCTGGAAAATAGTAATAAAGCTCTGAATGACCTTATGCATTGGAAAAATAAGCCTATCATAATTAGGGTTGAAACGTAATAAGAAAATGTGCTTGTAAAGACCCAAACCCAAGAGTACAAATATAGAATGGGTATGAGTAAAGAAAAAACATGTGGGGGTCAGAACTGACCACAAATAGAATGTGAGTTAGGAACATACTGTGGTTATGTAAAAAACAACACCATTCTGGGATGGAGTCATTCACTCTTCCATTCAATTTTTTTAAAGACTATTACTGAGCATCTACTATGTGTTTTCCTGCCTTTACATAGTCATTTAGCCTTCATTAGTCAGAATGTTTTTGGAGCCTGAGAAATGCATGGGAAGAGAAAGAAGCTGTCCTATTCACATAATCTGAGGTACGTTAGAAAGGCCCCCTAAGCCAAATCAAATGCCTGTGGGTTTATATATTGCCTGATTTGACCTCTAACCTGCATTTCCAGTCTCTACTTCCATGGCAGTCCTCTTGTGTCCCTTATCTCCAGCCAAAATGGATTGCTTTTTCCTTCCTCATACATAGCCTAATCTCTCTTCTTTGATTCTTTGTTGGTTCATGAATTCACTCATTCTACCAACTTTTATCAAGCACTTACTATGTATCAGGCATTACGCTGGGATGTTAGTGACATCAAGATGAATAGGACATGATCCTTCTTTTCATGGAACTCGTATTTCAGTTTGTGAGAGAGACATGTGAGCAAGTTGTTCTTAACCCAGTATAATAAATGTTGTGTAAGGTCCATTGTGGGCTCAAGGGAGGGTGGGATCTCCTTTTCCAGCTTTTACCTTAATTTTTTGTACCATGCCCTCTATTTAATTTAATTCTCTATTTAATTAATTCCTTCCTTCCTCCCTTCTTTCCTCTCTTCCTTTCTTCTTCCCTCCCCCTTTCCTTTCTTCTCCCTCCCCCCTGTCTTTCTCTCTCTCTTTTTTTCTCCACCTGGTAAACTTAACTTACCCTTCATGGCTCAGCCAAATGTCACCTCTTCTACAACGGCTTCCCTGATATTTCCAGGTAGAATTAATACTTGCTTTGTCTGTGTTTTCATAGTACACTGTTTGTGCTGCTAGCAGGTTCTGGTTTAATTCTGCCTTGTATTACCTTGATTTGTGTACAAGTCTGTCTCCCTCCCTTGACTGAACTTGAAAGGAAGGACCTTGAGTTATTCATTTGGTTTTCCTATAGCACCTAGAAGAGTTCCTGGCACCTAGCTGGTGATGAAAAAATGTTTATTAACTATGAAGTGAGAGGTCCAGAGGTACTGGGGGTCTGGGGCTGAACCTTCGGGAGAGAATATGTTGTGTTGGAGCAGTGACCAGGAAGGGTATACCCTTCTTCTCTTCATTGATCAGATATCCTAAGAGCTTGTTAGAGGAACAATGTGTAGTTGCTTTTGCAATAACTACAGGGCTTTTGTTTTGTTGGATAGGGTATGGAAGCTGAATTGTCCAGGGTTAACAGAGGTCATAAAATGGTGGCCTGTGGCCCAAGATGATATAGGCTGCCAAGAATGTAAATTTTCTGAATCATTTTCTAACTTTTAAAAATAAAGAGATTTTATCCCAAACTCTGGACTTTCAACTTCTCTTTAAAAATGGAAAAATATTTCAACATTGGGACCACTTTCTTCCACTGCAATTAGTTGAGGCTGAATAGGGCTGTTCTTTAGATGAGACAGGGGCTCTTCAGATTACTATAGTCTTTGTTACTTCCACTTTTTTTTATATTGACATATAACTCATATACCATAAAATTCACTCTTTTAAAGTGTGAAATTCAGTGGTTTTTACTATAGTCACAAGGCTGTGCAACTATCACCGCTATCTAATTTCAGATTATTTTCAACATTCCAAAAAGAAAACTCCCATTCATTAGCTGTCATTCCCCAGTCCCTCCTCTTCCTGCCCCTGGAACCACTCATCTACTTTCTGTCTCTATGGCTTTGCTTGTACTGGATATTTAATTGTGTAGCATTTTGTGTCTGGCTTTTTTCACTTAGCATAATGTTTTCATCCATATTAGCATGGATCAGTACTTCATTTATGGCTGAATAATATTCCATTATATGAATACATCACTTTTGTTTATCCATTCATCAGTTATTGGACATGTAGGTTGTTTCCACTCTTTGGCTACTGTGAATACTTCTGCCATGAACATTGGTGAACAAGTTTTGTGTGACCCCAATTGTTTCTTATATCCAGCCCAGTTGACTCATTTCCATTAATCTTCCTGATTCCAGTAGTTTTTGATCCCCACGTTAGGGGTTCCTTGGAGGTAGAGAGAGCAGGAATGTGCAGGAAAAAAGCAGAAAAGGGCAGAAGAGATAGTAGGTCCTGGGCACCTCAGGTGTAAGAAGAAGACGCTGGGTCCTTGTAGGTGACAAGAAATGCCTAAGGAGATCAAGGGAAGGAAAGCAGGGATGGGAGGGAGATAGAGGGCAAGCTTCACCACAGCTTCTGTAGGATCACACTTTTAAAAAGGATCTAGAGAAAAGGACGGGAAAGGTGTGTAAAGCAGCATGGCAGAATGGGAAGGGCACCAGGCTAGGAGTCAGAAGACTTGTGTCTTAGTCCCACAGGCTGCTTTTTTGGCTGATAGGACCTTGGTGAGTTACTTCCCTGAAATCCATAGCTTCATTTATGAATTGAACAGAAATTTCCCACTCAACCTCACGGGGTTTTCATGAGGATCAAATGATATAGATGTGACAAAGTGTTATAAACTTGAACGTGTAGTACAAATGTGAGAGATTAATCTTCAGAGAAAACTTTACCTGGAGGTTTCCAGTTATTGAAGTGACCCCTGAAGGTTATGGTCAGAGAAACTCAGCACCTGAGAGGGGCCTTTCTGTTGGAAACACAGTTGACCCTTGAACAACATGGGTTTGTACTGTGTGAGTCCACTTATACCTGGATTTCAATAAATATACAAAAATATATGTGTGGAACATTGTGCTAGACTTGTATTGAGGTGGATAACCTATCCTTACATAGGCAAAAGGTGAGTAGTATTTAATGTAAAATTAATAATGTTTTAGTTTTCTTACTGTTTTATAACTTTTTTTTCAGAGAATTACATTACCATACAGTATGCCTGTCTCTTGTAATTGGAGAAACTGCCTATCAGCCTGTCATCACAGGTAAGTGTTTTTTTAAAAAAAGTAACAATGTTTCCAATACTGTACTATGAATGTGACTATAATACTGTATGCCGTAAAAATTTTATGACCATTCATAAGCATATATAGGCTAGGCTACTGTGAAGCAATTGTATCAGTTACACTAGGCTACCATAAAGCAGTCATACTGCTGCTTCTTTATTATCAATGCATGAATTGTTATACCTCTAAATAAATATGAATTTCTTTTTCACATTATAATTTTGGGGCTTCAAAAGTTATATTTGGATTTACTACTGGGGGGGTGGTGTCAGCACCCTTAACCCCCATGTTGTTTGTTCAAGGGTCAACTGTACCCTCATTGCCAGTTAGTTTGCTCAGGGGGATTCTAACTTGTCTGTAATAACTCTCTTTTCCTTCCCAGGCAAGTGTGGGAAGGATTTCTCTCTCCCTTCCAGATATATGAGAGAGGCCTGTTATGAAGGTCTGGGACTTGAGAGGGTCAGGAATTTGAGCGGGTTAGACCCTGGAGGTTCCCTGGGGCCCTAAAGGATTAGTGCATTAGTTATGGGCCCAGATTTTGTTAAAGCCCTTATCTGTTTTGAAAACTCCATTGTGGATCATTTAGTCTTTATACAGTTTTTCCTTAGTTCTTACGAAAAGGTAGAAGTAGTGAAATGACTGAGCCAGTACCTAGGGTCTCCTGGGAGAGTACAGATGAGAAGGAGATGGACTGGGTGTGCCCTGAGGGAGAGCCTAGCATTGGTTGGATTTTTCTGAGTAGAGAAATAATAAAAATAACTAACATTTATAGACCACTCACTTTGTGCTCCTCTTCTAATGCTTTATGTATTTAACTCATTTACTCTTCATTAGAACCCAGTGAAGTAGGTTGTTTTGCAGAGAAGGAAATACAGGAGGTAAGAAATTAAGTAACTTGTTCTAGTCACATAACCAGAAAAGGTGGAGTCAGGAATCATACCCAGTCGGCCTGAGTCCAAAGTGGTGCCTCAATGTGGTATGATGTAGCAGAAAGAAGCTCAGGCTTCCAATCAGAAGGCCTGGAGGTCATCACTCTTATGACCCTGAGAAAAAAGAGTGGTTTGTGGCCTGGAATTGTGGGAATTACCCAGCCTGCTTTGGTCAACCACCAAGACCTATCTCTATGTTGAATTGGTGGGGCTGCCTCCTGACATAATTAAATGTTAAGTCTAGGAGTAACTGAATACCGCACTAATAGTTTTATTCCCCCATTTCCTCTCCAGTGTAAGGCCTGTATGGGAAGGAGGGGAGAGAGAAAAAGTAGAAGGAGAAAAAAGGAGAGTAGGGGGTGGGTGGGAATGACATCAAGCAGGAATGTGCCAGTCAGCGGGGGTAAATGTTCCACTTGGATCTGTGTGGAAACCTGATCTTGCCTCTATTTTTGGTCTCCTTCTCTAACAACTTTTTGCCAGATTGGAATTTTTCTGCACCTGTAACACATTTTTAATGTAATAAGTCTAGGAGAAACCAGGTATTATATCATGCTGGGGCCTGTGCTATGTTTCTAGGAGCAAAGGTAGCCCAGACTCCAATTTATCCCTATAGGGGATTAGTGTATTAGTCACCCTGTAAAAGCTCAATTTATTATGATTTTTAAAATGTTTCTTTTAGCACTTACTTATAAAAGGTGAGGAGGGGAACCACGAATGTGTTTGTGTTCCCTGCTCCCACCTACACACACGCGCGCGCGCACACACACACACCCTCACCCTCTATAAATTTCATATGAACCCAAATTCCATGAAATCAAATCCAGAGGTATTGGCTTTGACCAATTAGCTTACCTTTGCTACACTGGACTTTATCCTGGTCTGGGCCAGAGCAAGTAATAGAAAGGTGAGGTTATTGTACTAGCCACCCCTCAGTGGAGAATGAAAGTACGTCAGCAGGCTGGTTACTTAGCTGTTTAGGGTGATCTGAGGGGTTACCGGGCCAAGGCTTGGGTTTGGCTTGTTTGTCTGAGATTGAGCCCTTTCTTCCCCATTACTCCAGATTGGCTGTCTTGTCGATATATGCCATTGGTTGTGTAGGCCTCAAGGTAGTTGTTTCTCCTAGCTTTGCCACCTAACTGGAGAGCTCTATAGAACTCATCCCCGTCACTGGATTTAAAAGAAGGAAAAAGAAACAGCTTGAAGCCCATGTTTACATAAGAACATGTGAAGCTGTGTGGTGGAGTGGAGAGAGCGCTAGACTCAGGAGCACGAGGTATAGGTTTGTATCCTAGCTCTGCCATCCAGGTTAAGAGACTGGATCTCAGCTGCCTGGTTTTTGAATTTTGGTGGCTATTTAGTTCTCAGGTGACTCATCTTTTATTTCACCTCCCATACCTCACTCATTAAAATCCTAACTCCTGCCTCCAAATGTGATATAATATATCAGAAAGAAGCCTGCTTCCAATCAGAAGATCCGAGTTCAACTTTCAGCTCTGCCATTTTCTAGCTGTGTGTCTAGGGGCAAATCCAAGTTTGGTGGGGCCTTAAGCTGATACAATTTTTTGTGCTTTTCTTAAGGAAAGGAATACAAAATTATGAATGTGAAGTTTTTAGGGCCTTGGAAGGGACTTGTAGAAGTGACGAGCTGATTGATGCTTTTGAATCTTTCCTACGTGTGGAATACAAACAATGACATGCCTCCGGACCTCTTCATTCCATTACTGCATATGTAAATGGCTCTTGATACATTTCACTAGAACCTCTATAAGTGTGTTTGGAATTTTTATTAGGAAAATTGAAAAGACTACATACCTGGATGGTTATCAGTAAAATGTCTAAGGCTGTTGGCTCCTCAGGTGTTGAGAGAGACTTCCTCTGGCTTTGCAGCTTTGAGATCTGCATCCATTTGCCATTAAAAAATGAATAGAGCATCTCCACCTCTCTGATGGTGACTATGAGGATGTTTCCATGCCGGTCTTTAATGGGTTCATAGTAAACTCTTCCCAAATTGTGTGTCCCAAGTAAATTCTAGAAACAAACAGATTTCTGGTAGCTTAGATGATGTGCAAACAAAGCAACAAAACTGCAACAAAAGACACTGAATAATTATCTGATGTTTCTGAGAAGCTGTTTTTTGGTGGTGGTTGTTGAGCAGACTTAACCCTATAATAGAATATGTAGCATCATACAAATGTACTGAACAGAAGCTCAAAGAGAATGTCTTCACCATAAGCCTGCAAAGATTATAGCAAGAGGCACAAAAATTATGTTTTTTTTTAAGCAAATTTAATATCTGTAAATATCTCTTACCCACATAGACACACCGGCACATAAACCTCAGTTACCAGCACTTGAAGAGAATCCCAGATGTTTTAAAGAAAAATGCCTGATATTTCAGGTATGCTACTTGTGGAGTTTTCAAGAGATCTACAGTAAGCTGGTATGAAGTGGGGTTGTTTAAAATGAAGAAGTGAATTGACAATGTAGCACATTGTACAGGTCCCCAAATGACTGCACATTCCCTTCAAGATACTTTAATTGGGAGATTGGCCTGGTTTGACTTATCTGCATTTCAGAGAGTTCTGTTTATTTAAAATTTTGTTAAAATTGTTTGTGAGCTAGGTCAACAAGGTAGACAATACTTTGAGAAAGGTAAGAAGAGAAGGATGCCACATTAAATGTGAAGGGGCCCAGGTAGTTGTTATTAAAATAAGCAGTTTTACAAATGTGCAAGGATTGAAGATTTCTAACTTAGAGCACTGGATGAATAGGATAAAATACCCTTTTACTTTGAATATCTATAGCTTTTTAAAATAATTAATCATCTCAGAGCTCCTGGCTGTTATTTTTGTGAGCTCACATAAGTGCTGACAAGATAACCTGTTAGCAGGAGTGCAAAAATAGAACTGGAATTTGTGAAAGTGATAAGGATGACCTAAAAATGAATGAGCCAGCTGATCAGTATTCACATTTACAAAAACAGTGGAATGTTCCTCATAGGTAGGGACTATGTCTTTTTTTTTCTTTTCTTAATTTGCAAGGACAGAACACATACATAAGAAATTTCATAAATAATTATTGACATTATAAAAATTCATTTGGAAGGATTACTGTTTTTAAAAATGGCCTAACTACTCAGTCAGATTATCCCTTTCTAACAATTAACTTCTAAATCATAGAGAAGTAATTGGGTAAGGCTTTTAATCCAGCCATGTGTAGTACTACAGTCTTATATAAAGCAGTTTGCTGCAAAGCAGTACTGGCCAATCAGCAATGGCATGCTGGTAAACTGGCCATCAAAAAAAAAAAAAAAAGGCTTGCTATATAATATGCCAATTTCTGTGGTGTAAATACTCCCACAGTACCCTATTTCAAGCTACCAAAGGTTGTGACAACAGGCTTTGAAAATCTCTGAATACTTAACTGTTGGCTCTCCTAAGCGAGTACAAGTTGGCTCCAGCACATTACTGCTGTTAAGCCTTTAGTTAGCCTGGTGTTGAGTTTCAGGTCTGGCTGCTGTTCATTAACACTTAGACTTCTAAAAAATGACTTACTCTTTCTGGCTCTGAGTTTCATCATCTAAAATTAAGAGTCCTTACAGCTCAGACATCCCTTACGCTAATCCTTACCTTATAGAATGATTGGTGGATTAAGTCAAGCAACGTATGAGAAAGTGTTTCGTAAACTTTCGAGCTTGATACAAGTAGGCAGGGTATGGGCTTTCTTTAGTGCTCCAACTGGAATTCCACCCTGGTTTATACTTACTCATTTTCAACACTCAGCCCGGGTCTCACCTTCTCTGGGAGGACTTTCTCAACTCTCACAGGTAGAACTTATCATCTCCTTTTTTGTCCCCTACTGCTTCGTGTACCAACTTGTATCTTAGCATGACTCTGACTTTCCTGTGTATTGACGTACATGTCATGAAATCATGGTTTTTTCATCTCTGTTTCTCTGGGTTCCTTGCACAGTGCCTGGTACATAGTAATAGCTCAAGAAATTTTTGTTGACTGAAGTAACATCATTAGGACACTGGAAAATTTGATTTGCTTTGGATCAAAGTGGGTGAGTGGACATTGAATGAGATGGTCATTTCATTTAGGCAGAGTTTATTATCAGTGATTCACTGTTAGTTTTGGATATGCTGACTAAACGAGAAGCACTGAAAGTCTTCCTGAAATTCTTTATTGATAGCAAATTGGGTTGGATAAGCTAGCTCTGGGAAGAGGCCAATTTAAAAGAGGAATATCTTTGGAAAATAAGTTGCAACCACGTTCTAAGGGGGCAAATTTGGGGTTCTTTAGTGCCTAAAGGAAAAACATACCATGTTAATACCTGTCATGCTATGCCATCAAGATTAGGAGATCTGGGAACTCTGAGGATTGTACAAGGTAAAGAGAAATAAAAGGCATCTGATGGCTCACAGGAATGCCTCTAGGTTATAACCACAGCAAACCACAGGGCTGTCAGTAAGCCCTGGACAGATGCACAATACTTAGAGACTTTCATTCAGTTTGGGGTGACATGGGAAGTTGAAGGAGGTCTGGCGTAGAGATATGAAGGCCTGGAAAAGAAGAGTAAAATTTCGGGGAAACCTTCTCCCCTGCTTGAAAAATGAAAGAGACATAGTATTCATGAATTGTTACCTGGCTTTAGCTCACTAACACTCGTTTCTAAAAGCCGTAGAGGAGGAAGCTAAAAAAAATGGTACAAATGTTGTGACAGCCTGGAGGGGTGGGATAGGGAGGGTGGGAGGGAGGGAGACGCAAGAGGGAAGACATATGGGAACATATGTTTATGTATGACTGATTCACTTTGTTATAAAGCAGAAACTAACACACCATTGTAAAGCAATTATACCCCAATAAAGATGTTAAAAAAAATGGTACAAATGAACTTATTTACAAAACAGAAATAGAGTCACAGATGTAGAAAACGAACTTATGGTTACCAAGGGGGGAAGGGGAGGAGGGATAAATTGGGAGATTGAGATTGACACATACACACTACTATCTATAAGATAGATAACTAATAAGGACCTACTGTATAGCACAGGGAACTCTACTCAGTACTCTATAATGACCTATATGGGAAAAGAATCTAAAAAAGATGGGATATATGTATATGTATAACTGATTCACTTTGCTGTACATCTGAAACTAACACAACATTGTAAATCAACTATATTCCAATAAAAAATAAAGTAAGAGTTTGCAGGAAAAAAATAAAATCTGTGGAGGAGGAAAGTTTAATATAACCCAATCTAGTTTCAGGTTATTCCTGTATTTTGAGGATAAGTAGTTCAGGTATCTCTCAGTGTAAGAGGAATATACCCTTCTGCCTCTTGGGGCCTCTGCCATTTTCCTAAAAGTAAGAAAAACAGTGTGGGGTCCTGGCCACTTATAGGCTTTCTAATCTTATTATTAGTATTTTTTAATCCTAATGCTGGCAGATACTTATCTCTCCTGCCTAGGTCATATTAATTCATACTTTACCTTCTTCCAGATAAAATGTAAGACCACTTCTCCTAGATAGGCTCCAAATGATACAGAATAGACTTTTACCTTTTCTTTTTTAACTATAATGTATATAATTCATTCTGTTTAAGATTTTTGTCTGCTTTTTGTAAAATGAATGCACAATAAGGTGATGAAATATTGGAAAGAATACAGGCTTTGGAGTTATATAGATCAGGGTTTGTATCCAGGCTCTGCTACTTCCTATCTGTGCAACCTTGGGCAAGTTATTTTCCCTTTCTAGGCCTCAGTTTTATCCAGTGTTAAATGAATATCAATAATAGTAATTTCTCATTATGGTGTGGTGAAGATAAAATGAGATATAGTTTGGAAAGCACTTAGCAAAATGGCTGGCACTTACTCTGTTAGAGAAATGAAAGTTGTTTCACGATTATTATTTATTATCATGTATTAAAGAACCTTCGTAGGTATAAAAGAGATAACTAACGAGAACCTACTGTATAGCTCAGGGAACTCTACTCAATGCTCTGTGGTGACCTAAATGGGAAGGAAATCCAAAAACAGGGGATATATGCATACGTATAGCTGGTTCACTTTGCTCTACAGTAGAAACTAACACAACATGGTAAAGCAACTATACTCTAATAAAAGTCAATTAAAAAAAAAACTCCCTATAGAGCAGAAACTGGAAAATAAGGCACAGGGTGTACAGTGGTTTGTATGTACTTGATGAAGGTAAGTCAGGGTGCCATGGAAACAGAGGAGAGGGAGAAAGATGGCAAGGAAGGCCTTTGTGTGCCGTGATAAAATGTCTGCGCCACTCTTGAAAGAGTGTGAGTCAGGGAATGACATGGTCAGCATCCTTTATTGGCTACTCTGGCAGGAGTGTGGAGAACAGGTTGGAGGGTGTTAAGACTGGAAGCAGGAGGATGACTTTGGAGGCTTTTGACATATCTGGAGTAATGAAGCAGTGGTAGTGATGCTGGAAAGGGGGGGAGAGTAAAATGAGATATACCATAGGTAAAGCAATAGGATTTATGTATGGCTGATGCCAATCGAGCTATTTAAGGATGCCTTTTAACGTTTCTCAGGACATTGTAAGACATGTTCGATTAGTAAAGAGACCTAAAATATTAAGCATAAATCTCCCCAAACTTATGTTTCTTCCTCTTCTGAAAAGTTTTTTTCTATGCCTTGTCGCCCCCCGCCCTTCCACGCCCCCCCCAAAAAAAAGAGTGGCTTCAGTATTTCTAGACATTTTCATTGTAAAGGTCAGCAAGGAGTTTGGGCAATAGATATTACAAAAAAAGATGAAAGTGACTGCTGTTGTTTAGGCAGGTGGTGCTCTGACCTTTGATGGGCACTGAAAGGGGTAACTATTAAGTACTACGAGGCACTGGTCACTGTGCAGGGCTGGAGAGCTCTCCAGGTGGTAACTATGGCATGAGGTACGTTTCTGTGATCCCTTTTCCCTTTGGTTAGATAGCGTACCCTCCAGTGTGATATTAGGGGTACAGGGGTTGGACTGATAAATACAGTTATTTATCCAGCCAGTACTTAAGGATGATCTGCCACATGCCACACATGGGGGATATAGTGGTAACCAAGGCAGATACATTCCCTGAGCTCAGGGACTCACAGTCCACGTTGGTCAGTGACCAGATAACGATACAGATAATTAACTAATGGTATTATGATCACCATTCTGAATGAAGAATGCAAGGTGCTATGTGAGTGATTCACTTAATTGGGAGATCAGAGAAAGGCTCCCTGAGGAAGTATAAAAATGAAGCTGAGATCTGAAGGATATGTAGGAATTAGTGAGACAAAGAAGTAGAAGAGGATTCTAAGCAGAGGAAACAGCATTTAAGCTAGCAGAGGAGACTGAGACAGGCCAGGAAGTTGGAAAAATCTGGAAAGTATGGAGTCATGGAAGCCAAGGGATGTGGCAGTTTAAAAAAGGACAGCAGGACCAAGTGTATCAAATGCTGCTGAGATGTCAGTTGCAAAGAGGATTTAAAAGTGTCATTTGGACATAGTGAAACTGAAGTCATTGGCAGGGATGGATCCAGGTTTTGTAGGGGCCTGTACCACACAATTTTGGGGTCCTCTTTAAGATAAAGAATACAAAATTACAAATATGAAAGTTAGGTATAAAAGTGAATTAAAAAAAAAAAGTGAATATTTAGACTAAAAAGAAAATCTCCCCCAATACTGGAGTATTTGGAATTTCTGATCCCCTTTCCCTCCTGGGTTTCTTTAGGCAGTTTATCACGAAGACTGTAACCCAACTTCCCCTCCCTGAGCACTGCACGACTCCCACACTCACGGGGTCATGCAAGTGAGGGGCCTTTCGGCTCAAGCTTTACGAGCACCATCTGCCTCTGATTATTGGTGGCCTGAGAGAGCAGTTTGGTAGGCATGGTGGTCACAAAAGTCAGGGAAAGAGCTTGGAACTAAATGGGAAGTGAGGAAGTAAATGCAAAAGGAGAATGTTGGCCACCCTTTCAAGAAGTTTGGTTCTAAAGAAGAGAAGAGAGATTGGTAGCTGAAGGAGGGAGTGAAGAACTGAGATCCAGAGCACATGTGAGGGATGAGCCTTGGGTAGGAGGAGTGAGGCTTTATCTGTTGGAATGGTGGGGGGGAGGGAGGAAGAGAAAGTAGCATCAGTGCAAGGAGGCCTTTCAATTTGGCAGTGGAAAAAGAATTATTTCCTATTTATTTTCTTGATGAGTTATACAGTAAAGTGTCACCTGATGTGGGGATGGAGAATGTGGGGAAGGGGAAAGAGATGTGGTAGAATGGAAAAGGTTTTAAATAGTTGCCTTGTAATTTGGGAAAGTGAATTTAGTAGAGAAATGGAATGTGATCACAAGGTAACCTTATGTGTGAGAATTGTAGTCATGAATTTAACATAAAACCAATCATACCTCACCCCCCCCTTTTCAGTGATGCTTTTTCTGCAGCAGTGTACAACTACTCTAGTGTAGACATGTTGGATTCATCCAGGCTTGGATTTTTTTCCAAATAGATAATATGGAGGGAGACAGTGGCCAGAAATTAAGAGGATTTTCAAGAGAGTGATTATGATGGGCTAATTAATCTAAGCTAGGCAAGGAGGAAAATGACCTCAGAAGGGGGCTGATGCATTATGAAAAGTGATGGGGGTCAGTACCTTGGGGGGCCAAATCCAAGAGCTGTTGCAATGGAAGTAATAGTTGAGTAGGGCACACTGACCATCATGGCTTCCCTCTAGCCCCTCAGTGTTTAACTGCAGTGGCTTGTGACAGACAGCCTAACCCTTCTCATGTTACTGATATCAGATGAAGGTGTTCTAGGAAGCCTCTAATAAACATAAAATAAAGAGCCCCGTTTGAAATTCTAAAGTTGTTCAGTCTGTGATCTAAGCACGTCTGGGCTGTATGGTGGGCTAATGGGAGGGTCCATTAAGGACTCCTGGGAAAGAACTTTACTAAGGGACCAAGGAGCCTACTGGGAATGAAGTTTATCCTAAAGAAAGAGGTGTTCTTGAGGTCTAGTGGCTTGATCCAGCTCAGGCTGGTCAGTGATGAAAGGAAGAGGCTCTTTGAATTCAGCACAGTCATCATGGCCCAGCTCCAAGAACTTCTTGAGTTGAAGGAGAAGATTCTGTAATCAAGAGTGAGTTGAAATGGAGAGCACGGTTTTTTTAAATCTTACTGAGGACAAAAGGCAATATACTGCCTATGCAATGGAGCATAGAACAGGAGGTTTAAGGGTTACCTTTCAGAATTTATTATAATAGCAAGACAATAATTATTATTATTGCAAGGAGTCAAATTATTGCATGGGTCAAGAAATGAAATTCGTGTAATTGCAGGTGGGGGTGGAACTGTAGAAAATCTTTTTTTGTTATTATGACTCTATTTTTATGCTTCGGTTGGTATGGCCTGGCCGAACACAGCTTATGTAGATTCCTGTTATGTGTATCTCTGGGGTTGATGTAACTGACAGCTTTGTAGGTAGATACCCATCACTGATCAAGGCTTATCGATATCTTAAAGGGCCCAGTTCTATGTTGCAGATGTTTTTTTGTGCTAAGAAGTACGAATTCAGATATCAAAACAAAACAAAACCAAAAACAATGAAAGGGAAACCCAGAAGAGACTGGTTAGAATTCAATATCATTTCTTGGAGGGGCTCTGGAACCTACAAAGATTCTTGCAGGGCTTGGGGACCTGATCTGATTGGGTTAATAGTACAGAAGGATTAAATTCAGAATTAAAGGTAAGCTTTTAAGTTTTTTTTTTTTTTAAATTATCAAAAATGTATGCAAATGCCTTTGCATCATTGATGCCATAAGCATCAAGCCAAGAAACTCCTTAAAATATCTGGGGGTCTCTTTGTCTATCTCCGTATACTCATAGATGCACAGGATGCCAGAGCATCAAGAGGTCTTC
The DNA here is from genome assembly GCF_963455315.2 of Globicephala melas. Lineage (NCBI taxonomy): Eukaryota > Metazoa > Chordata > Mammalia > Artiodactyla > Delphinidae > Globicephala > Globicephala melas. The sequence continues at coordinate 52,772,335 of NC_083333.1, forward strand.
AAGGGAGCTAGTCAACCTCTTATTTTGCAAGTGATGAAACTCAGACCCAGAAAGGAGAAATGAGTTGACCGATTAACATCAAATCCAGAATTCAAGTCTCTTTACTCCTTGTTCACACCTAGACTCTTCAGGTTAGACCCCTGTTCCTCCTTCCAGGAGACTGCCAGAAGCACAGGCTCCCTACAAAGGCAGGTGTGCAGCTCAAACTGTCCAAGAAGACTTCATATATCCTTTCCAGGTAGGATTGGTAACTGAACTGCCGTGTTTTTCTAAAATTTCCTTGGAGGTCTGGGTTGAACCCTGGCCCCTCACCTGTAACTGGGCTGTTGCTGCAAGCATCTTCTGCCGAGTTTGTAGTACTGTGGATGAGGACATCGAGATAGGTGTGCTTTGCCTCAGCCACCTTATATCTTCCCACATACAAGACAGCTGCAAAAGAAGTCACGAAGTCATATCATCGTCCAAGCCAGTACATGATTTAGGTTGTGGCATCAAAGCAACGTAGGGAGAAGGAAACCTGACCCTCGATGTTTGTTCTCCAGTCCATTTTCAGATGCATGCGAAACAACTTTTTGATCTCTGTCCAATTGGAAAAAGATCTGAATGTTAATGAAACCATCAGATTCACATTTTAGTCTTTGCCAAATGATCCCATAACTCAGAATCGTGGAGACACAATCTGACAGGATGGAAGCTTCTTTGCTTTGAAAATGTAGTGTAGATACTATTTTGGCATTCTTAACGACATAGGGCAAATCAGGGCTGAAAGAGACCTTTGAGATAATTTACTCCCACCCCAACATTTTGGTCACTGGAGACCCCTCAGCCCCTCAACTAAAGTTTCAGAGATTTATGCACAGACTGTTGGTGCAAAGTGGGGAAGAATAAAATTAGAACTCAGGATACCTTTGTGAACCACAGAAAATCTTGTGCAATGGAACTGGTGTGAGAGTCATCTATTTCAGCAATCGGTATTTGATCTTCATTGGTGACTAACATATTATCTTTGTAATAAAATATAACAGCTATGTAGAGTCCCCTAAAAAGAAAAAGCAAAATAAAAATTGTCCTCAATCATCTTCTCCTGCAAGCCTGGATCATGGAAAAAATATTTTTGGACATGATAAAAGATAATTTAAAATATACCTATGAGCATATTCTTAAATACAACAAATTCATTGGCTATCTTGTCCAAATTTTCAGAAGAAAAGTGAATTTTGTATTGTCTTAATAATAAAAAAAGAGAAATTTCTACCAAGTTTCCACTCAGAACCAAAAGCAGCAGATTCCTGAGAAGCTAAGACTTCCTGGAAAAACTACATAGGACCCACCGTTTCAAGGTCTTCACAAACTTGTTTGAGGAATGGAATAGGTGTTTCAGGCTCCTAGAGACTGACTGCTTGCGGCCCGTGGTTTGTAATTTTGAACTTTCTGGAACACAGAAAAAAAAATACAGTGTAAATTCCACTGGAAGAACAACAGTCTCAGTGCCTTCTTCCCACCATTTTGCCTTTCTGTCTCCTGTCCCTTCAGTGTCACTTATACTCAGTTTCATGTAGGGATTCAGCTCATTCAGTCCGTCAAGATGCTTTTGTATCTTGAGATGCCAGTAGTTAATTAATGAACAGCTCCTCAAAACTGTTGGAAATGAGTAACATTTATAACTCCAGGTGAAGTCACTTAGGTGTTTTGTTTATATTCTCCTTATTTATTATGAGGTGGGATATGAAGAAACGAGATCAACTTTTGTCCCCAGCTCCCATTGCCTTTTAATAGTCACATACTTCTCAATGTTGGCAAAGCTCTTCTTGTTAGTCTGCATATTCCATTAAATTTTTTTTTCATTATAAAATTAATATAGGCACATTGCAGGAAGTCTGGAGCATAGAAAAAAAGAACAAAATCCCACACATATCATCCTGCCATGTTAGTAGAACCACTGCTAGCATTCTGGGGTAGTTTTTTTCCAGTGTGTATGTTGGCTTACAAAAATAGTTGTAGGCATAGGTATGATTATCCTTGTTATTCGGAAGAAGAAACTGAGAGAGGTTAAGTGGATTGTCCAAGATAAAAAAGGCAGTACCCAGAAAAACAAGCATTTGTTCACTGAATAAATATTTATTGGTACACTACTATATGTTAGGTTCTATGGTTACAGTGATGAACAAATCATCCATTGCTTCTGTTTAGCTCTTTTATTTACAGCTGGAGCTCTCACTGATAAAAGTAGTAGATTTCCTGTAGCAGTCTTTGCAAACTGTGCTCCCTAGAGCTGAACTAGATGATCACTGATTTAATTCTCATCTTAAATGTAATTAATGAAGGGAAGCTGAGGTTATTGGGGTCATCACTAGACTCCTGACAGACGTGTTACTGGGGATGAGAACGTGGTCCATATCACTGCTGTTAGACATGGAAACCTGGGTGGATGGCCCATGCCTGAGGCCCAGTGTGGCTCTGCCCGTGATCCTATAGGAGCAGTTGGGAATGAGCTGATTGACAAAAGCATTCATGCCAGCTTCAAGCTTGTGTTGGTAATGGTTATTCCTGGCAGAACAAAGCAAAAGCATTTTTTTCTAACTTGAACATGTATTTTGCTGGTTATATTCTACTTGAAAATAATGCTGCTGGGACTTCTGATTAAAGGCAGCATATTGAACTTATTTATCACATACTACTCTCTCCCAAAATCTTACTAAAAGCAGAGTAAAGAGATTTAAAAAAGAGGAAGTGACGTAAATCTGTCAAGACAAAGAGATGGGAAAGGAGACAAAAGCACGTGAATTTTGGTAGCTAGAAAGCAGATGGACAGATGGATTTAGCAGACCTGAGAAAGCTGAGAAGTAACCTGACTCACCCATGGGCACCGTATACTGCTGGAAGAGTGGTGAATGTGGAGCTAAAATCAGGGTGTTTTGTTGAAATCTGTTTAAAAAGTAGTTAGACTTCTAAATATCCTCTCCTACCCTTTCCCCACTCTAGAAGAAAGCTAGTAGCATATTCTCTGGAAAGCATAAAAACAAAGATCTTTAGAGTGAAAGATATGGTGTATGGTTAAAAAATAGAGGGAGGGAGTGGTATGTACTCAAAACAGGTGGATTAAATGAAAGTTTCCATACAGAGTATTTCCCCACTGGACTCTCGGAACAGTGGTACTCAAATTTATATTCTCCAGGCAGAACACTGGAAGAAGCATCTCTGGAGACTCTGATTAGCGTAAGAGTACACCTAAAGATTCTGACATTGGCTTTACTGCTTTCCTAAAGATAAGGCCATGCCAGATCACCCTACAGTGATCTGTGTAACTAAGGAGCCCTATCCATGTGCTCAGAGCTTCCCAACAGCTACTGAGTTCTCTTCTCTTAAATCTGAGTACACATCCAAGGATCACTAGGCAGTTTGAAAAGCATGTCACAGAAAAAGCACAGGCCAAAACCAAACAAAAGCAATTTAGAGGGGAGACCATGTTGAGAGAAGAAAACATAAAATGAAACAAAGCCTGTCATTAATAGCCTGAGAGACAAGCAAAGACATTGCATCCTTGTAAAAAAGATAAAGGTCTGTAAGAGAAATATTCAGAGAACAATAGAGAACATTGGAAATTAAAAATATGTTATCAAAGTCTGAAAAAAACAAATAGAAAATAAAATTGGGGAAATCTGCAAGAAAGTGGAGCAAAGAGACATGAGGATGGAGAGTAGGAGGGGCGGGGGTGGAAAACCTAAAGGGCTAGTCCATGAGGTTCAGTATCTGAATAAGAGTTCTCATAGGAGAGAGCAGAGCAAAAGGAGGGGAAGAAATAATTTAAAAAGTAATTTAAGAAAATACCCCATACTTGAAGGCTATAAGTTTCTGTATTGAAAGAGCTTGCCAAATGTGCAGCACAACAGACAAAAATAGAGCCACATGAAGGTACATAACAGTGAAGTTTTAGAATACTGAAGGTGGAAAGAAAACTTAAAACCTTCCAGGGTAGGAAAAAGTAGACTTCATGTAAAACTTCTGGAATCGGAATGGTATCAGACTTTTCAGCACTGAAAGCTTGAAGGCAATGAAGCAACACCTTCAAAATATGAAGGAACATTATTTCAGTTGGGAATACTATACTTATCTACTTCTATACTTATTTATCCTAAATAAATATTAAATAGAATAAATACATCTTAAGACACTTAATGTATCCAAAAATTAGCTCCCAAGTGTCCTGACAGGAAGCTACTAGAGGAAAGGCTCCCACCAATGGCAGACAAACCCCAGAAAAAGGAAGAGATGGTAAACAAAAAAGAAGAAATCCAGTATTGGAGAGTGGCAAGAAGAGTGCTCAACGTGGTGGTGAAAGGAGATCCTAGGGTGCCAGTAAGTAACAGACATAGAGGCAGCCAGTAACCAGGCTAGATTGGAGCAGGTCAGAGGGCTCTATGAGAGGTTTCTTTAAGAAGATGCCATTTGAAACAATACTTATGTATCTGATTGTATTGAGAGAAAATTGAGAGAACTGGAGAATAGCTTGGGGATTAATTGGTTATAAGCACATGGAAAAATAAAAAAACACATAATAAAAGTTGATTATTATCTACAGAGGAAACAAGTTATCCAGGAAAGGAAAATAATCATAAAATTTATATGATCCTTATAATGTTAGCAATAAATATTGATCTTATTAAATGACTATATTAGGAGAATGAGGGAGTAGGAATTACATATACGTAGAAGAGGGTGGAGGGATAAAAAAGAAATAATCATCTTCCTTAGTGAGATAATAACTATATATATATATTTAACATACAAATCATTTTAATGAAGGACCAATTCTACTTTGTATATTTTTTTAAAAATCAAGAATTAGCAATTATAAGCCTGTTATTTAGAGATATGGAGAAAATATCAAAATAATTGAGCCTCTAGGGAATAGAAAATGGAGGATGGGAGAAATTGTTTTTTCATTCATAATAAAGTTCTTCGTAGTGCTTTACTTATTTTAAGTAATTCAGTCCTCAGATGGCCGACAGGTTTATATAATTCTTATCTGCATTTTACAGGTGAGCAAAGCGAGGTATAGAGAAGCTGGCAACTTGCTTAAGGTCATGCAGATTTGTAAATGTCTAGCCTGTATTTGAACCCACATAATCTGCCTTCAGAGTGTAGTCACATATAACTTAAATAAAAATGAAAACTAAACTAAAAAAATTAGACTAAAAAAAAGAGAAAAATGAGAAATGCTACTACCAGTTGGGAAAGGGGCCCATGAAAATGTCCAGTATTTCAGGTCTCCTCCAGTTTGGGCACATGGTACAATACAGTTGTACTTTTGGAGCTCTTGTGGTTGGGTTGGGGCCATGTGACCAGTTTTATCAATGAATTTTGAGTGTAAATGATAAAGTCTTGTCCACATGACACCTTCAAGAGTCTCTTTTCCTTTTCCCATGGGTGCTGAAATATATTTCCAGAAAGAGGATCATGACAAGACAGAAGGACAGCCAGCCCTCAGGCAACAGGTGGTAGACCTATAGCATGTGGGAGAAATAAATATTTGGGGGGGTCATGTGGATACTACAGCATGATATAGCCTATCTTGACTGATGCAAAGTCTAAACTCAGGTTTTCCTAAGAACCACTGTGGCTTCTATTCTGTGTCTGCTTAGTTCAGGGCTCTGGAGCAATGGTTAGTTTTCTGGACTCTGAATGAAGCAGATCTTTAGCTTTTAAGTGCTTGGAGCATAGAGAGCTTATGTTATTCATACTGGTATGTCTCGCACCTAACACATAGGAGACAGTGTTTCAATTAATGTTTGCCAGTTGAAAAATTGGATGATAATTGAAATTCACTCCTGTAGGGGACTGCTTTAGTGAACACAGTTGACTTCTTTATAATTCATTATGTATGTCAGGGCATCAACCCTGTGGACAATAAAGGCCACTCAACATCTCCATTGAATTTCCGTCCCAGTACTGAAGATGCGAATTAGCTGTGGCCAGGTTTTTAGCCAAAAATAGAGAAATTAATGTGGGTTTTGGTATCTCCCATGCAGGGCTTTGGTAGGAGAAGGGATGTTTTATTATTAGTTCTGCATTTAGAATATGCTGTGTATCTATTGAGTACTCCAGGCTCATTACAATGGAGTCAGTGATTATACTTTAATTCTAGGACATATAAAATGCTGAGGATGAGAGCATCTCATTCTTCATTTGGAAGAACAATGAAAAAAAATAAGCTAGAGTTTGTAAAGTGCCTACTCATGCCAGATGAGTTTAATACATTATCTAATTTAATTCTTGTAACAGTCCTGAAAGATACATATTATTATGGTTGTTTTTTTCTGATAGGGAAGCTACGGCTCAGATAAGTTAAATGCTTTTCTTAAGTACACACAGTAAGTGGGTGAACTGGGGTTTGAAGTAATTGTTTTTTCTAATTATAAAATTTGTAAACCACGTAGTATCAATATAGTTTATTTTAAATAACAATTTTGTAGTTTTCTGTATGCAGTACCTAATTATCCTTAATTTATCCTTTTAGATTTAGAGAGATTTATGTTGTATCATCTCGGAAGGTCATTTCTCTTATCCTGGCATATTATAGGTCAGTGTTCCCCAAAGTTTGTGGCTTGGAACACTAATTCTGTAAAAAATGTTTTACAGTGGCCAGGTAAGTTTGGAAAATGCTTGCTTAACCAAATTCAAAATTTCTTTTTATTAGAGTCTTTAATATTTTAATGTCTATTTTACATTTCCAAGAGAGGGATATATAATGTAACAATATCCAAATGTACTTGACTAGAGACCCTTTTCCAGCTGAGCATCTTACAGAGCCACTCTTATGTGGAACACACTTTGAGTACTGTTTAAATATACATTTCAATATAAAAATATTCCTCCCTTTTGGGAAGTTCTACCTTATGCCTTACTTAAAGCTTTCTTGATACTGTGTGTATATTTACATCCCTGTGGGGTGAAAATAGGTACATGATAAAAGTTGGATGGAAACCATAGAAATAATTGGGCTGTCTAGACAATCATTTCTTGATTATTGGAATGTAATCCAGTAGTAATGGGGAGAACATCTAAATCCTCAGATAATATAAAAAATAATCCCTCATTCTCATGAGTAGTTTTAGCTTTCCCCCTCTGATGAAGACCAAACACAAAGTGGCTTATGAATTGCAGAGAATAATCTATCCAATTGCTTCATTATTTTAGCCTGCCATGCAGGAACTAATGGGCAGGGAAATGATGGAGAGGCAGAAGAAGAGAAAGGAGCCTAGATAACGCTTGTCTTGGTTAAATGGGCCCTGGATAACTGAGAACTGAGTGTACTTTGGTCGGTGTGGAATGTTGAAGGCCCTAGTCTGGGTAAAGTTTTCCTAGAGATCCGAGAATGAAATCCCACTTGGGTTTCCTTCTTAAGCCTCTTCCATGCATATTTACATCTCCTAATGAACCAACCACTCATTAGAACATTATTTTCTTGCAAACAGTTGCCCTCATTTCTAGCTATAGCCAACATTTCTGAAGGGCTCTGTTGTCATAGCTATACAGCAACTGGGAACAACTTTTTGCTAATGCTAAGTACGATTTCTTTATACCTAGTCAAAACTCATTTAGCATTTCTTAGTCTCAACCATAGATTATTAACCTAGCTGGGCCTGCAGTGCCCTGAATCTAGAGAGTACAATGCAGTTAGAGATGTGATGGGTGAAGGAGCATGGAAAATGAAAACTTTATGGAAATTTAATTCTCCAAATAAAACTAAGTGCCTGCTCCACGAATCATTACACAGATCAGAAACCTGACCCTGTCCCATTTGAACAGCCCAAGTAGAAAATAATCTTTTTAAAGCTTCTCAGAGACTTTCTGGGTGTAGTTGGCTAGGTCTAGAGAACTTATGCTCTACTTCCTCTTGAGCAGTAGTATAGGGGAAGATTAAAATCCAGTGCCCTGTCCTGATGTAAGGGTGGGAGACAAAAACGAGGTGTGGCAGGAAGACTGGCTTGGAGACAGAAAACCTACGTTGGCATCTTGATTCTGTCTCTTCTTGGCATTGTGACCTTGGTCAAGTCACTTAGCCTCAGTGATAATTGCCAAAATGAGGATTGAAAAAGAGATATTGGATGTGAATTGTATGTAAATTTTATAATAAATGTACACAGAAGTTTAATATAATTGTTGCTTTTATAATTGGTTGTGCTTCCTCAGGGATGTTCACAGAATTTTTGTTGCAGGTGAAAAGTTTGAGCGTGAATATCCCGAAGACTCAGCACACTGAGAAGTTTTGTGAGGGTACAATTTAAAGGGAAGGGAACTAATGGCAGCTGCAGTTTTTCCTGTGCTTGTTTTCAAACTGTTCCTATGGAGTGAGGGTGCAAAAGAAAGAGGAAGGGAAGGAAGGGAGAGGGAAGTCTCTTCTGAAGGGTTAAAGTAAGATAGTGCTGTAAAGTGATTCCAGATGTACAAATATTAATATCTCTCTCCCTCCCTGATGAATGAGAAGGTATGACCCAGTTAGGAAACTGCTAAAATTACCGGCGCCACCGAGACCTCAGTCGATGGCCCAGCACAGATTTTTATCCTTACCCCGGCAACTATAATGCTGATGAAGGGCTCGGACCTGCTGCAGCAGACCTTCCAAAACTTCACTCTGTCCCTTGTGTCTAGGCGCTCTGTCGTCATAGTCTTTCCAGTCTATTGAACAAAAGAAACAAACAGAGTAAAATTTTCAAGTAGGCGAGGCCTCTTGCCTGCACTGCCTCGGGAGCTGAGTTTTGCTCATACTACCCACAGACTGTGTGGATGAGCACCCAGTACTTGCACAACTAGCAGGCATTACCAAGGGTTTGGAAGCTGCCATTTTTCAGGCCCTGTGCAAAACAGCAATTGTGGTTGGTTTCTCGAGTTGGGCAGTTTTAAGGCAAGAGAAAATGGTAATTGAAAGCCAAAAGAAAATAGAGAATTTGGGAGTCCAATTTCCCCTGCCCCAGCTCCTTACCCTCCTTTTCAGCGTCTGTGTCCTAATCAGTTCCCTGTCACCTCTCCACTCAGCACCCCAAGTCGCCACTGGATTTTCACAGTAGGAAAGAAAGGGGTGGGAATGTGCAGACTAGATGAAATCCACGGTCCCAATGCTTTTATTGTAGGTTTGACACTTTTGGCCAAATTGACATTTCTTTCCAAGGAAAGAGCCCATGTCAGATGCCAAGAAATGGAAATCTACATTTTGCTCTAATGAATGTCTGCTTTGGTTAGCTGGCACAGCAACTCCTGCACATACTCCGAGCCACCAACCACCCTGTCTGCTCAGTCTCTAAATATACAGTATTAGCTTACATGGCAAATTTAAATTGCAATACCCACTGAGATTTTTCTCCCCCTTCTATTTTCATTCCATTTGGCTATAATGATATCAAGAGTAATAACCCGTATGGGACTAATGTCAAGATTATAATTCTGCTGTCTCCAACTCTAGATTTTTTTTTCGGCAGGTCAGTCATTTCATAGTCCATCCCTATTCTCTTTCCCCTGGTTTTACTTTCTGGATCTTTCAAAAGCAACAACTTTAAGTGCTTCTTGGTTGAAATGCTTTCTCTAAAATTGCTAGACATTCTTTTCGAGAAAAGCCCGTTAGTTCACAAGTATATTTGAGGCTTAAATTCTAATCGAACAAGTTTCAAATTCCCTCCACCTAGAGTGATTTTAAAATATGGAGTCTCCCTTGTTTAGAAACTTAAGCAGATGCCATGACAGTTAAAGTTAGGTAAAAGCATTCCACATTGGTCCATCCAAGGCCGAGTAGGACAACATAGTTAGAAAGAATGCAGGTTCTGGAGTCAGATAAACCTGGGTTTGAGCCCTGGTTCTTCTGATTCCTAGCTCAGTGTCTGTAAAACAAATTACTTATACTGACAAGGCCTCTACTCCGTAGTATGAAAAAGGAGTATAGTACCTATCTTGCAGGATTTTTGTGAGGATTAGATGAGAGGTACATTAGCTATCCAGTGCAATGTTATGTGGAAAGCCTTATGTAAATAATAACTTAAAAAGAAGGGAAGTCATTGTTGGAAAGTTAACTTCCTGAGTGGTGAGTATGGAAACATCATTTCTTAACCTTAGCAGATAATTCCCTTTGAAGAGGAAGGCCTCAGAGATTTTCTAATTCCTCCTCCTTCCCACCTTCCCCCATGTACCCTTCTTCATTTTACCTCTTAGAAGACTGAGGCCCAGAGATAACCATTCCAGTTCTAAATTTTTCAGCTTGGTGGTGATGGTGGCATAGCCAGGACTATAACATAGTCTCACGACCCTCCGTATAATGCTCATTTCCTTATACCATGGACATGTTTTTGTTTTTGTTTTCTTTTGAGAAGGAGGGTCAGAGTTTGGTTGGAGTCTGTGTGGTGTGGCTTAGTTGTGGTCAACTCTGGAGACAGGGAATTGGCATAGGTGCTTTCTGTGGACTCTGTTCTTTGTTGGCAGAAACTGTGACTTAATTTCTCTTTGCTTCAGGTTTTTTCTCTGTAAAGTGAGCTTTTGAGTCTCTTTTTAGGTTATTTGTGGTTTCAAAGAAATACTGTAAGTAAAGCACCATTCTGGGCACATTGGAGATGCTCATTAAATGTTGGTGAGGCACTGTGACTAGAAGCATGATGGTGTTCACGTAGGATGGGCTAGGAAAGATCTTTTACTGGGAAATTTGGAAATGTTTGAGGGAACGAACTCCAAGTGGCCCTTGGACTATCTATAGTTTCCCTGGTATCTGGACACAGTGAGAATAAACATTGCTCTCATGTATTCCCAGAGGCCGTTATGAGTCTGTTTCCTTAGTTGGATGAATGTATCTGAAGTACTCAGATAAGATGAGCAATGTTGTTGGCTTGAGTAAGGCTCCTGGGGGACTGAATTACTATATGGCCCTGAACGTGCTAATACATTCTAATGAGTGTTAATACTGCCATCAGTGCAGGGGGAGATGAAGTGGACCTGGCTCTTTCAGCTGAGGCCTATTACATCAGAGGTGAGCTTGAGCTGATGACTTTATGGTACATTAGAAAATTGCTAATGCTAAATTGCAGCCCGAGTGAGCACTGGACATGATGCCAAGGTTTTTGGAAAGAATGAGTCTTTCTCATAGATGTTTGGAAGGTTCTGATGACTACATAAAATAGGAGACTTTAGGGATGAGGGAGAAAATTGAAAATATATTAAGAAATCAGGAGCCTGACAGGAATAAACTTAGTGTGGTAGGAAAAGAGCAGATCATGCCACATAATACTGTTCACTGTTCTGGTAACGAGACACTTGAATTGCAATGCAGTGCAGAGCTTACATTCACTGGTGATATCAGGGCTTTCCTGATCGTAACTCAGACAAGCCTGTCTGGGTCCTTTTCTCTTATTATGTACCATACCATATAACATAAGTCTATAAAAACACATTCAGGCCTTTTGTAAAAATATTTTAAAAAGTTTTATAGCTTATTGGAACATATTACCAAATTTCCAATTATTCTGTCATGTTAGAATACATTGTCTTCTAGTAAATATCTGAATACTGATATATGTTACATCACAATGTCATAGTCTGTTTATAAATAGAACCAGAGTGTTTTTATATTGTTCTTTCCAAGTGACATGGCATGTCTGCAGTGACTGTAATGACATGTTTGGATTTCAGTTCTTTGCCAGATACCCCTACTAATCAAATGTGCTGTTTTAGAAAGTGTTGCCATTTGCTACGTTAATTACCAAGTAATAAGTAACTCTTCCCAGACCTGGACAACTGTTCTTTTCATTCTGGAGAGAGCTCTTCAAATGGGCTCTGAGGGAGAGTGTCTGACTAGAACTTGAAGTTTATAGAACTGGGACATCTGGTGTTTGTAAGTAAATACATCATACAGATCAGAATTTGCATGGGGTCTGCGTTTGGAGTGGGTTTCCCTCTGACCCACCTTCAGGTCTAATTTTTTTTTTTTTTTTTTTTGCTGTTCTATCCCTTCTATCCCTCCATCTCCAAAAATACATACTCTTTTTACCCCCGTAGAATGAGATGGGTTCCCTAAGTATCTTAATCTTCCAATATTCCCCGTATGTGTTTCTGGTAAGTCTTCAGTAAGAAAGATGTCCAAGTAAGACTGGAATAGTTAAATCATCAAATGCTAGGGGACTTAGGAGTCTTAGAGATGCCTGGTATTTGTGGTCCAAGGCTCTGTATGGCCTGATTTAGCTAGCTGAATCCACCAGAGGCAGTAGTCAGGAACGGTTGGCTGGCTTTTAGTCTGATTGTCTGCCTGATAGCAGGGCATTAGCTACCACAGCAGAGTCTTGACTAGTTCAGACTTGAATCCTGGCTCAGCCATGTTACCAAAGTTGTGACCCCAGGCAAGGCAACACCCTCTCTGAATCCTAATTTCCTTATTAATAGAGGAGGAGGACAGCATAGTGGTTAAGAGCAAGGAACATGGGGTTTGGACCTGACTTCAGTGCTGGCTAATTTTCTGTTGTTGGGCTGTATGTATGCGTGTATGTACCTCAATATTAATAGTTCCCTCATCAGTAAAATAATAAAAATCACCTCAATCTTCATAACAAACCTTAACAGGTCTGTTATGAAGATTGAGTTAATCTGTGTAAAGTTCTTAGATTAACATGCAGCATATAATGAGTTTTATCAATGTTAGCTCTGCTGTTGATGGTGATACAGATGATAATATGATGCTTAGCCACAAGATGGGAACAATGACTATTGTCAGGATTAAGTGAGACACTGAATGTGAAAGCCCATAACATACCACCTGATTCATGGTTTTTCCTGGGCAAAGGGTTATTATAATACTTGAAAAATACAAAAATATATAAAATAGGAAACTAAAGAGCCCATAATCTCATAACCCAAATATCTGCTGTTAAATTTTAATAGTTATATGCAGACACACCTACCTAATTATAGTCAAACTCACAGTTTAAATGTTATATGAAAAAAATTATGATGTTTGTTTACATAAAACTTATAAGAATTTCTTCTATACAATGGATCATTTCTTAAAACACCATTTTTAGGGGTTGCATTTTATTCTATAGTATGGATCTATGTATATCATACTTTATTTAACCGCAGAGTTAATATTGGATATTTGTTCTCCCCACCACACGTGATATTTCACTATATCAATATATTGCTGCAGTGCACATATTTGTTCATGATTGTGTGTCTGCATCTGTTTCTTTAGGTTAGATTCTTAGATGTATAATTATAGGGAAAAAGAAACGAATGTTCTTATAGCAGCTGATATAATATGGTACATTGTGTTCCACAAAGGATGGAGCAGTTTGCACTTTCACAAGAAGTGTATGATACCATTTTAAATGATCCCATTAGTGAAGATTTTTAAAGTAAAATATAATTCAGAACAATAGGTTCATTATGCAGAAAACTCTATCATGTAGTATGTCTGGAGATGTTCTTCTTGTTAATTAAATTTTCTGGTTAATAGAGAATTGCCAAATACACCAGACATAAATTATTAAGTTTAAGATAATTAGAAGGGGCTTTGCTGGGTTTTTCAGCCACCATAATAAATATTATAGATTTCTGTTTGTGGCAGAGTGTATCAGAGTGCCTGTTAATAAGAAAGCTCTTCTTCTGACAGAATGTAAGTAAGATTTGCTAGACTTTTGGTGAAGAAGGGGAGGTGAGGTCTAAAATGGACCGCGTGTACTCTGGGCCAGCCAGTCCTACTGTGCCATTTCAGTACATCTCCACAAAAGCCCTGTGAAGGGTATGATCGGACCCATTCTACAGATGTTGAATTGAGACTCAGAGACTTTAAGTAAATTTTGAAAGTCACACAGCTAATAAAAGGTATAATGGGTATCAAATTCAGTCTTGCTGGTTCCAAATTCCCTCTTCTTTCATTCCACTGAGTTGCTTCCCAGGGGAACATTTCTGCAGAGGAATCATTCATTATGTGGCCAGATGCTACTCTGAGGACATCTTATTAGTCCCAAGCAGTGGGGAGAGGGAATGGCAATGGCATCCTGAGGATGGAATTGGAGTTGGAGTCTGGCCAGGCTTGAGAGAGTTCACAGCCACCACCTACTAGAAGGAGAGGCACATGCTGGTGTCGTGGTCTGAGCAGGTCCCCATCCTTTCATGTTATAAGCCGAGACTTGAACAAAATACTGTTGGCCCTGCAAAGTATCGAAATAGAGAGAATGATGGGTTGGGAATTTTATTTAGTCAGTTTTACCCTAGAAGCTTTATTCTGTGTCTGATGAACTTGTTCATCCCACTACCCATACTTTAACTTTCTAGCTTTTCTTGACTATTATGTTTTTACATGATAATAAACATATTTGGGGTGCCCTCTTAGTTTCTTTGTGCTTTCTTTTTTCAAAATTGGAATATCATAGTTGCTTTTCCTGACCTTCCCCAAACCATTATACACCAATTTTTAAGTCATAGTTCTGTAAGGTTTACCAAAACCTGCAGTTTCTCACCTTTACCTCTTTTTCCTTATTTTCTCCTCCCCAGTGGCAACTACTATCACCTTTTTCTAGCTGATCAACTTGCTTTACAAGATCAACAAGTTGTAATGAACATCTTTTCAGATTAATAATTAGAGATCTGCTTCATTCTTTTAGTAGTTGTATAGTACTTCACTTTGGGTAAACACAGTCATTTATTTAACCAATCCCTCGTTAGTGGACATTTAGATTGTTTCCACATTTTATGCTAAATAAATAATGCTGCAATAAATATCCTTTACTCAGTTATTCAGACATTTTAAAAATTAGTTCTTTGATGCTACTTCAGTTTTAAAACCATTATTAAGACAATGGTTTATATGCTTTACTGTTTTATGACATTAAGAATTAAGGAGTTGTGGCTGTATGGAGGCTCCTCAAAAACATAATAGACCTGCTGCCATGTGATCCAGCAATTCCACTCCTGGGTATTTATCCAAAGAAAACAAAACACCAATTTGAAAAGATATATGCACCCCAGTGTTCATAGCAGCATAATTTACAATAACCAAGGTATGGAAGCAAACTAAGTGTCCATTAACAGATGAATGGATAAAGAAGATGTGATTACACACACACACACACACACACACACACACACACACACACACACAATGGATTATTACTTAGCCCTAAAAAAGAGTGAAATTTTGCCACTTGCAACAACATGGGTGGGCCTGGAGGGTTATTATGCTTAGTGAAATAAGTCAGACAAAGACAAATACTGTATGATATCACTTACATGTGGAGTCTGAAAAATAAAACAAACAAACTAGGGAATGTAACAAAAAAGAAACAGACTCAGGATGTAGAGAACAAACTAGTGGTGACCAGAGGGGAGGGGCAAGATAGTAGAAGAGAATTAAGAGGTACAAACTACCAGGTAAAAAATAAATAAGATACAAGGATATAATGTATAATACAGGGAATATAGCCAATATTTTCTAATAACTTTAAGTGGAGTATAATCTATAAAAATATTGGATTACTACATTCTACATCCAAAATTAATATAACATTATAAATAAACTATACTTCAATTTAAAAAAAAGAATTAAGGAGTTGTTTTTTGTTTGCTTATAATATTTTAAAATGTTTTATGCTTTTATATTTTTGCTTTGAGGAATTTTTTTTTTCTGATGAACCCAAAGGGGTATTTTAGGAGTCAGCACTTGTTAAAGCATTGCTTGCAAAATTTGTAAAGTGGTGTTTGAAGTTAAAAAAAAATAGCAATCGTTGTAGAGCCTTTGCTAGGGATTTAATCGTATTGGCCCTACCATATCGTAAACTTGATTTTTATAACATTAAAAATGGGTTTCTAGGTACCTCAAGGATATGGGGATTCTCTGAAGTGTAAATCTACTTCTAGGCTTTTATGTGATTAGGATAGTGTCTGTGTTGCTCTCATTGGATGACCAACTGCAAAAACTTAATCCCTGTAAAAAATTAGTTCAAATATTAGAGAACCTCTCTATGGAGAGTTTTCCATTTTTATCACCATATCACTCTTTCTTTTAAGCAGCGGAAATTCCCTCGGGTTCTCTCTGCCCCTCTTCCATCATGTGAGCTATAGGGTTGGGAATCAGATGACAATAGCATCTGTAGGGGCCACCCATTCAGGGGTTTGTTTGTTCTGCTAATCCACGGTTTTGGCCCCTGGTGTATATGTGTAAGTAAGACTAAAAGTTAAGATTCTGTGCTGGTGACCCAACCACCAAGAATTCTGTTAGAATAAGCTGGTTCAAACTTGAAGAGGTGCAACCTAACACAGATTTTTAATTCTGGGCTTCAGGATTACGCTTTACAGATAACTGTTTTAATTGACTAACCTTTTAGAAAAACAACAAGAAAATTCTCCTTTTACCTCTCACATATGAAGGTCCTAAGATATTAATTATTTGAATTGGATAAAAAGGTACAGGTTTAATTTAAGTTTACTTAAAATCTTTTTCAGTTGAAAAGATTTTGATGATCCAGTTCTGTTGCATTTAATTGTTTGAGGAAATGTAGGGTTTGTTCCAGTCTGGACTGATTTGTTAGGTGTTTTTATTTTCTGCATTTCATATGCTTATATGGTTTATAGTTCTATAAATAATTAACACTTAAATTTAGATTGGTTAAACAAATAAGCACAGTCTTCCAGTTTTTCATTCACAGTTTAAATTGGTTCAGGTTACTGAGAAATGTAGTGCCACCACATATAGTTTCTTTTCTGTGAAAGCACATTTGGGCAGATTTTTTTTTTTTTTTTTAATCAAGGGAAAAGGGTTTCTCTCAGGAAATTGTGTGACTCCAATTGATGACTGATCTCAACTGAGGCTGTGGGGATGAGGGTTAGATGAAGCTATTATTTTTACCATCAGACAGGGAGTCAAAATTGGATCTCATAGAGCCTTTGATCCCTCCCCAAAGATTAGCCTGCGATCCAGAAAGCAGCAGCTTTCAAGGCTTGCATGAGGCCAGTCTTTTTCTGATCTCTGTAGAACATGGCAGCTTACAAAGTGGTTCATGCTGTCTGCTTACTCCTTTGTGGGGTTCAGATTATGGGTACCAGACATAGCACGCTTAACGAGTGGCAGTTGTTGCCAGAGGACTGGGCGTTGGCTGTTGCTGGGATGTATGAATATCCCAGCACAAGCATCAGGGGTAGGGGAATGGGAAGTCTAATGGTGTTTACCATTGTGAGTCCTGTGATTGTGCATCTCAGGGTCTGCAGGTTTTCCATGATGATTTCTCCAGCCAAAGGACAAAAGTCTTTAGACGTGCTCCATTCCACTGGATGGAAAGGGGAGGGGGGAAGAGGGGGAGGGAGGGAGGGAAAGAGAAAAAGAAAGAGAGAGAGAATAGTCATCTACCAAGAAGCATCATAGAAACTCTAGCATATAATCTCTCTCAAAAACAGTAAGTTTACCCTCCTTTCCCTGTATTGGCACATCTAACAATTCTCCTCGGCATAAGTCAGTTTCCAAGTTCACCATTATTTTTTAAAACAGAGGCGGGGAATAAAGTAATCATTCAACAGTGAATAATATACCTTAATGTGTATGTATGTATATATGTATATAGACACACGTGTGCAGGCACATTATATATAAAAGTTCATTGTATATAGAAGATGTTATTTACTTCATGTAAGAAGTGAAGGGCTCATTAGGATATTACCTTCTGTTTGTTCCCCACGTCTGGTTTCTGTTTCACCATTTTGCTGAGAGTGCTACTTCGAGCTCCCAGGGGCATTCTCATCCCAAATGAAGAAGCCTCCTTTCATTTCCTTCCACATAATTTGACTCCTTTTCCTTCTGGAATCACCCTCTTCCTTTAGTGTGTCGTATGCTGCTCCCCTGGCTTTCATTCTCCTCCCTGATATTGCCTTCCAGGCTTTTTCATTAGGCTTCTTTTCAGCTGGAGAATTTGGGATTTGTGACTGATCTCTTTGGTGGTCCCCACACACCTGACGTCCCCAAAGTGGGTGTTCATTCACAGTTAAATCTTAACACCCAAATTGTAACACCCCATTTTACTGTGAGACACGCTCTTTCATAACATTTTCCTCTGGTTGAAAAAACCGTGATCAGGAGAGAGAAATTGTACATCATCAGTAAAAAGGGTCTTAAGTGACCGTTTACACATGGCAGGATTTGAGGCAATCCTAAATGAAGCAGGAGCTTCAGTCACATGGAAGACAAGGCCTGCATGTTCTAAACCTCATGATGACAAGCTATAGGCCTTAAGATTTAAATTATATTCTCTATGACACTTAAATACTTCAAAATTAAGCCAAACCATCTCTAAATCCTGCTGTTCCCCTAGAGTCACACAATCCCTCTGTTCAGAGTTGCTGCCCCTGCCTCCTCTGCTTCTCTTCATTATGCTCCTGGGAATCTAGCTTGCTATCCTCACTCTCTTGAAATTGCGCTCCTAAAATTCCTAGTGCTTTGATCATCCACAACAGCCTCTTCTTGGGAAATCCTGCCACTTTGGCCTCCCCCCGTGTTTTGCAACCTTCTTTCCCCTTGGTTTCGGTTGCACCCTGTCTTCTGCTTCTTCTGCCTCCTGATTCCCTCTTTTCAGGCTCTCCCTGGTTCCTCCCTTTCTTTGTCCTTTGATGTGTTGTTCCTTGAGGGTTTGGCTCCTTTTTCATTCATGCTTGTCCCAGGTAGTGACCTTATCCACTTTTATGGCTCCAACAATGACTCTTAAAACTGTAATTCTAGGTTTAGCTTCTCTCTGGAGCTCTGACTTCTTTCTGTAAATTTCCACCTGAGTGTCCCCACTCCACTTGAGTGGAAGTACTCCATTAAGTACTTTTCCTTACCAAAATATGTTTCTCCTCTTTTTTTCTTAATTTTAGCTCATTTAGCACTGCCACACGTCCAGTCAACCAACCCCAAAACTCAGTGCATCCTGCTTCCTCTTTTTCCCCAATTCCTCACAACCAGTTGATTACTAAACCCAGTAGGTTCTATTTTTAAATGTCTCCCAGAAATTTCCCTCTCCTCCTCACACTGAAGCTATTCTAGAGCAGACCCTTATAATTCTGAGCATGAGCTCTGCAATTGATTTTTTTGTAGGCCTAATTGATAAACTCTAATTGATTTTTCTGTTCATCTCCTTATCCTTATATACAATCTTCTTACTATAGCCCGAATTATAGTTTTAAAATGCAGATCTGATTGTTTAGTTTCTCCTCATAAAATCTTTTCATAGTGTCCAGTTGATTTCCAAAGTAAAGTTAAACCCTAACAAGGCATTCAAAGACCTTCATAATGTAGTCCCAGCCTTACTCTACTATCCTCATGTCCTGCCATTTCCCAAAGCAAAGTCCTTGTCACCTGCTTATCATTCTGTGCATTTGTATGCCTCTGTCTTGTGTTCATCTTCCAACCTTTGCTTGTCAAAACCCTACTAATGCTCTGAATTCCTCAGGAATAATTGATTAAATGCATCTTTTCTGTGTTCCCAAAGTCCTTAATTTATATAAAAACAAGATTTATTACACATATATTATGCTTCCTTTTCTCGTTAGATTGTGAGAAATTTGAGAATAAGAAAAGTGTTAGTCATTTCTTCCCTCTCTAGATCCACACTTGGATCTGTGTGCTTGGTGCACAGAAAACGCTTACTAAATATTGTACACATCAAATACATATATATTTGTTTTATTGTATGCATATACATATGTACACACACACATCCAGAATAGACTGCTTTTCCAACATGGAGATATTTTTCTTCCATGTGAATCTTCTCCTTCTCCAGACTCTTGCCCTTTGAAGCTCTTAGGCATATTGTAAAATCTAATTAGAATCAAATGATTAAGGTTGTATGTTTACTCTCAAATCAAGCCTATACCTTATTATAAATACATATTCTGAAACATATATATGTATGTATTTTAATATATGTGTTATATATATATAGGTATGTATGTATACTTCTTTCCCCAGTTGTTTTATTATGCCTATGAGCTACTAGCTCTTGAAAAAGCCAAGTTTCTTAAGGTCAAATTAGAGAGGGTTTGTAATCAGAGAATAGTGTTGCATATTATTTTAAGCTAAAGAAAAAAGAGCAGTCGTTGAGGGAATTATCACAAACAAAATGAAAATTAGTAGCACATGTGCAAGGACATCTAGAAAGAACAAAGAATATAGGAAAATTCTAGAAACAAAAATATCTTTGGTTGCCATTGAGACATGCATGGTTCACTGATGTGGTGAAGCCCCAAGCCCAAGACTGAGGATCAAGAGCTTCTGATTTCAGGCTAAGGATTCAGGGTACATCTCAAAAGAAGAGCTAGGGATTAGTGGGAACAAGACCAGATTATTTGAGAAATGATTAAAGAAAAGTTGCTCAAAGATGCAATCTTTAAAATTTCTGAAGAAACAACAATTTCTTTTTGAATGAAAGCTGTCATGTTCTTTTTTTTTTTTTTTTTTTTTTTTTTTTTTTGCGGTACGTGGGCCTCTCACTGCTGTGGCCTCTCCCGTTGCGGAGCACAGGCTCCGGACGCGCAGGCTCAGCGGCCATGGCTCACGGGCCCAGCCGCTCCGCGGCATGCGGGATCCTCCTGGACAGGGGCACGAACCCGCCTGCATTGGCAGGCGGACTGTCAACCACTCCGCCACCAGGGAAGCCCCTGTCATGTTCTATTGAAATAGTTCTACAAAACATGTTTCAGGTGGAAAAGAGGGCCTGGCTTCTTCAAAAACAACAACAACAACAAAAACAAATAGAAGCAGGTTTGTAGGGAGGTGTGTTCTTCTTTAGGAGTTAATAGACAGTTTTAACCATTTAAGTCTAATTAGATCTTATAATATGTCGAGGTTTCAAAGGGGGAAGGGTCTAGAGAAAGAGAAGATCTACATGGAAGGAAAAAAATTCTCCATGTTGGAATGGCCAGTCTATTCTGGGGCAACCTATAGTTTTTTCCCTCTGTGTACTTCCTTGGGTTGATGGACTCTTGACATAAAGAAAGGAGCTTCTGCTCACTTCTGGAAATAGAATGAGCCGGAATCACTTTGAGAGCCAACTGGGAATTCTAAGAAGGCAACTTAGCATGGTCTCTCTGGAAAGTTATGTGTAGGTAGTTTAAAGACTTAATATTAAAGCCATGAGAAAAATCACTTATAAGTCTGCTCTAAATCCCTGAAAGGTTGGAGCCATGTATATGAAGTTTAAAACTATATAAGACTTACAGTTATAAGATAAAGATCAGGGCAACTGTTTCTACTTAGGTCTGGGAAATAGAAGCAGGGTTCAATCATGCAGTGGCTCATAGCAGTTGAACGTTAGTAAGAAAGGTACCAGACAAAACCTAGGTGTTAGTATTTCTTAAAAATTGGCTCTGGCTCAAACTGTGATTCACTCTATGTGTATCAAATAGCTATGAATATTTTAAATGTGAAGTTCTGTTATTTTAACAAGTATTTCATTTTTATCTAAGCTTTAGAAATGTAGAGCAGTTGGGCAAGAGAGTTTCTACCTGAACCATCACCATTTTCCTGATGGCAGCTGTTATAAACCACAGACCAAGCTTAAGAAGAAAACAGAGCTCCAGGAGGTTTCCCCTCGTCATCTGAAGTCTATAATGTGAGGAGGAATGTCCCAGAATCAGTGAGAAGAGTAGAAAATTCATAACTGGAAGTGTTAGGGCACACAAGCTGAGAACTTAGTCAAAGTGCAGGTAAATTTCAAGCCTCATGGTGTGGACTGTGTGATTAACAAACCCTGAAGAGTTATAACACTCTTCAGTGTAACTGCAGAGTGATAACACTCTTCAGGCCAGCTTTTTGAGAGGTGAAGACTGTGCAAAAGGAAAGGCATAAAGAGATAACGTTGCAGCAATATCTAATTTCTATTCAGTTGATTAAAAAAAAAATCTAAAAACTGCTATTGTCCAGGTTCTCCCTCGAATCTCAAATGCCTCAAAGTCTAGAGTTGTTTTATCCTCTTCACACACCAGGAGGACAGACTGTAAAAGTTATCCTCCTGCCTCTTGCCCAGGCCCTACTCAAGCTTTCCACTTGAGCCTCACTGGTCACTCGACCTCAGACCCATTGCTTATGCTGTTTTCTCTTATAATATGCTCTCCTTCCTCAAAATCTTCTACCCCTTCATTCAAACCCCTGGTTCAAGGATCCTTCCTTTCCATAGCTTTTCTTGGCTTTCCAAGGGAAGCTCCTTTGCCAGCTTTCCCATAGTAATTTTAATATGTCTCTTACATTGCACTTGCTTTATTGTTTTGTATTTAAGAGATCTGTCTCCTCTTTAGTCTATAAGCTCTTTGAGAGCATGAACCAAGTTGTATTAATACCAGTTTCCAAAGCATCTATCACAGCACCTAGCACAGTGTAGGTGGCTCAGTTTATGTTGCGTGAATTGAATACTTGATTCATGACTTTGGAATGCTTGAAGAATAAGGTAGACAGAAATCTGATGCTGTTACTTAAAGAATAAGAAAACAGTGTTAGAAAAAATACAGTCAAAAGAGAACGGAAGTTGCTTGAGCTGCCCAGTAAGTAGTTAAGATGGAGATTAATTCCTGGCTTCCAGATTCCCAGCATCCCAGACTCCTCACTTGTCCATACTGCCTCTAAGGACCCCCCAAAATAAAATTTTATTTCCTGTTCCCTATCAGCACTTCTATGGAACCAAAACAGCATTTTTACTGGCCACACTCACCCCGGCTCCTTAGCTAATGAATGGAATTTGGCTCGACTGCCCAGCCCAGCACCAGAGCATTATGAAATCTTCCCCGATCCATCTAATTGTGCAGTTTCTAACCTTTCAGGCCAACCATAGCACAACAAGTAGAAAGAGGGAGAGAGGGATGTGCCGAGAAACCCAGAAAAAGATCAAATGCAGTCATTCCTAGAGATGAGAAGATGTGTCTTGCTGAAGCATGAACCCACTCAACACTTGTGGGTTTTAAATTGGGAAATGACGTGTGAAAACTCTGGATCTGGGAATTCTGTTTAGCTCTGGCAAAACACGAGGTTGGAGCCGCTTGCATTTTTTATTTTAAATTCCCTTGGTAGTTCTAGGAGTAGGGGCATGCATTACTTTCAAACAAGAATCTTTATTGTTTGCATAGCACACAGTCTTCCAGTTAATTAGAAAAACATTTTTTTTTCCCAAATTAAATTTCCCTAGAACAACAATGATTTAAATTAAGGGCAAAAGACTTTTTTTTTTTTTTTTTTTTGGACACTAGTAAATCCTTCCTGCACCTACTACTTCTAGAAGATTAAAAGCACAGTTGGAATTGGAAGGCTATATTCATTTATTTATTGTCAGTTTCTGCCATCTACAAAAGTAATATGCCCCTACCTATGTATATTGTGTATTGTCTTAGTTTTGCCTGCCATATTACAGAGCTACCTACAGATACAGACATGATTCTAAATGTTCAGGTTTTTGAAAAGTACATAATACTACAAGTAACAGCAAAAAAGTCAGCTCCACAGTCTGATCTATTTGCTTCTTTATTTATCTCCTAATGGCTCTCCTGTTATGGTGGAATTTATTCTTTCTCTTGATCGTCTTTGCTTTCTAAATAAACAATACTATAATTTTTGTGATTCTTACTACTGCTGAGAGTTCTTTCTCTTTTTCCAAGCTTGGCATGAAGTGTTTGTTGAAAGAATACCAGTCTTCTAGAGACCCAGCTGCTGCCAGCCTAATGTCTTCAGTGATATTCACGTAGCTTCACCTTTGTACTTTTTTGGTCTCTTAACCAGGGGTGACTTTAAACAAAAATTCCTTCAGTAATTTCTGCAATTTGGGTATGAGAAAGTCTGAATGATCTGCACTAGTGGAGTTATCGGAAGTATAGGTAATCCCCAAGCCCCAGATCATATAGAAATCACTTTTTTCTTTGCGTTTATAGGATCTCTTTCCTTAGTAGATTCACCTACTGGTTTTCCTAGAACATTACGAGTTGGGAAGGTCTCAGATTTATCACAGAGTACAAAGTGCAAAATCCCCTCATCATGTCACATCTAAGATTAGGTGGCATAATAGGGCAGCTTTTAGAGGCAGCACAAAGTGGGAGAAGGAGAAAGCCAGAGCTTGGCTCTATCCACATTTAGATGGGATAAATCCAGCGGGTGCTGGAGTTGACCCATATGGCTCGCAAGAGCTGATTGTTAAAATTTTAGGAATTTTGCCAGCTGGTTGTTAAAACACAGCCATTATTAAAAATTAAATTGTATGAACTTAAAGTTAAATAAGTTGTGTTAAAGCAAAAGACAGTAAATACTCAAAACTCATGACTCCCTAATTTACTGCATTTTACTAGTAATTATGCTCTTGAGATTATTGATACCTATTTTATCTGTAGGGTGGAAATAGCATATTATGATGTACTACTGCACTTATCTTCCCAGTCTGTTTAGTGACATCACATTGGTAGCTTGAAATTGGCCATGGTGGGAATATTTGCAGTATGGCAATGAGCAAATGCTAGAAGACCAAGGCTTGATTTTTTATTTTGTGGACTGTCTAAACCAGGTATCGGCAAACTATAATTCCAAAAGCCAAATCCGACCCGAGGTCTGGCTTTTGCATTTTTAAAGGATTGTAAAAGCGCGTGCACATGCACACACGCACACGAAGAATATGTGACAGAGACCATATGTAGTCCACAAAGCCTAATGTATTTACTCTCTGGCCCTTTGCAGGAGAAATTTGCTGACCACTGGTCTAGACTTAAGAAAGTGATGGAGAAAATGTTAATAATTCAGATTAAAGTTAGAAGTTTCTGTGGCTGTTACATTGCGTGTAGCACCAAACAATTGAGGAAATAGTCTTCCAGTACTCGAAAACTGTAACTTGATTCCACAAAGAATGTCATTGATGAGTCAAGTTGTAAGTCAAGTTGTAAGTTGTATTGTTTCATTTTTGTTTTAATTCCTTAAAGTAAATGAAAATATCAACCAACGTTTACATGGTAACTACACTCATTGCATGAAAATAAACAAAAGCATTTTGGGAGAATTGATAGGCTATGAGGAATTTATAAAAAAGTGTATGGTATATGTTATTATTATTTGTAAATTGTGTGCTACATATCCTTTCTATTAGTAGAATTTATAGAAGACTTGTGTGTGTGTGTATGTGTGTGTACTTTTTTTCCCCAGAGATCCAATTGTTCAACATTTACCATCATGCCATTGGATAAATGCTAGGTGGTTGCTCATATAGACTCAGAGTGGATGTATCCTGACTAGCAGGTTATAGTGTCCAAGGGGAGCAGATTTCTCAGATGTACCTTAGGTAACATTCTGTTACCAGGAGATGAAAATGAGGTACATAAGCCCCTTTAGGAGGCAAGAGTGGCACAGTGAGGGAATCTGGGGCAAAAGTTCATTTACTAAGCAGTCACCATCTGAGAGGTCTGTTCAGTGGCCAAGACCCAGGCACTGGGCAGTACAGGTGCTCAGACCCCCTGCATCAGTTCTTCTTGCCCAAGCCAGGGCTGACCCTGAAATTGGCACAGCATACAGCCTGTAGGGCAGGCATCTGTGGACTTGACTGCAACAAGGATGGCAGAGTCAGGGGCTGGCCAACAGAAACCTAACATCCAGTAGGTTTGGCAAACATCCCAGTCCACTGCTTCTGATGGCCTGAAAGAGCTCCATGCCTAAACAGAACAGTCTGGGCTTCCTTATTATTTTATTCTTTATTATATTTTATTATTACGCATTATTATTATATTTTATTTCATGATTATCTGGGTTTTATGAATGGGCACTTTTAAGACACTGTGGACTGAACATATGAACATTGGTTATTAACTCAGATAAACCTCTCACTTTTCCTTTTTCTTTGGAACACTGCCATATCTTTGAGTTATAAGATGTCCAGGTAAATTTTCACTTGTTTTAGATTACTTCTTAAGAGAAACTGTCCAGATAATTTTTGTTCATTAAAGAAGTATAAGCTTTTAAAAGGCTGCAATGGATAAAGTGGAACAACTGTGACAAAACCAAGTGACAATTAGAGATCTGAAGGCTGGGATCGCCGCCCCACACTCCTTCTCTGAGAATAGGCAGCATCTGAAATCTGTTCCGTGGGGTAAGAGCTGCTCTGGGAAGCTTCTGGGATGCTGAGATTTTTTGTTTTTGTTTCGTTTCCAGCAGCGTGATGCCCTTCTTGTCTGCAGGAAGAGAACTCTGACAAGCTATTTTACTTTCTAAAGGATACAGAGTAGGGCAGGATCTGTGTGATTTACACGCACAAGGTCCAAGATATGTGATCAATTTGCAGCTGTCTGAATCCTGTTGAGTCCTCATGGAATTAAAATAACCAGCCACAGGGGCAAAAGCAAAAACATTCCAACTTTTTTGCCAGATGACAACTTTCATTCAGAGAAAGTGACTCCATTTGGCTTTGGGGATGGGGGTCATTTTCCTACCCATTTTTTAAAAAAAAAAATTGAGGTAACATTGGTTTACAACATTATATAGGTTTCATGTGTATAACATTATATTTCTACCTCTGTACACACTACAGTGTGCTCACCACCAAAAATTTAGTTTCCATCTGTCATCATACAGTTGACTCCTTTACCTGTTTCGCTCTCCCCCACTCCCCCCGCTTCCCCTGCTTCCTTTTGGGTAACCACTGTTCTCTTCTCCATATCTATGCATTTGTTTTTATTTAGTTTGTCTTGCTCATTTATTTTATTTAAAATTTTTTCATATTCCACATATGAGTGAAATCATACAATATTTGTCTTTCTCCATCTGACTTATTTCGCTTAGCATAATACCCTCAAAGTCCATCCATGTTGTCGCAAATGGCAAGATTTCATCTTTTCTTGTGGCTGAGTAGTATTCCGTGTGTGTGTGTGTGTGTGTGTGTGTGTGTGTGTACCACATCTTCATTCATCCATGAAGCACTTACGTGGGCACTTACGCTTGTTTCCAAATCTTAGCTGTTGTAAATTTACTATACCCACTTTTAACATCCCATTTTCCTCCTTATAACCTTAACTAATTAAACTTAAGGAAAGGACTCATGCCATATTGATTTTTGGACACCCACCCCACTGTCTTGTAGAAGTATGGAGTATAGTCTCAAATAGAGTGGGTTTGACTTGAGTCAAATTGAATGGGTTTATATGTGGACATTGATGAGTGAGGGACAGTCCTCAGAGTTCTATTTTGGTCCCTTGATCTACAAAATAAGGACTTCTTTGCTGGGCATTTAACCTAATTTCTGAGGCTTGTTTTGCCCTACTCCCTGCATTTTCCCTGTGTTCCAGGAAAAGAAAACTAACACTTAATGAAAATCGACCAGGTTCTTTCACAGATAATTTTGTCATTTTGTTCTCACAATATTCCTGCAAGATAGGCTAAGTCATTCATTCAGTAATTCTACCAATTTAACAAGTGGCAGAACTGGGAATTAAAGCCAGGTCTGTGTGAACCCCAAACTCACTTATAACTTCTTATTGAGCCTGGGATAAAATCCTCAATCTGTATCCTGGCCTGCAAGGCCCTGGGTGACATGGGCCTTCTCCATCTTCTAGCTTCAGACTCATTTCACCCACATGTTCTCTTTCTCTCTCTGATTTTTAGATCTTCAAACATGTCAGGCTTCTTCTCCACACATACTGTTTGTTTTGCGGGAAATGTTTTCTCCTTTCTGACTTTCGTAATTATCCCTCATTTTCCCTCAGGAATCAGTGTAAATGTCACTTCTGCACATAAGCCTTCTCTGCTCCGAAGATAAAATTAACATCCCTGTTATGTATCTCAGAGATATAACACTGTCCCTTTGTAGCACAGTAGCTACCTATCAGTGCAGTTATCTCTTCAATCTTACAAACTCTTTGAGGACAATTGCTATGAATATATATTTCCTAATAGCTAGCATATGCCATAGCATATACTAGGCCAATAAATATTTATTGAATTGATATTAGATTATTGTCCAGCTAGGTTGTGGGGATATGGAGAGGCAAGTGACATGGTCCCTGGCCTTAAGAAGCTTACACTTTAATATTATGGTCCACTTTTACAGATGAGGACAGGAGGTTCAGAGAGGTCAAGTCTATCTCAGACCAGATTTCTTTCCTCATCACCATGCAAACTCTTGGGAAACAAGTTGTCTTTCCAGCCTGATGCCTCTCCCATCTCCTCTTGTTAAAACCTACTTGAACGAAAGGCTCATGCTCCTTCAACCCTGGTCATTCTCCCTGATTCCCCAGAGTAATTTCATCTGTCATTTTTTCTGACATTAATACTCTCTATTTTGTATTATAATGACTCATGCAATGTATTTTCAACTCTACCTGCACAATATATTTCAAGTCTGTTTCCTTTTAATTTTTTTAAACTCCATTATTATCACCCTCATCCAAGCTACCATCATTGCATACTGGAACTTCTAAGACAGTTTCAGAGCTGAACTAGAAGGTCTCTCTGTCTCTGTGCCTACCCACTTCCCCTGCCCCCAGTCTCCTGAAGCCAGAACAGGCTCTTCAAAACATAAATAATATCACAATACCTTCCTTCATTGAAACCTTGTAAGTGCACTTCTCATAAAATCCAAACACCTTAACATAGTCTACAACAGGGGTTGGCAAACAGAGACCCTGTGGGCCAGATCCAGCCTACCACCTGTTTTGTATAGCCTATGAGCTAAGAATGGTTTTTGTACTGAAAAAAAATCAAAATATATTGTAAGTTGTGAAAATTATATGAAATTCATATTTCAGTGTCCATAAATAGATTTTATTGGAACACAACCCCACTCATTCTTTTATATATTGTCTCAATGGCAGATTTGAACAGTTGCAATAGAGACCATATGGCCTGCAAAGCCTAAAATATTTACTATCTGATCCTTTATATGTAGACCCTAGTCTACAAGGAGTCGTGATCTGGCGCCTGCCTACTTCTTTGGAATCCCCTATCCTACTGTTCTACCCATTTTGCTTCATCTGCACTTTCTTTTTCTCTAACTCACTAAGCTATTTCTCCCAAGCTCATCTACATCTCACTCTAATACATCATCCTTCTTTATTTTTGGTACTTATCATTACCTGAAATTGTCTTGTTTATTAAATTTACTTGTTTATTCAAGGAATATGAGCTTCGTGAGTTTGTCTGTTTTATCCCCCACCGTATCCCCAGGCCTCGAAGAGGATGTGCATATCGTAGGCATTCAAAAAAACTGTGTTAAATGAGAATTTTTATCTTCCCCTTAGTTTTCTTCAGGGAAGACACTGGGTCTGACTCATTTTTGCATCTCCTACAGTGGCCAACATTGTGTCCTGTGTGGAGTAATAATAGTTCCAAAAATAGCTGTTAACGGACTAAAATGCCAGACATTTACTTCCTCTTCCTCCTGAGTCAAAGTGAGAAAACACTTGTTGTCAGCTGGACCCCAAGAAACAGTGAAACGTGTACAGCATCTTTTCCAGCTTATGTCTATACTGCTTTGTTTGAGGGCACATTTTAGTGAGGGGCCATGAGTCCCAGCATGTTCCTCACAGAACGTTAGCTGTGGGTGCCTCAAGTGCCCCAACAAAGGGTGTTTCTAGTTGATGCTGAGTTAGGCTCAGTGTTTTCTGGTAATGGGAAAGAACTATTGGCAAAAGGTGTGGTTGGCAGTTTTTCCTATGAAAATAGCTCCAATTATTTTTCAAAAGGTTATATATAACCTTTTGCCTTCTAAAATATATTGCCTTTTAAAATACGGCATGTGTAAAATGTTACAAAAAATAAAAGGTAAAAAGAAAATCCTGAATCAGTTAAAAACAGATAATGGGGGCTTCCCTGGTGGCGCAGTGGTTGAGAGTCCGCCTGCCGATGCAGGGGACGCGGGTTCCTGCCCCGGTCCGGGAGGATCCCACATGCCGCGGAGCGGCTGGGCCCATGAGCCATGGCTGCTGAGCCTGCGCGTCCGGAGCCTGTGCTCCGCAACAGGAGAGACCACAACAGTGAGAGGCCTGTGTACCTCAAAAACAAACAAACAAAAAAACAACAACAGGTAATGGTTTATATGAAGCTAGTGCTTAGTGATCTTTGGAGGATACTGGGAAAACATCTATTAATATTTATTGGGGTACTTTGATCTACTTCTAAATATTTTACTTAATCCTCCTAACAATCCTATATCATAGATAATACTTGTCTCATTTTACAAATGAGAAAACTGAGATTCAAAGCTTTTAAATAACTAGCTTAAGGCCACACAGCTTACCAGTGCAGAGTCTGGATTTGAACCCCTGTCTCTTTCGTCTTCCTCTCAAGCCCATATGAGGAGAAAGTGATAAATGGACTAACAGCCATGTTGAGGCCTTTTAAGCTAGAGAAAGCCCCAACTGTGAAGAGTCTGCAGAATTCATAATATTTGACTTCTACTGAGTGAACCTGCGGCAGGGGCTCCTGGTTGGCACCTCTGCCTCCTTTCCCCAAGGGCCAGAGTTGTCTCCAGTACTGTGGTTTCCTTGTTGTGGTTTCAGGGGGGGACCGAGGATAGTGAGTGGCGGCCACTGAGCAGAGCTGGGGACCGCACTGAGGCGGAGGGTCTGTGAGTCTCGTGAAGGTGTTCTGTATTTTGTGTCAGCTACGTGTAGCTGTGGTGGCCAACATAAGTACTGATTAAAGAAAACAAAACAGCAAAAGTGTGAACAGTCACGGAAGACTCGTAAATTGCTGGCATACATTTTGAGCCTGTTCCGTGTTATGTATGTAACCTCACCGGTGCCAGATATTCTTCCTTCACCCTCCTCCAGTAGCCAACTCTAGCCCTCCCCAGTCCTGAATAAGGCCCATGTCTTTTTTCACCCGTTTCTCTCTCCTCTGGCTAGAGACGCTTAAGCTGAGGTCAGAGGTAGGATGAACGGCCTGGGAACAGACCAACTCCAAAGCAGGAGCGGTCCCCCAGGATCCAGAGGAATTTGTGGGAGAATGAAATAAATAAGGAAAGGAAGACAGGAAGGGAAAAGAAGAACGAAAGGAGGGAAGGAAGGAAGAGAGAGATGAGCAAGAAGGGAGGAAGGAGGGAAGGAAGAAGGAAGAAAGCAAAGAAAAGGAAGAACGAGACCACCTTAGGTGCAGCTAGCCATAGTCCTCTTCCCTTTGTGTCTCACCAAGGGGAATGTGCTATTTGGGGCACGTCCCTTCAGTATTTGTTTTCACGTTCTACTGTAAATTACTCAACAAGGTGCCCTTATTGATCCTGAAAAATTCAGTCTTTAGATTTTCCCATCAAGGCAAGAATAAGCCTTTCAGAGCTTCTCAGGGAGACGGAGCCCTGTCCTCCAATCCCAGACTCAGATGCTGCTTCTATGTGAATGATCAGACTAGCTGATGTTGAGGGCACAAACCTCAATATGTTGATATGGGGGTTCTTTACTTGGGGTCCAGAAATGCCATATGGGCTTCGGGGTATTAGAGAAAACCCTTCATATTGTAAGCAACATACATGTATTTTTTTCCCCTCAGATCCCTCTGAAAGGTTACACGTCACAGCGCACGATGTATATCCTAGCTGGAGCTATTTGAAGGGGCTAAGTACTTTTCTTGGAGGTAGTGCTGTAGTTATCTCTATTTTGTTTGTTGCCTTTGGTTTCAACATTTCTACTTATATGTGAAGTCTCTATATTTTCAACACTCACAAAACATATTTGAATCAGTAGCTTGGACCTAAAATGTTTGTTGAGTGTTTTACAGCTCATTTGTTTAACTGGCAGATCCACCCATGCCTTTTATCTGGGTCCATGGGAGCAAATGGCACTTAGTAGGTTTCCAGTACAGATGTCTTAAATGAATGATTACAATAATTTATTTAATAAAGAAGACTTTGTCACATTCACAGTTAAAAATGAAGAACAAGACTGCTAGTTTGCACATTCAAAAGAGGTTACTCACTTGTGGGAAGATGAAGCTCTCTAGATTTTGAAAAGTCTTTTATCTATTCTAAGATAACAAGGCAAGGCAGGAAAGTCAGTGGCGATATTTAAATCTTGATAGTAAAGTACTTGGCCCACAGTGAGAGAAAGAATTATGTGGACTTACTGGAGGGATATATACATAATCGGATTTCAATAAATAAACATAGTTGAGTTTATTGAATTTTGTATCTATTTGTCCAACACCAAGTTAATTCCTGGCATGTTTGGGATAAGAAATCAACTTCAACTTTCAATGTAGTGCTGTTTGGCTGACTGACTTATCAGACTTTCAGTGCTGCCCTGTTAGGTACCAGATGATGTAAAGTGCTGAGGATGTGAATATGAATAAGCCTGATCCCAGCCCTCAAGACAATGCGGAACACAGACAAGTCAATATGAGGTTATAACGGAATAAGATAAGTGCTGTGATAGAGGCAGGCTTAGAGTGGGGGCACCCTCAACAGTCGGGGGAGAGGGTGGTTAGGGATAACCTTCTGGACAAGCTGGATCTTGGCAGACTCTTGAAGGATGTGTAGGTCTGCCAAGGGAAGAGAATGGTTAAAGGCACTCCAGGCAGAAGTTTGTGGGTGTGCAAAGGCACAGAATTGTGCTGTGGTCAAGGAAAGGCAGGAAGATTATGGGGAACAGAAGAGGTGAATGGGATGGGGGTGTGGCTTTAGTTAGAGATGGGATTCCACAGGGAGGCAGGAGCTCATCATGCTAACAAGTGTCAACATTATTCTGAAGGCATTTTGGAGCTACTGAAAGATTAAGCCATTGTATGATCACATTTGCATTTTAGAAAGATCACTGTTATAGCTTGTGGGAGAAAAACTGGAGAGAGGCAAGGCTGTAGTCAGGGAGACCAGAAAGATACTACTAGTGCTGTGATCCATGTACGATGGGGTACCCGCTCAGGGCTGGCATTATCTTTGCCCTTTGTGAGGAGGAGGAAAGTGCCTGACTTCTTGTTAGCCACCACGAGATACCTTTTCCTATTCACTGAGGCATCTGTGAGCCAAATTTTTATGTAAACTCAAGTATTTGGCATTTCAAGCTCTCATAGGAAATAGTGAATTCTGGAGTTCAACGTTTTTTTTTTGTTTTTTTTTAAACTAAGAGCTATTAGCAACGCTGTATACTTAAAAATTCCCAAATCAAATATCGTGGTCATATCAAAAACCATGCCCTCTCTCCAGGTGTATGTAACTGGTTTCAGCTTTACTCAAAGTTCAATTGCAAACAGTAATAAAAACATTGACATCTCTTTGCTCGTTCAGTACTTATGTAGCTGTCCCCATCTCATTTTTACACATGCAAAACCTCAAGAGTTGGTTGAATTTGAGGTGAGCTGAAATCTCCTTTGACAGTGGGTTTTTTGGAGGATACTTTCATCCTTAAGTAGCTTTCAAAACAACACTCAGATAGTGGCAAGAGATCAAAGAAATGCTTTGTTACCACAAAGCATTGTGGCTGCTGAAACTGTTATTTCCCCTGCAGAAGTTCTCCTTTGCGGAGAAGAAAGTAGATCAGACTTACTAGGGGCTCGAGCAAATACTCCTCTCCGCAGGAGCGGACCCAAGCCCAGTGAGATGTATATCTGTACTGTGGGTCCTCTGAAAAGAATCCAGGAGGGAGAACTGGGGGAAGAAGTAACAAAAGAAGGGGAAACTGTGGCTGCTAAGTCTACTTCTCGCCATGGGAATAACAATTTACAGTTCTAAAACATTTTTAGATTGCAATACCTTCTTCCACATTTTTCTCATTTGATTTTCACAGCCACCCTGTTATGCATTTTTCTCATTTTAGAAGTGAGGTCACAGGCTCTGCAAGACTGAGTACACCGTCCAAGGCCACACACGGGGAATGAATTGGGAGGGTTAGATTTCGAACCTGTGTCTGTCTGGTCTCAAAATCCAGTGCCTCTTTCCCTCATAGTTAAATGACACTTCAGCATGTACTGAGAGGTGAGGAAAACAGTAGCTGCAGAGAGGAAATCATAGAGGTACACAGGTTCGTGAGTTTTGATTTGGAGAAAGTCTGAGAAATGTTCCTCCTGAATCTTCAGTTTGCTGTCAGATGAAGGTACAGTTCCATGGACCGGCTGTGTCCCACAATGAAGGGTAGGGTGCTGTTATGCCTTGTAACTCCAAGGGGTTCACCGCTGGTGCACCCACCCATTCCTCTGCAGGATCATGGAAAAACATGTGGCATCTAGATTGAGAAGGGTTGTGATACAAATTGTTTTCAAGTACAAAACTCTGGGACCAAATTCTCCTTATTGCTCAGGTTCTTCACCTTTAATAATGCTAATTACTACATTAAAATGACACTTTCCAGTTTAAAAACACCTTCATGTATTCACATTTCCATATATGAGTACATAATTTTTTGAGCAGCTTTAAGATTGGAAGGCACTGAGCTGGGTGATGGGATATAAACACAAAATAAGACATCATCCTTGCCCTAGGACTCACAGATCAATGGGCAGATGGATAAAGATACAGGCAATTATAGTAAGATGTGATCTTGCAGGTGAACAAAGTGTTGTTGAAGTTCCAAGGACCATCAAAGTTGGAAGAGGGGTTGGAATAAAGAAAGGCAATGTTTGGTCTGGGTTTTGAAGATCGAGTAGGATTTTACTGCCCAGAGAAGGGCATTGCAGGGGGAGAAACTGAGGGTTGAAAGAGTTGAGCATGATAAGGTAGAGGAGGGATGCTTTGCAGCAGAGGAGAGAAGGATGTGGGGGCTGAGGGATGGGCTGATATGTGAATCGATGCTGATATGGCATTGATTGCAATGCTGAGGGTTGTTTTTTTTTTATCTCATGGGAGCCAGTGAAGGCTAATGAGCAGGGGAATGACATGATCAGTTCATATTTTAACTTGATGACCAGTGTTGGTATAAGGAGGGTAATGGGAAACATTTAAATCTCACTAGCTCTGCTGGGTTAATTCTTATTCTTAAATTTCAAGTAAGGGAGCTAATTCTTAAGAGTGTTTCATTCACTTTCAGATAGCTAGTAGGTGCAGGTATTACAACTCAGCTGTACAATTTCTGACTTCAGTTCTTATACAAACCAAACCACATGTCTGTGTGACACATGGCCCCAAAACTCTTTGTTTTCTGTAGGGCTTATGGTTTATAATGTTTGGGGTGTCTGCCCAGCTCATTCACTACCAACATTGTGCACAGATAACTTAGATTTCCCACGAAGGTCTGGCATGCCTGAGAACAGTGACCTTTCTACACCATTCTTTTTTTTTTTCCCTCACTTCAACTCAGTCACTAAGATGAATCTACTCAGAGTAATTGTTGGATGGTGTTGACAAATGCTGGAATCACATCATCTGACTGCTGCTGCACAAATGCGCTGTTGCTTTCACCCTCCTAGGCCAGGACTTTGGGAACCTGGACAACTGCAGTTCTAGACCTGAAACATGGTCTCTCTCTTTGTGGAAAAGCTGGTGGAAGGCTCCTCTTGAAGTTCACCTTTGCATCACCAGATCTGCCATTGAGCTTCAGCAGTAAATGAAAGTCCAGGCAGAAACCAAAAATAATTACTCTGCTTTGGCTTTCTGCTTTATGGAATAGATTCTTTCGTGTTTAATAGAAACTAAAAAACCTACTGGAGTTGGATCACAGCTGAATTTAAGTGTTTCCGGCTCACCACTCAATAATTTATTTTGAATCATTTTGAATGGTAAGGTCTCATATCAAGGTGTTCATCATCCTTATTTGTTTATAGATGTCCCACCATTTTTTATTTCTTTAAGCCTCAAAATAGAAAAGTAATAAGCATTTCCTGATTCAGGGTTTTGATTTTTAAAAAACATGTACAAACACTAGATATTGATTATTTAGTTACCTAAAAATTTTAGTAGCACACAAAGAGAAGAAATACTTAAAAATGTGGGAGTGGGGGAGGTGTGGCTAAATGCTGCCTGGAACTGGAGAATGAAGAAGAGAAATTTTACTTACTTTAGCCCAAAAAATAAGTAAAATATGTATCCAAAAATCTGGCATAAAATTCCACAGTCCAGTAATTTTACTGAAAACTAATTTGCAAGTCAAAAGCCAAGGACACCCAATAAAACATTTAATTGTTACAAATATAAGTGCCATGTATTAGCAAGATACAGTCTCATCATGCTGCAAAGAAATTTACTTTTAAAATGTATTATTGTATATATGTCCATGCCACTCTCTCACTTTGTCCCAGCTTACCCTTCCCCCTCCGCATATCCTCAAGTCCATTCTCTAGTAGGTCTGTGTCTTTATTCCCGTCTTACCCCTAGGTTCACTACCAAACGTAAAATCGATAGCTAGCGGGAAGCAGCCGCATAGCACAAGGAGACAGCTCTGTGGTTTGTGACCTCCTAGAGGGGTGGGATAGGGAGGGTGGGAGGGAGGGAGACGCGAGAGATACGGGAACATATGTGTATGTATAACTGATTCACTTTGTTAGAAAGCAGAAACTAACACACCATTGTAAAGCAATTATACTCCAATAAAGATGTTAAAAAATAAATAAATAAAATGTATTATTTACCGGTAAATTATCTGACTAGTGTTAGGGGATAAGTGATTTTAAAATGATATATAAATGGTATTAAAAGTTTTCATTTTCAGAAGACATTGAAAATACCTGACTTTTCTAAGTGTACCCATTATTTCGCCTATTGAAAGGGATATAAAAATGCAGGTTTGAAAGTGGGAGATCTGATAGCTTTCTTTTTTTTTAAAAAGTGACATCACACATGGAAAATATACAAACACTACGGAAAGTTGAATTCTCCCTTAACTTGCTTCCCGGAGGCAAAAAGCACTGATACCAGTTCTCGACTTTCCTTCTGGATATTTTTCCATATAGATAGAAATAAAAGATATACTCTGAAAAACCGGCTGATGTTCTGTTTTCTCATGAGTAAGATGACAGGGTGCCTGGCGAGTTGGGTTGTTAAATGACATCATGATATGAAAAATACTTGACAAACTTTGGAATGGTCTGCAAATATTAACCAGTCATGGGGTCCTTAACCTGAAGTTAATGGACCACTATGAAATCTAAGTCTTGGCTTCAGAGTGTCTATGAAAGTCCAGAAATTGTAGATAAACTATACTGGGTATATATGCATAAGTGCATTTTTTGGTTTGTTTTGTTCTGTGTTTTTCCTGGGTAGGCAAAGCCATTGTGTCCATGAGCTTTTCTAAGGGAGAATGTTACAAAAGTTGTTTAGAACCAGTATTCTAGAGCCTGAGTTCTGTTTTCTTGAGATTGTGCCCTATTCATTGAATGTGCATCAAAGGAAGGAGAGGATGAAGACTGTGAACAGTTCAGAGTTGTCCTTGGGACCTTCTAACTTGCATTCTCTGGGTCTCTCCTGTTCATCCAGAGCAATGTCTATGTGGTCCTCAGTGAGTTATCCTGTTCCTCTAAATAAGCCTAGTCTCTTGCACCACTGTGCCAAACTTCCAAATTACCACCCTGCCTTCTCCCATTATCAAAATTCTGAACCCAGCTGTCCCAGAAGAAAGTTAAACTTCTAATAAAAAATAAAAGACACATCTAATAATAAATTACTTTATATCAAAGTATGAATGATGGCTAATAGCATAAAGACATGCCCTGAGACTATTTTCACTTATGTATTTTGATCAATTATTTGTTTTTTCCCCCCAAATGTTTTTATTTTTAGATAGGAAATCAGAAGATAAAACAGGGACTTCCCTGGTGGTCCAGTGGTTAAGACTTCATGCTTCCACTGCAAAGGGCACAGGTTCGGTCCCTGGTTGGGGAACTAAGATCCCACATGCTGCGTGGCACGGCCAAAAAATAAATAAAAATAAAATATTAGCTAGCAAAAAAAAAAAAAGAAAAAGAAAGAAAAAGAAGATAGAACATAGGGTATTATTTCTACTACAGAGTTTCCAAACTTGTTTCCTCTACTGCAAACATAATGGGTTATGGGTTCCCATATATGCTGCACTCCCATTGATATATACAGGGTTGTGCCCAATTACATGCACCTTAGGTATAATTTCACATCTTTTGTACTCAAGACTCCAACTTCAGTATCATAATCATTATTTAAACTACTTACTAGATGCCTCACAGCTGAAAATCACAACACTGTTGTGATCCAGTAGGGAAGCTGAGACTATTCAAATAGTGGGGGCTTATTTTAATGTTTTGAATGGGAGCTGGAGCTGCTTTAAGATGGCAGGTTTTTCTGGTGCTTCTCAAATTATATTTATTCATTCCCTCATTTATTTGCCATCCATCCATTCATCCATCCAGCTATCTATTTGTTCAGTCTAGATGTTGGGAGAAGGTGGAAGGGCATGCCATGCAGGGGGAACAGCATGTGCAAGGGCATGAAGGCATGAGATTGTATGATGAGCCCAAGGTAAGGTGAGCTGCTCCGTGGTTTCAGCTGTAGAATGCAAGATGGAAAGAGGTGGGAGATGCAGCTGGAAGGGAATGTTGGGGCCAGGTTGTGAAAAGATTGTCTACATGTTAAGGAGTATGGACCCATGTCATCACCATTTAAAGCTGGTTATACTTAGAAACCACATGAAGAGCAAAGTCAGTCTCTTAAAGTTGTTTCTTTTTCAGAGTCCTGGCGAGGGAGGGCCAGTGGGCTACTCTCATGCACCGACTGGAGATGCTGACCTGATGTCTTGGTTACCATGATCCCACTCTGGTTAGAAATGCAAGAACCTGAGGCTTAAGTTGTGAACCTCTGATTCCAGTAGAAGTAGCAAGTGTCTAAGAACTCTCAGCATGTTACTCTAATCCCAGGGAGATCAGAATTGAACAAGCTCCTTTTGTTGAGAATTCTCAACTTCTGCAAACTCAAGAAATCTCACCTCAGTGCTACAAATTGCTCAGATTATGGGCTAGGTGCATTAACCCCTGAAGTTCCTAGCCTCGGCTTCAGACCTCTCTGTGGTTTCTGGTGAGATTTTTACTAGGGAAATGATATGCTATGGGGGAAATAATAGTGAATTGGGAGCAGGAATCTAGATTCTTACTTTGGCTCTGCCGGATATTTTTGTGACGTTGAGCAAGTCTCTTCACCTCTCTGGGTCTCAGTTTCCTGAGTTTTAAAAGAATAGGTTGAACCAAATGATCTCTGCTTTTCTTTGGCTGTTAAATTCCAGGATCCTGGCGTTTTCTTTTATTATTTATTATACGTATCTTATGTGGCTCTTAGTATTTTATTGTTTCGTTCTTGCGTTTTGGAGCTCACCACCATTTTAAGTAAAACTCTTTTCTAAAATTGATTTTCATATGTTTTTATATTTATACCTTTTTATTTTATCCTTTTTTAATCACTCTGTTTTACTCTTCATGTTTTAAAACAAAGGGTCATCTCTTAAGACCATTTAAAAAATCCCAATTCTTTTGTTAACTTTTACTGGGTTTTGATTCTCAAGAATTAGACCATTTTAGCAAAAGATCCATAAGTCCAAATCTTTATCCTCTTATCTCAAAGAACATCCAACCAACAAAACACATTCCTTAGCTTTATTAATTCCTCACCAAATAACAAAGAATATACCACCCCAGTGTTAGGTAGATTGAACTGTTTAAATATGGAAGAATAAAATTTTTGGAAAAGAAAGTAGGTATCATTTAAAATGATACCTTTATTTGGAAATCATGGGGAAGTTTTGGCAGACTATTTCTATTGGGTAGTTAAAACTATTCAAGTGAAAACCACTCAAGTAGAATTTGCAAGAAATTATATTCCCTCTCCCTGACTAACAACGCAAAGTATATTCTGATTCAAGAAAACAGTCATGGAGGAAAGGTAAAGTCTACAGGATGTACTCTTTCTCCTTGTGGACAAAACTATCTTAAGACCTAACTTGTTGGAGAAAGAAAAGAACATGGACTTTGGAGAATTCTAATAGGTTCCTGGTTATAACAAGGAGATGCCTCAGGGCAAAGAAAATGTCCTTTGGGGCTTCAGCTCTCAAAACTGGCCCGGCTTTTCTTCTGCTTAATAGTTATTGTGCTCTCAGTTATTTTAAGTTGTGTATTATTGAAATAACTGTGGATCCATTTTTATGACTTCCTAAAATAGGAAGGCAGAAACATTGCCTTCCTATTTTAGGAAGAAACTGAGGCCAGAGGGGTTAAGTACTCGCTCGAGGTCATACAGCTAACAAGTAGAGAAACTGGGAACGAATTCAGAAGAATGAAGAAGGGAATTGTGATTGCTTATGTTTAAAAAATAGTACCTGTTCTTCCTTTATTAAACTCATGTTTGAGGAAAAAAATAGGCATAACAAGAGTATTAAGGCCATGATTTAGTTATCTGGGGCTAACTTGCTGTAAGGA
Source organism: Globicephala melas (assembly GCF_963455315.2). NCBI lineage: Eukaryota > Metazoa > Chordata > Mammalia > Artiodactyla > Delphinidae > Globicephala > Globicephala melas. The sequence goes on from NC_083333.1 coordinate 52,812,614, forward strand.
GGAAGAACAAGGTCATGAAGGCTATTTGAGTCTCTTTGAAAGAGTTGCTGATGAACTTCTATAGTGTTTTCCTCATCATGGAACTGTTAGCTACAGGGATTTATTCACATGCCACTATGAACAGGCTTTTAAGTAAATGAGACTGTAAAACGAATTCTTTCCATAGAAACCTAAAATTTTAGGCGTTCTCGAAAGAGTTTTATAATCTTTACTTATGGGAGTCATACCATTCATTGACTTTTTCTGTAGATTTGAAGAAAATATTTATCTTTAAAATAAGGAACATAACATTGAGACAAATATAATCTGATTGCTGTCTTCCTCCACCACTAAGATAATACAAGAGAGTATACCTGTCAGGTCCACATAAAAGCTCCCATCATTTCCACAGGTGTCTTTATCCTAATCCACTAGCAATTTATACCTCTGCTACTTCATAATAGGAACCCAGGTTTAAACAGAATGTCTCAAAGGAAACAAATAGAGGAAACATAGTTAACAAATGTACATAGGGAGATAAAACTCCTGTAAACACCTATGATAATTTTCAGAGAGACACCCAGAATATTATGATGGGCCAACTAACTGACCAATACAAGGAATTTAAGTATGTAGCTATTTAAGCTTAGTAAAATACTTTTCTAGAAAGTTCATATTGAAAATAGTTGTAGTAATTGCAGTCACTGAAGAAAGTATCCAGACATTTTGTTAAAATATGATTCTGAGATTATTCCAGTCTAACTTATTTCCGATATGGATGTATGGAGTTGAAATGATCTACAGAAAATATAGCCTAAAATGATTTGTCAAAGTGTTCTAAATTATTTTCTGTCTTACTTGTAGTCCTCTGATACTTTGACAGTTTGTGCTAGGAGTGGTTGAGATCCCCTTATTTCAAGCCTATGTTTCAGAAGCCATAATCAAATACAAAGAATCTATTGATCATAAGTAAGCTCTGACACGCTACAGAGCAATAAAAGCCTGTATATGTTTTAACATAAATGGAGGTCCAGTGTGATGTTATGAATATGCCTTTTGGAGAAATATGTATATCCTGACTTTATCACTTGCTACCTGTACAACTCGGGCAACTTCTTAATTTCCCTCATCTACAAAATGAAGAGAAGAATAGATCCTACCTCTTAAGACTGTTGAAAGGATTAAATGAGATTATACATAGAAAACATTTAGCTTGGCACATACTAAAAGCTCAATAAATATTTCCTACTATTAGTGCTACCACTTCTACTACATTTATCCATAAGCCAATCTAAGGGATAGCACTTTGTTCAATGTGCCCTATTTGGTAGACTGTTTTTATCATATACAAATGTTCTTTACTTGGGTAGAAAAATTAAACTCTTTCCAGGTTCCATGTCCATGTTCAGGTTTGAAGGTAGATACTGTTAGACACCTTTAGCCCATCAGATGTTTACTTTTGAAACCCTGAGCTGGAGGATCATCCACATTCCCTTCCCTTTTTTTCTCTTGCCATATTTATTTGGTCTCATGCCAGAAACTTCTTGGAGGTAGTTCAAATTAGCATCCATTACAGATTAATCTAGAAGAGGTTGACTATTTATTATCAGGTGGATACACGAACCTTGGCAGTTTCAGAAACCATAGCTAAAGTGATCTTATAAAGTTCCAGTTAAATCAACACAGTGATGTGCTAGTCTCATGATGACTTTCATGAAATTACCTCTGAAATGCTAAGTATTTTCCCACTCAGAATCTCATTCTAACTCTATAACTTATACCAAAGATAACACTGTACCTGCTCTTAGCCTTATAAGTCTTACAAAAGCCCTTGGCCAAAAGCAGTAAAATTTGACCTGACCTAATCCTGGAGTCACAATGGATAATGTGTGTATTTTTCATTCAATAATTTAATGTGGAAATTAACTGCATGTGTCACATATTCCCCATCTTAAGTAGAGAGACTTTTATGGTTCTAATGTTACACAAAAATTAAATATGTAAGCACTCTTGTCATTTAAGACTCTTCACTTTCCTGATAGCTTAAATAAGTACTACAAAAGACTCCTTTGGAGAATTTGTTATTTTATAACATGGAAAGCTTCTCCATGGGTCTCACCCCCTATGGTCACAGAAATGATAGCAACATATTTTTTTCTTTCCCCTTAAAAGATTTGAAATAATTTTCCTAATTTGGCTTACTGTATTATTCTCTCATGACTGTAAATATAGGAAAAACACTGGAAATTTATAGAAAAATTTTGTTCTCTTTCTTTAGGTGTACTCTTGAGCAGTTTCTACTCCTGGGCATGGGAAGAAAAGTGTCTCTCTACCTCGCCCCTCACTTTTTCCATAAAGGCTATCACTTCATGGTATCTTTTGTCTGATATGTCTTTTTCCATTGCCTCACCTTTTTTCCTCTGTATCCCATGAACTTTATTTTTTCTTTTAATATTTTTAATTAAGTTTAATGTTTTGAATAGATCCACGTGGTTCAAAAACCAAAAGGTATAAAACAGTGATACAGGGATAAGTCTCCCTCAATTCCTGGTCTGACATCTTGTCGGTTTCCAGACTTGCCCTTCATGGGTATACACTGTTCTTAGTGTCTTATGTATCCTTCCAGAGTTTCTTCATGCATACTCAAGCAAATAGGAATATAGATCCCCACCCCCTCCCCCATTTTACACAAAAGATAGCATATTATAGGTATTCTTCTAAACTTTTTGTAAACTTAATTTTTCTTAGAGATTTTTCCATACAATTCATAATGATTTCCACATGCTTTTTTATAGTTACTTTGTATGGTAATTTATTTAACTAGTTCTCTGTTGATAGATATTCTGTGTTTTACTCTTATAAACTGTATGTGATGTAATTTACTCTTTCAAACAATGATATGAATAACCTTGTGCATATTTTATATTATACATCTCTAAGTGCATCTGTAGGATAAATACCCCTAATAAGGATTGCTAGGTTAAAAATTATTTGCATTTGTAATTTTGATAGATATTGCCAAACTGCCCTCTATAAGAGTCATAAAAATTTTTCTTCCATCATCATTATATGAGAGTGACTATTAGATTAGAGCCTAATCAACAGTTTATGTTAAAACTTTTGGATTTTTGCCATTTGGAAAGGTGAAAAGTGATAGCTCAGGTCAGTTTTTAATTCCATTTCTTTAATAATGAGAGAACTTGAACTTCTTTTTATATGCTTAGGAGCCATCTGTGTTTCTCTATGAACTATCCTTCTCTCATTTTTTCTTATAGACTTTAAAAGCTGTTTGTATGTTAGAAAGATGAGCCTGTTCCTATTGTATGAAGTTTTGTCTTTTTTATGTTGCTAAAGTTCTTCCTGCTGAAGATATTTTTTTAATGAGGTTGAATTTATTCTAGATTTTGAGTCATGGTTATAAAGGCTGTTCCTATTTTAGTTGTAAAGGATTTCTCTCATGTTTTCTTCTAGAACTTTTATGATTATATTTTATTTACATTGAACTCTCTGATCTCTTTACAATTTATCCTGGAATAAACTGTGAGACACTAATTCAATTACATTTTATTTTTCTATTCAATAACCCTCTTATTGAATTGTACATCTTTTCCCCACTGATTTGTGATACCACTTTTATCTTATTTTAAATTCCTGCATTTAGAGCTACTAACGGATTTTCCCTTCTAACCTATTGACTTATTATGCTCCACTATTTCATTGTTTAATTGTTTTGGCTTTATAATGGGTTAGTATCATGACCTCTATGTTAACCTAATAATAATAATGACAGCATCCTCTTACATATATATAGCATGGTATCATTTACAAAGCATTTTTGCTTATATTACTTCATTTGTTTTGATTCTTATAACATCACACAGGGCAGCCGAGACAGGTGCTTCTGTCCTTATTTTATACGTGAAGAAACTGAAGCCCAGAGGAGATGAACGGTTTTCCCAAGGTCACAAGCAAAGCTAGTAGGTGGAAGAGTGATGGCTTTTCTCTTAGTGTTACCTCTGCCAATTCATAGTACACCTCTCAGAATATTTCACATATTCCCTAAGATTTCTCTACACCAGAGAGGTTGTTCATTCCCATAGATTAACTCTGTGCTATAGAGTTCTAAGTCTTGCAGATCATCAGCTTTATCTAAACTTCTTTGGATTGAAAAAGGGACAAAATCATGAAAATCGTAGAATGTTAGAGCAGGAGGAGACCTGAGAGATCATAAACTATCCTGGTCATTTTATAAAAAGAGGAAACTGAAGCTCAGAGAAGCTGTGAAATCTGTGCCCAAGGTCATACAGTTTCTAAGAAGTCAGGGTCAAGTCAGAACTCAGAGATAGTCGTTTTCACTTGGTATAATAATGAAGAGAAGGACAAAAATATTGTATGTACTTTACTGAAACTAATCATCTCCATGTTTTTAAGCACCTCCAGGACCAGAAATAATAGGTGTGAATTCATTCATTCATTCAACAAATAATCATGTACCACACGCCAAGCACTGTGCTTGTCATTGGGTTGATAATGGTGAACTAAAAGTAGGCACAGTCCTTGCCTTCATGGAGAATATAGTCTAGTAAGAGGAACAGATATCAAGCAAATAATAAATGGATAAAGGTGTAATTACAAACTGGGAAAAGACTATAAGGGAAACTTACGTGGTGCTCTGAAAGAATATAACAGGAAGACTTAATTATTTAGACTGTAGAGTCTGGAAAACACCCTGCTGTTCCCCCCACCCCCAAAACTGCCTTGCCACGTTGTCCTGAGGCATCTCTGTGGAGACCTAAGATTCCATGGATCAGTTTGAAAACCACTGAGCTAATCTTATTCCCTCATTTCTTCAGAGGAGAGAACTGTGGCTGAAAGAGGAGACATGACTTACCGAGGGATGTCACTTAGCTAATTCGAGTAGAACCAGGACTAGAACAGCAGCCTCCTGACTCTTTGGTTAGTACCCCGCTTACTGTATAATGAATGACCTCTTAGTGCAGACTCGTGCTCTGCTACCAGAATTTGCAATGACACCATCCTTCATGGATCATGGGCTCCCAGGAGACTGTGTTACTTTGACTTAAGTTATACCATGCCATAATCAGCACACTGTAGAGAACAGGCGAATCAAGATTTGACAAACACTTGCCAATTAAGCTAGGTAGTTTTTATTTTATTTATTTATTTTTTGGCTGTGTCACGCGGCTTGTGGGATTTTAGTTCCCCGACCAGGGATTGAACCCAGGCCCTCAGCAGTGAGAGTGCAGAGTCCTAACCACTGGACTGCCAGGCAGTTCCTGGCTAGGTGGTTTTTAGAATGTAGTTTATCTCATTTTCCTTGAGTGGGATATCAGTTATCGTACTTAAGGGTGGGATGAATATCCCTAAACCAAATGCACATTTGTAGAATATCTTAAACCCTTCCTTTGTCAATGGACAACTCTTTTTTGGCAATCAACAGTTTGACCTAAGTTCTCCTGACCAATTGTTTCACTCCATCAGTGTAGTCCTTAGCACAGACTTAATCAGAAGTAGAAATGGTTGATCAGAATAGAAGAGGTTTAACTCCATTTATTCAGATTTGGTTCCTGTGTGTGCCCTGTGCTCATCATTCATGGATGTGCTTCCATTTACCACCTGGGACAGGGGGATTAGGCAGGGGTGATGGATTCTCAACTTATTTAGATGCTCTTTCTTGTAAATGAGAGCTCCTTCACTCATTATGCCTCCCCTCCTTTTCTTAATTTTATTTTTCTTTTCTTTGGGGATGGGGTAGAGTGGTAGAATAGGAGAGTTTTAATATTATTTCCCACATCCATATTTAGCTATTTACAACTGTGTGACTCAGAAGTGATAGAAAAATCAGGACTGATTTTAAAATGGAGGAAAAATTACCCTTTTTATAAGGGGTTGAAGAATGATTACTGTATTAGATTTTAATTTTGAAAAATCAAAATTTCTTTTGTAGATGTGTTTTTGTTTGCTAACTTTCATGGCTGCATTTGAACATAACTTGATGTTTTGAGAATTTTTATACATATGCAAACCCTTCTCTTAAATACATCCAATAATTATAGTGCTTAATTTTAAAAAAAATGGAGGAAAAATTAGTAGAACTCTCCTTTTAAGAAATATTCCAAAGTGCAGGAAAGACTCTAAATACAGAGATGTTCATGACAGCAGCATTTATAATAGTGAAATAGTTAGAAGCAACTTGAATAGCCAACACTCAAGAAAATATAGATATATTCCATATAATGGTAAATATGGATGAAAACAGTGCTTCAGAGCAGAAGTTGTAACATGGGGATGTGAAGAGGAGAAGGCAGTACAGTATAGTCATTAAGAGTAGAGGCTCTGGGCTCGATGACTGAGGTTCAGTTGAACTCTGGCGTGGCCATAGGACCTTCAGCAAGTTCCTCTCTTTGCCTTAGGTTCCCCATTCATGAGGAGAGGATGATAATTATACTACTCCGTAGGGCTGTATGAGGTTTAGAAGAAGCAATGCTTGTAAAGCCTTGACCCAATGCTTGGTACCTGGCTTGACAAATGTTCACCGTTATTATTAAATATATTATATCAGTTTTAATGGATATGTCAAGAAATACTGGACATTCCTTCAAAGAGTAGATTTCTTTGGGATGTAGGATTAAGGGTGAGTGCTTTGTTTCTTCGTTTAAAATTTCTGTTCTTTGCAATGTTCTGTAATTATTCTGCTCGCTTTTCCTTTTGTCCTTCCACCCTCTTTTCACCCCAGAAGTTTTTTTTTACCTTCACTGTGCTGCTCTGTGTTCCTCTGGGGGCTGACCTTTGTGCATACATTCCCCAGGGCCTTTTGCCCCGCAACTTCTAGTTGGGCTCATCCAGTGCCTCAATCTGGTGGTAGGTGTGTCCTTTCTCACAGCAACTCCTGACCGGTGTCCCCACTCCAGCTTTTCCCCTTACCCCTTCAGGAGTAGGGGTGATAACAGCTTCCCAATGTTGCTGGTCCTGCACGCTTTGCTATCTCTTGTTCATTTATGAGCCCTGATCAATCCTCTGTAAATAATCCCTTTCTTCAAAATTCAAGCTGAGTGTGTTTTCTGCTGGGACCCTGGATGGTACAAGGAGCATACATAATTTTTATAATTGGAAAATTTGTACAAAGGACCACCCCCGCCTCCCACCTCCCAAAAGGAAGCACTCTTCACGACGTGGAGAGGCCTCTCAGTTTCCAGACTTCAGGGTGATTATTTTTGTTTCATTTTTGAGCCCTCACATGAAATTAGGCTTTAGGCTAGAACACCTATTTCTTAGAAAAACACACTTTCTCCTGGAGAGAAATTCTAGAAAGCAGTCGCGGGCTATTGACAAACTATAATGCTGTAAAGGGTTCTGGCCAAAAAGGAATCAAGAGAAAATCTCCATGGGGAGAAGGTGGCTCGGAAAGTGGCTCATCATCTGTGGTGCCAACTGTGTGCCCAGTTGGGCAGTCACGGACAGAGCTGTGCCTTGAGTGGAGACCTGCCTCTGTGGCCACTGGAAACTCACCAGCCCCTGTGGCGTCTGGGCTCAGCAACTGCCAGGCTCCTAGGGGGTAAGTGATACAGTTTGTTCAGTCCGGGGGTGGGTATGGTGGTATGAGGCAGTGGTGGGGCTGGCTGACCGGGAAAGCGGGGCTCGGCACGTTACAGCGCACTGCTCCGCTGTTACATCTCTAGTGACAGGCTGACTTTTCCTCAGGAGGAAGTGTGGGGAGGAAGCTCACAGTTGCAGGGCAATAAAGAGCTGCCCGGTGAGCCTCTCTCTCCGCCAAGAGGCTTCGTGGCTCCAAAGTTCCAGAGGGGTGTGCGATGGGGAGGAGGGAGAAATAAGCTCTGTACTCAATAGTGACGTGATCACCTTTGCAGAAAGTTCCCAGTGGCAAGTGTGTTGAAGACAGCGAGCTTAGGGGAGCCAGCATAGTACAGAAGAGTGAAACTGAAGGCAAGGGGAGGGGCTCTGAGAAGAGAACTCTAAACTACTTATAAAGGACAGGGGTGAAGGGGGAGGCTCAGTAAAAGAGGGTGTTGGACAAAGCCAGTTAAAAACTCCAGCCTCAACACTTTGGTCAGTGGCAGGCCCTATTTTCCTTACACTGCGAACTGAATTCTTAGGTGAGTGAGCTTAATTTTCTACACTAACCTCTAAGCCCCATTATCAAGGGGACTGTGTTTATTGTGTTCATTGTGACAGTGAATTAATTGACTACCCCCCATAAAAATGTTGAGCCCTGTGCCAAGTTCTAGGAACACAGAGATAAACAAAAGTCCCTGTTCACATGAGGCTTACCGTCTGAAGGGAGGGATAGGTATCAAAAAACATGACCACACATTAACAGCCTAGCTGCATGTTAGAGCCATCTCATGGCTCTTGAAAAATATCTATGCTTGGGTTCCTACCCCGCAAAGACTCAGATTTGATTGGTCTTGGAATCGACCCTGGTATGGATCCTAAATGACTCTCTTGTTCAGCTTAGTCTGAGAATTCCTGTTCTAAATACTCTCAGGGTTTCATGAAACATTATTCCCGTGAAACATCCAATGATGCTCAAGTTGAATTTGGGAAATAATTTATTATATGTATTAGATATTAAAGACTCCAATAAGTTATATAGTAAAGAAACCTATTTAAACTTAAAAATATACCACAGAAGTAAAGATGTTTGCAAACCGAGACCACTACTTTGGAGGAAAGGTGAAAGGCGTGATAGAACTTACAATAGGCCTGATTTATATTAAATACTTGAAAATGCTTCCCTGAAGAAATTACTTATAATAGAGCCATGAACAATCAGTGGGCAATGGGAGAGCAATGTTCTAGGCAGAGGGATCCTTGTTTTTTTAACTGAAGTATAGTTGATTTACAATGTTTTGTTAGTTTCTGGTGTACAGCAAAGTGACTCAGTTATATATTTATATATATATATGTATATATATTCTTTTTCATATTCTTTTCCATTATGGTTTATCCCAGGAGATTGGATAGAGTTCCCTGTGCTGTACGGTAGGACCTTGTTACATTTAGACCTATTCTAAACATAATAGTTTGCATCTACCGACCCCAAACTCCCAGTCCATCCCTCCCCCACCCCCCTCCCCCTTGGCAACCACAAGTCTGATGTCTGTGAGTCTGTTTCCGCTTCATAAATAAGTTCATTGTGTCATATTTTAGATTCCACATGTAAGTGATATCATATGGTATTTGTCTTTCTCTTTCTTAGTTCACTTCGTATGATAATTTCTAGGACCATCCATATTGCTGCAAATGGCATTATTTTGTTCTTTTTTATGGTTGAGTACTATTCCATTGTATGTATATACGTGTGTGTGTGTATGTATATGTGTGTGTGTGTGTGTGTGTGTATATATATATATTACATCTTCTTTATCCATTCATCTGTCGATGGGTCGATGGACATTTAGGTTGCTTCCATGTCTTGGTTATTGTAAATAGTGCTGCTGTGAACATTGGGGTGCATGTATACTTTCGAATTAGTTTTCTCCAGATATTTGCCCAGGAGTGGTATGGCTGGATCATATGGCAACTCGATGTTTAGTTTTTTAAGGAACCTCCATACTGTTTTCCATAGTGGCTGCACCAATTTACATTCCCACCAACAGTGTAGGAGGGTTCCCTTTTCTGCACACCCTCTCCAGCATTTGTTTTTTGTACACTTTTTTTTTTTAAGCAAAAAAGAAATTTATTGGAAGGATTTCTGGGACCTCACAAAATTGACAAGAAAGCTGAAGCACCAGACATGAAAAATGTGCAAGAGTGAAGAGGTCAGGCAGCTGAAAGCACAGCCGAGGTCAGGCCCCAGGAGCAGTACGAATGGGGAACCACTTGGCTCTGCTGCTACCACCATAAAAATCTCCAACTGTTTCAGGTTCTTTGTGTCACCAGGTCAAGCTTCAAGTCCTAGGTGGGGGCATCCAGTTGACTAAACTTAAAACATTCCCACAGCCAGGGAGAAGGGAAGAGAAGACATCCTCTTTTTGGTTTTTTTTTTTTTTTTTTTTTTTTAAATGGGAAGTGGAGTCCTGCCATTCACTTAATTTGTGACTTATTTCAAGTAGCAGAAGTGTTCATATGCCAGATAATCCTCCTCCATTTTGGAATAGTAGACCAATTTCCACTTGGTAGTCAGGATCAATTATGCCAGCTAACACCATAATTCCCTCCTTTGCCTGTTGTTCCAGAGGCATGAGGAATCTGACTTTCTTGAGTGGCAGCATTAACTTCCAGTTCAGTGGAATCATGGTTATATTACCTGGTGGAAACATTCTTCCTTCTAGAATTAAAACCACTACAAAAACTCCTCAAATCACAAAGGAAGCCAGCAGCATAGAAAGCAAAGAGGAAATGATCTGCTAATATTGGAGAGTCTCCTGCAGAGGTGGAGGGCAGCTGTGGCTCATTGTATGGACAGAGACACAGGCAGTGGCAGCCCTGGGAAGTTCTCATTGGTGTGAGCCCTCTCAGAGGCCGCCATTTTCTTAAGACCTGGCCCCACCCCTATTTGTACATCTCACACCAGTCAGAATGGCCATCATTAAAAAGTGTGCAAATAGGGGTGGGGCCAGGTCTTAAGAAAATGGCGGCCTCTGAGAGGGCTCACACCAATGAGATTTGCATTTCTGTAATAACTAGTGATGTTGAACATCTTTTCATATGCCTGTTGGCCATCTGTATGTCTTCTTTGGATAAATGTCTATTTAGGTCTTCTGCCCATTTTTTGATTGGGTAGGTTTTTTTTGTTTGTTATTGAGTTTTATGAGCTGTTTGTATATTATGGATATTAATCCCTTGTTGGTTGCATCGTTTGCAAATATTTTATCCTAGTCCATAGGTTATCTGTTCTTTTTTTTTTGAATTTTATTTTATTTTTATACAGCAGGTTCATATTAGCTATCTATTTAATACATATTAGTGTATATATGTCAATCCCAATTTCCCAATTCATCGCAACCCCACCTCCCCTGCTTTCCCCCCTTGGTGTCCATACGTTTGTCCTCTACATCTATGTCTCTATTTCTGCCTTGCAAACTGGTTCCTCTGTACCATTTTTCTAGATTCCACATATATGCGTTAATATTGGTTTTTCTCTTTATGATTTACTTCACTCTGTGTGACAGTCCCTAGGTCCATCCACGTCTCTACAAATAACTCAGTTTCGTTCCTTTTTATGGCTGAGTAATATTCCATTGCATATATGTACCACATCTTCTTTATCCATTTGTCTATTGATGGGCATTTAGGTTGCTTCCATGACCGGGCTGTTGTAAATAGTGCTGCAGTGAACATTGGGGTGCATGTGTCTTTTTGAATTCTGGTTTTCTCTGGGTATATATATGCCCAGTAGTGGGATTGCTGTGTCATATGGTATTTCTATTTTTACTTTTTTTAAGGAACCTCCATACTGTTCTCCATAGTGGCTGTATCAATTTACATTCCCACCAGCAGTGCAAGAGGGTTCCCTTTACTCCACACCCTCTCCAGCATTTGTTGTTTGTAGATTTTCTGATGTTGCCCATTCTAATAGGTGTGATATGATACTTCATTGTAGTTTTGATTTGTATTTCTCTAATAATTAGTGATGTTGAGCCGCTTTTCATGTGCCTCTTGGCCATCTGTATGTCTTCTTTGGAGAAATGTCTATTTAGGTCTTCTGCCCATTTTTTATTGGTTATTTTTTTTAATATTGAGCTGCATGAGCTCAATATATATATTTATATATGTAAATATATAAATATTTATATATTTTGTAGATTAATCCTTTGTCCATTGATTCATTTGCAAATATTTTCTTCCATTCTGTGGGTTGTCTTTTCATCTAGTTTATAGTTTCCTTTGCTGTGAACTTTCATTAGGTCCCATTTGTTTATTTTTGTTTTTATTTCCATTACTCTAGAATGTGGGTCAAAAAAGATCTTGCTCTGATTTATGTCAAAAGTGTTCTTCCTACGTTTTCCTCTAAGAGTTTTACAATGTCTGGTCTTAAAATTTAGGTCTTTAATCCATTTTGAGTTTATTTTTGTGTATGGTGTTAGGGAGTTTTCTAATTTCATTCTTTTGCATGTAGCTGCCCAGTTTTCCAGCACCACTTATTGAAGAGACTGTCTTTTCTCCATTGTATATCTCTGCCTCCTTTGTCATAGATTAGTTGACCATAGGTGCATGGGTTTATCTCTGGGCTTTCTATCCTGTTCCATTGATCTATATTTCTGTTTTTGTGCCAGTACCATATTGTCTTGATTACTGTAGCTTTGTAGTATAGTCTGAAGTCAGGGGGTCTGATTCCTCCAGCTCAGTTTTTTTTCCCCTCAAGATTGCTTTGGCTATTTGGAGTCTTTTGTGTCTCCATACAAATTATAAGAGTTTTTTGTTCTAGTTCTGTAAAAAATGCCATTAGCAATTTGATAGGGATTGCATTGAATCTGTAGATTGCTTTGGGTAGTTTACTCATTTTCACAGTATTGATTCTTCCAATCCAAGAACATGGTATATCTCTCCATCTGTTTGTGTCATCTTTGATTTCTTTCGTCAGCGTCTTATAGTTTTCTGAGTACAGGTATTTTACCTCCTTAGGTAGGTTTATTCCTAGGTATTTTATTCTTTTTGTTGCAGTGGTGAATGGGATTGTTTCCTTAATTTCTCTTTCTGACATTTTGTTGTTAGTGTATAGGAATGCAAGAGATCTCTGTGCATCAATTCTGTATCCTGCAACTTTACCAAATTCATTGATTAGCTCTAGCAGTTTTCTGGTGACATCTTTGGGATTATCTACGTATAGTATCATATCATCTGCAAACAGTGACAGTTTTATTTCTTCTTTTCCAATTTGTATTCCTTTTATTTCTTTTTCTTCTCTGATTGCTGTGGCTAGGACTTCCAAAACTGTGTTGAATCATAGTGGCAAGAGTGGACACCCTTGTCTTGTTCCTGATCTTAGGGAAAATGCTTTCAGATTTTCACCATTGAGAATGATGTTTGCTGTGGGTTTGTCATATGTGGCGTTTATTATGTTGAGGTAGGTTCTCTCTATGCCCACTTTCTGAAGAGTTTTAATCATAAATGGGCGTTGAATTTTGTCAAAAGCCTTTTCTGCATCTGTTGAGATGATCATATGGTTTTTATTCTTCAGTTTGTTAATATGGTGTATTACATTGATTGATTTGCATATATTGAAGAATCCTTGCATCCTTGTATAAATCCCACTTGATCATGGTGTATGACCCTTTTAATGTGTTGTTGGATTCTGTTTGCTAGTATTTTGTTGAAGATTTTTGCATATATGTTCATCAGTGATTTTGATCTGTAATTTTCCTTTTTTTTGTAATATCTTTGTCTGGTTTTGGTATCAGGGTGATGATAGCCTTGAAGAATGAGGTTGGGAGTGTTCCTTCCTCTGCAATTCTTTGGAAGAGTTTGAGAAGGACGGGTGTTAGCTTTTCTCTAAATGTTTGATATAATTCACCTGTGAAGCCATCTGGTCCTGGATTTTGTTTGTTGGAAGATTTTTAATCACAGTTTCAATTTCATTACTTGTGATTGGTCTGTTCATATTTTCTATTCCTAGTTCAGTCTTGGAAGGTTATACCTTTCTAAGAATTTGTCCTTTTCTCCAGGTTGTCCATTTTATTGGCATAGAGTTGCTTGTAGTAGTCTCTTAGGATGCTTTGTACTTCTGTGGTGTCCATTTGTAACTTTTCCTTTTTCATTTCTAATTTTATTGATTTGAGTTCTCTCCCTCTTTTTCTTGATGAGTCTGGCCAAAGGTTAATCAATTTTATTTATCTTCTTAGAGAACCAGCTTTTAGTTTTATTGATCTATGCTATTGTTTTCTTTGTTTCTATTTCATTTATTTCTGCTCTGATCTTGATGATTTCTTTCCTTCTACTAACTTTGGGTTTTGTTTGTTCTTCTTTCTCTAGTTCCTTTAGGCGTACGGTTAGATTGTTTATTTGAGATTTTTCTTGTTTCTTGAGATAGGATTGTATTGCTGTAAACTTCCCTCTTAGAACTGCTTTTGCTTCATCCCATACATTTTGGATCGTCGTGTTTTCATTGTCATTTGTCTCTAGGTATTTTTTGTTTTCCTCTTTGATTTCTTCATTGATTTCTTGGTTATTTTGTAAAGTATTGTTTAGACTCCCTGTGTTTGTGCTTTTTATGGGTTTTTTCCTTATAATTTGTTTCTAATCTCAAAGCGTTGTGGTCGGAAAAGGTGCTTGATATGATTTCAGTTTTGTTAAATTTACCGAGGCTTGATTTGTGACCCAAGATGTGATCTATCCTGGAGAACTTTCCATGTGCACTTGAGAAGAAAGTGTAATCTGCTGTTTTTGGATGGAATGTCCTATAAATATCGATTAAATCTATCTGGTCTATTGTGGCATTTAAGGCTTGTGTTTCCTTATTAATTTTCTGTCTGGACGATCTGCACATTTGTGTAAGTGAGGTGTTAAAGTCCCCCACTGTTACTGTGTTACTGTCGATTTCCTATTTTATAGCTGTTAGCTTTTGCCTTATGTATTGTGGTGCTCCTATGTTGGGTGCATATATATTTATAATTGTTATTTATACCTTCTTCTTGGATTGATCCCTTGATCATTATGTACTGTCCTTCCTTGTCTCTTGTAACATACTTTATTTTAAAGTCATTTTATCTGATATGAGTATTGCTACTCCAGCTTTCTTTTGATTTCCATTGGCATGGAATATCTTTTACCATCCCCACTCTTTCAGTCTGTATGTGTCCCTAGGTCTGCAGTGGGTCTCTTGTAGGTTGCATATATATTGGTCTTGTTTTTGTATCCATTCAGCAAGCCTGTGTCTTTTGCTTGGAGCATTTAATCCCTTCACATTTAAGGTAATTATCGATATGTATGTTCCTGTTACCATTTTCTTAATTGTTTTGGGTTTGTTTTTGTAGGTCCTTTTCTTCTCTTGTGTTTCCCACTTAGAGAAGTTCCTTTAGCATTTGTTGTATGGTTTTGGTGGTGCTGAATTCTCTTAGCTTTTGCTTGTCTGTAAAGCTTTTGATTTCTCCATCGAATCTGAATGAGATCCTTGCCGGGTAGAGCAATATTGGTTACAGGTATTTCCCTTTCATCACTTTAAATATATCATGCCACTCCCTTCTGGCGTGTAGAGTTTCTGCTGAGAAGTCAGCTGTTAAACTTATGTGAGTTCTCTTGAATGTTATTTGTCGTTTTCCCCTGTTGCTTTTAATAATTTGTCTTTAATTTTTGTCAGTTTGATTACTAAATGTCTTGGTGTGTTTCCCCTTGGGTTTATCCTTCCTGAGACTCTCTGTGTTTCCTGGACTTGGGTGACTATTTACTGGAAATTTTTGACAAAAATCTTTTCACATATTTTCTCAGGTCCTTCCTCTCTCTCTTCTCCTTCTGGGACCCCTATAATGTGAATGTTGGTGCATTTAATGTTGTCTCAGAGGTCTCTTAGGCTGTCTTCATTTCTTTTCATTCTTTTTTCTTTATTCTGTTCTGTGACAGTAAATTCCACCATTCTGTCTTACAGGTTACTTATCTGTTCTTCTGCCTCAGGTATTCTGCTATTGATTCCTTCTAAGGTTTTTTTCATTTCAGTTTTTGTATTGTTCATCTGTTTGTTTGTTCTTTAATTCTTCTAGGTGTTTGGTCTTTAATTCTTCTAGGTCTTTGTTAAACATTTCTTGCATTCTCTCGATCTTGGCCTCGGTTCTTTTTCCAATGTCCTGGATCATCTTCACTATCATTATTCTGATTTCTTTTTCTGGAAGGTTGCCTATCTCCACTTCATTTAGCTTTTTTTCTGGGGCTTTATCTTGTTCCTTCATTTGGAACATAGTCCTCTGCCTCTTCATCTTGTCTGTCTTTCTGTGAATGTGGTTTTCGTTCCACAGGCTGCAGGGTTGTAGTACTTGTTGCTTCTGCTGTCTGCTCTCTGGTGGATGAGGCTTATCTGAGAGGCTTGTGCAAGCTTCCTGATGGGAGGGACTGGTGGTGGGTAGAGCTGACTGTTGCTCTGGTGGGCAGAGCTGAGTAAAACTTTAATCTGCTTGTCTGCTGATGGGTGGGGCTGAGTTCCTTCTCTGTTGGTTGTTTGGCCTGAGGTGACCCAGCAGTGGAGCCTACAGGCTCTTTGGTGTGGCTAATGGTGGACTCTGGGTGGGCTCATGCCAAGGAGTACTTCCCAGAACTTCTGCTGCCAGTGTCCTTGTACCTGTAGTGAGCCACAGCCACCCCCACCTCTGCAGGAGACCCTCCCACACTAGCAGGTAGGCCTGGTTCCGTCTCCTACGGGGTCACTGCTCCTTCCCCTGGTACCTGGTACGTGCACTACTTTGTGTATGCCCTCCAAGAGTGGAGTCTCTGTTTCCCCCAGACCTGTCAAAGTCCTGCGGTCAAATCCTGCTAGGCTTCAAAGTCTGATTCTCTGGGAATTCCTTCTCCTGTTGCGAGACCCTCAGGTTGGGAAGCCTGATGTAGGGCTCAGAACCTTCACTCCAGTGGGTGCACTTCTGTGGTATAATTGTTTTCCAGTTTGTGAGTAGCCCACCCAGCGGTTATGGGATTTGATTTTACAGTGATTACGCCCCTCCTACCATCTCATTGCAGTTCTCCTTTGTCTTTGCACATGGGGTATCTTTCTTGGAGAATTCCAGTGTCTTCCTGTCGATGATTGTTCAGCAGTTAGTTGTGATTCTGGTGCTCTCGCAAGAGGGAGTGAGCGCATGTCCTTCTGCTCCACCATCTTGAACCAATCTCCTCTGGCCTCTTCTTCTATGCTGTTAATCTTTATGAGCCTACTGGAGGCTGGAGGAGAGAGTTCATTCCTTGGTTTCTCCAGCTTCTAGAGGCTGCTTGCATTCCTCTGCTTCTGTGTCCCTTCTTGGTGTCCATTCATTTTGTTTTGGGTTTCCTTTGCCATGCAAAAGCTTATAAGTTTGATTAGGTCCCATTTGTTTATTTTTGCTTTTATTTCTATTGCGTTGGGAGACTGACCTAAGAAAACATTGGTACGATTTATGTCAGAGAATGTTCTGCCTGTGTTTTCTCAGAGTTTTATGGTGTCATGTCTTCTTATATTTAAGTCTGTGAGCCATTTTGAGTTTTTTTAGGTGTATGGTGTGTGGGTGTACTCTAACTTCATTGATTTACATGTGGCTGTCCAGCTTTCCCAACACCACTTGCTGAAGAGACTGTGTTTTCTCCATTGTATATTTTTGCCTCCTTTTTCAAAGATTAATTAACTGTAAGTGTGTGGGTTTATTTCTGGGCTTTCTGTTCAGTTCCATTGATCCATATGTCTGTTTTTGTGCCAGTACTATCCTGTTTTGAATACTGTAGCTTTGTAGTATTATCTGAAGTCTGGGAGGGTTATGCCTCCAGCTTTGTTCTTTTTCCTCAGAATTGCTTTGGCAATTCTGGATCTTTTATGGTTCCATATAAATTTTAGGATTATTTGTTCTAGTTCTGTGCAAAATGTCATGGGTGATTTGATAGGGATTGCATTAAATCTGTAGATTGCTGTATCAGTGTTTTATATTTCTCAGCATATAAGTCTCTCACCTTGGTAAGGTTTATTTCTAAGTATTTTTTAATGTGATTTTACTTTGTCTTTCTGTTATTTCATTGTTAATGTAAAGAAATGCAACAGAGTTCTGTATGTTAATCTTGTATCCTGCTACCTTGCTGAATTCGTTTATCAGTTCTAGTAGTTTTTGTGTGGAATCTTTAGGGTTTTCTATATATAATATCATATCATCTTCATATAATGACAGTTTTACCTCTTCTCTTCCAATCTGGAAACCTTTATTTCTTTTTCTTGTCTGCTTGCTGTGGCTAGAACTTCCAATATTATGTTGAATAAAAGTGGTGAGAGTGGGCATCCTTGTTTTGTTCCAGATTTTCATGGGAAAGCTTTCAGCTTTTCACCATTGAGTATTATGTTGGTTGTGGGTTTGTCATGAATAACTTTTATTATGTTGAGATGTGTTCCCTCTTTACCCACTTTGATAAGAGTTATTATCATGAATGGATGTTGAATTTTTTTTTTTTTTGCAGCCCACGGGCCTCTTACCGTTGCAGAGCACAGGCTCCGGACGTGCAGGCTCAGCGGCGATGGCTCACGGGCCGAGCCGCTCTGCGGCATGTGGGATCTTCCTGGACTGGGGCACGAACCCGTGTCCCCTGCATTGGCAGGCGGACTCTCAACCACTGTGCCACCAGGGAAGCCCGGATGTTAAATTTTATCAAATGCTTTTTCTGCATTTATTGAGATGATCATGTGGTTTTTGTCTTTTCTTTTGTTGGTGTGGTTTATCACATTGATTGATTTGCATATTTGGAACCATCCTTGTAACCCTGGGATGAATCCAACTTGACTGTGGTGTATGATCTTTAATTGTGTTGTTAGATTCAGTTTGCTAATATTTTGTTGAGAATTTTTGCATCTGTGTTCATCAAAGATACTGACTGTAATTTTCTTTTTTGGTATTTCCTTTTTCTGGTTTTGGTATCAGGGTGATAGTGGCTTCATAGAATGACTTTGGGGGTGTTTCCCCCTTTTCAATCTTTTGGAAGACTTTGAGAAGGATCAGTACAAGTTCTTCTTTGTATGTTTGGTGGAATTCCCCAGTGAAGCCATCTGGCCCTAGACTTGTTTGCAGGGAGTTGTTTTTGTTTTTTTAAACAGATTCTGTTTCACTTCTAGTGATTGGTCTGTTCAAATTATCTGTTTCATATTGATTCAGTTTTGGTGGACTGTATGTTTGTAGAAACTTGTCCATTTCTTCTAGATTGTTCAATTAGTAGGCATATAATTGTTCATAGTATTCTCTTACGTTTTTTTGTATTTCTGCAGTATCAGTTGCTATTTATCCTTTTTCATTTCTTTTATTGTTTATTTGGGTTCTCTCTCTTTTCTTGATGAGACTGGCCAGAGGTTTGTTGATTATGTTTACCCTTTCAAAGAACCAGCTCTTAATTTTATTGATTGTTTTTCTATTTCTTTTAATCTCTATTTTATTTATTTCCTCTCTGATCTTTATTATTTCCTTCCTTCTGCTGACTTTAAGTTTTGCTTTTTCTAATTCTTCTAGGTGGTAGTTTGGGTTGTTTGTTTGAGATTTTTCTTGTTTTGTTGAGGAAGGTCTGAATTGCTATGAACTTTCCTCTAAGAACTGCTTTTGCTTCATCCCATAGATTTTTGTATGGTTGTGTTTTCATGGTCATTTGTCGCAAGGTATTTTTAATTTTGCCTTTGATTTCATCACTGACTTATTGGTTTTTTAGTAGCATGTTGTTCAGTCACCATGTAATCTTTGTTTCTCATTTCTCTTTTTGTGGTTGATTTATATTTTCATACTGTTATATCAGAAAAGATGCTTGAAATCATTTCTACCCTCTTAAATTTGTTGAGGGAGTGTTTTGTGTCCTAGTACATGGTCAATACTAGAGAATGTTCCGTGTGCACTTGAAAAGAATGTATATTCTAGTTTTTTGGGGTGTAGTGTTCTGAAAATATCATAAGTCTTAACAGTTCTGTTACATCACTTAGGATATCTGTTGCCTTATTGATTTTCTGTCTGGAAGATCTGTCCATTGATATGAGTGGGGTGTTTAAGTCTCCTACTACTATTGTGTTTGGCAAAGGGATCATCATGTGCAAAGAACATGCAGCGGGGGAAATGGTTTAAGATCAGAAGGAAGGCCAGTGCGGCTGGAATGTAGGAGGTGAAGGGAAAAAAGAAAAAGACAAGATTTCTGCCTTCAAGGAACTCCTCATACCTTAGAGAAAAATATTCCAGAAACTCCTTATTACTCTATGGATCTATGCTTTTCCAAATATAACAGGAAGAAGACATCAGTGTCAGGAATAACCCTTCACTAGCTGATATAAAAACCCAGTTTCATGTTTGTCCTTACCTAGCTTACATAATTTTTTGAAATAGCAGATATGCTTTCATAAGTTGTTGGCTTAGGCTAATGCTAGTATTAGGTCATGTTTACTGAGCATACAGCCTGGCTAAGAAAGAGAACTGACTTGGAGATTGAATCAAGATGCCAAACTGACACATGCCTGCCTACCCTTTTTCTCTCCAAATCTCTTAAAAGATAAACAAGGTATGTAAAAATATATCAGTTATTTAGAAAACAAAAAAGTGAGCCATACATACCCATTTCTCTCCTCCTCATTTCCTCCTTAATTTCTAGCAGCCACTAATCTGTTCTTTACTTTTATAATTTTGTTATTTCAAGGGTGTTATATAAATGGAATAATACACTGTGTAACTTTTGAGGATTGGCTTTTTTACTCAGCATAATTCTCTGGAGATTCATCCAGGACGTTGAGTATATCAATAACTTTGTTCCTCTTTATTGCTGAGTAGTATTCAGTGGCATGAAGGTACCACAGTTTGTTTAACCATTCACCTGTTGAGGGACATCGGAATTGTTACCAGTTTGGGGCTATTACAAATAAAGCTGCTGTAAACATTTGTGTACAGGTTTTTATATGAACACAAAACTTTCACTTTTATAGAATAAATGCCCAGAAGTGCAGTTGGTAAGATGTATGGTATTTTCATGTTTAGTTTTTTAAGAAATTGCCAGACTGTTTTTCAGAGTGCCTGTATCATTTTACATTCCCACCAGCAACGTATGGGTGATCCGATATCTCTGCATTCTGGCCATTTGGTGCTGTCACTATTCTAAATTTTTTGGTACTGTGATATGCATGTAGTAATATTTCTTTGTGGTTTTAATGAGCCTTTCCCTAATGGAAACCTAATGAGTTATTATTATACAGTGGAACATGAGCAGAGAGTATTCTGAGAGGGAAAGTAAAAACTACTCTTGGGAAAATAGGTACCACCCTGAAAGGATCATTTGAAATGAATTTTGAATAAGATAATGGTAAGTAGGGTAAGAAAGAAAAAAATATAATTAGAGATTAGAGGAAAATACATAGGAAAGGAAATGTAATCAAAGTATACTACTTGAGTTTGCAATGTCAAAAACTTACACTCATAATAGTATAAGCATTGTTGCCTTAACTAAAAATAGAAATATAATTATATTGAGAGAATAAGAAAGTGTAGATGAGTGTGGTATTGTGAGAGAGTTAAATTCTTTTCTGTTATAATTCTAATTGCATACATAAGACCTGCAATTGCTAAATCAAAAAATAGCCATAGAAGCTTATTGATTAAAGTAGACAAGTAACTATGAGAAGTGGAGGCGTTAAAAAGCGGCTGGCTCTGAGGGGAAGAAGGATGGTAATAATGGAGCAAATAAGGGTTGTTTTTTCATTATAAATAAGCCTTTCAGTACAAATTTGCTTTTTAATACTATTCTTATAAGGATATATCACTTTGGACAAAAAAAAATTAAAAGTGTATAGAAAGAGACTCTCAGAGTAAATAAATTTAACTCTATACTTTTTACAAGAGACAAATGTATTTCAAATGTCATGGAAAGGATGAAAATGAAAAGATAGAAAAGACAGGAGGCAAATGGAAGCATAGAAAGCAATGTTAATTACAAACAGAAACTGAGTCAAACAGCATTAAGCAAGACAAATAAAGCAGCTTCTCAGAGATCAAAGATTAAAGGGACAAGTACTTTAGAAAAAAAACAGGGATTTAAATAACACACACACACATTCCGGCTTTATACCCAATGGGGTTTACACATTCTTTTCAAACACCAAGTATGGTACATATCCACGATTCATTGGTTAGCCACAGGTAAGAATTTTAAAAAATCTCAACAGGGTACAGTCCACATTTAAAATTTTTCTTATTGTAATAGACTACAATTAGAAATTAACAATAAAACTATGGCAAAAGATATGGCCAGTTAGAAGTTTAAGATAACTCATCTAAAAACTTTGGTTAAAGTGGAAATGAAACAAATTGTAAATTATTTATAAATAAGTGATCATTATAGCAATGCATTTTAAACTTTTTGGGTATGGACAAAACAGTAATCAGGGGAAAATTATAGCCTTAAAATCCATGAATTAGAAACAAAAATAAAGAAGTAAATTAAGTTTTCAAAAAAAAAACTAGGAAAGAAGTAATAAAGTAAATCCACGGAAAGCAATAGGAATTGGCAAAGCTAAAGCCAAACATTAATAAAATAGAAAATAAGCAAGAAACACATTTTATGAATCAGAAAAGTTAATTCTTCAAACAAACCAATAAAATAGACAAATGATCAACAATTCTAAAAAAAAGGGCACAAATACATGACTTTTGAGGTTCTAAAGGGTCTCTAACCACAGGGGAGATTTAAAAATTGTGTTCAACAGTATATCAATAATCATAATCCAAATGAAACGTCTGTAATTTGGTGAAAGATATCTACCAGAAGATTACAGTAGACATCATACTTAATAGTAAAATATTAGATGCATGTTGACAAAAGCAGGTAAGAGAGAAGAACACCTACTATCCCAGTTACTATACACAATATAATGGGAACTAGAATTCACATTGATTCTGGTTAATGAAGTGAGATCTGAAAAAGAATGCAAAGTATTAGAAAGGAAGGGACAAAATGATCCTTTCTTGAAGATGAAATGACAAAAAGTATTCATGAGGTGCAGGACAATCTACTGGGGAAAAAAAGGCTGTTACTAAGAGAGTTCAGTAAAGCAGTCAACTAAAGATTGTTTTAAAATTACAGTAGCTCTTCTACTGTCCCACAATAGCCCATTAGAGAATATCTTGAAAAGAGAGTTCATTTATAATAGCCACAAAAACTGTAAAATATATCCAGCATGAAACTTTACAGGAAAGAAGACCAATAAATAAATAAAATTATTAAACTTTCCTGAATATATAAAATTCAACTTTATTAGGAAGATATGTCATGGATGGGAAGTCTTTCCAAATTAATTTAGGAGTATGATGGTATCTCAATAAGATTTAAAAAATTAAAGTTGACAAGCCAATTCTAAAATTCATTTTGAAGGGAACATATTACCACAGGGAGGGACTTGCTATACCAGATGTTAAAATATACTGTGAAGTTATTATATGGCATTAGCATGAGTATAGGCAGATCAGTGAGACAGAGTATATGAATACATAAACATTTCCACTTCCAGTTTACAATCCCAGAAAAAAATATTCTCACAGGTAAGAGACACATACTAGGATTGCAACATTATGTAACAGGAAAAAAATTGAAACCACCTATGTTCATCCGTGGGAGAATGATTAAATACATTATGGCATCTCTGTCTATGGAATAGCAATACTATACAGCTATTTAAAAGAATGAAGATCCAAACACACTGACATATATATATTGTTGAACTGAAAAAAATCTAGCTGTGTAACTAGACAAATAGTATGATATTTATATTAGAGCACACAAACAAAACTATACATCTGTGTGTATATACATATATGTGTACGTGCATCAAGAAAGGATTTGTAAGGGTATACATTAAACTCGTAATAGAGATTAACTTGGTGATAGGGATGTGACCTTGGGGGAAGGGTAAATCTTGACTTTTTATTTTTCATTTGAGTATAGTTGATTTACAGTGTTGCATTGGTTTCAGGTGTACAGCAAACTGATTCAGTTATACATATACATATATCTATTCTTTTTCAGATTCTTTTCCCATTTAGGTTATTACAGAATATTGAGTAGAGTTCCCTCTGCTCTGCAGTAGGTCCTTGTTTGATTATCTGTTTTATAAATAGTAGTGTGTATATGTTAGTCCCAAACTCCTAATTTATCCCTCCCCACCACTTTTCCCTACAAAGGATTTAATAATTTGCTATTAAAGCCTTTGTAGGGAAGAATTAGGGTGGCAGTTTCTAATTTGTGAGGGAACAAGATGAGAAGAGAGGTGGGGAAGGGCATCATCCAAACCAGGGTGCTGCCCACATGCACTGGAACAACTACAGCAGCATCACGTCATTGGCAGACTCCAAAGTGTGACCACTTCAAGGCCTGCTTTTGAAAAAAAGCTAGAAAATAATTCATCCAGTAGATGGAAAATAGATGCTGCACTGCACCTGTTAAAGGATACCTTCCTATCCACCCCTAACCCTGCAAAGAGCAGTAAAATCACTTTTGAAAATGTTTTCTGCTTTGGGACTACTGGGAAATGACATATCCTCTGCAAATGAGAGCTCCAGGTAGGTCACCCAAGGCAGCGAGGAGAAAATGTGGAATGAAGTTCTGGCAATTGTCCAAAGCATCAGTGTATCTGAAATAAGTCTAGTTTTGCTCTGTAAGCCATGAAACCTGGTGAGATGGGACCAAAAGATGCAAGCGTTCTTTGAGTCCAAGGAGGAAACACCTAGAAACAGACTGTAGCTCTCTTAGCTTCATTTCTCTGTTTTCAGGGAAGATGCAGGCAGAAAAGTTCAGGGGGTCTCACTCAAAACTGTTTTCTGGGTTTTAAGCTGAAATTTACACCTTTAATCTCCAAATTGTGATGGCAGCTGGCCTGGTACATTGCCCTCAGGGCCTGAAGAAGGTGTATAAAGAGATGCTCTTTAAAATATTTCTGGATATCAACAAACGTTTTTTGAAAAAAGAAAACCCAAACCAAACCAAACCAAAACCCGACATGTTGATGAGTTGAGTGTAAATAAGAAGAAACAGAAGGATTCAGATTTTCTTTCAAAAACTGGCTTAACATGAAGGGGGAGAACATCCAGGTGTCAAAATAGGCTTGAGGTTTTGCTGAACCCAGAAATTCTGGAGAACAGTATGAGATGTTTTTGCCAAACCCTAAATACTGCAGGGTTAAACCTTCCCTCTAACCCGTTAGATAATTGCCATTTCATTCTGTGGATTTCTTAATTGTTTCGTCTCTTTTAATGCAAACAAAATAGCCTTGTCTCAATGTAATTTTGCTAATATTTTCATAATTAAATAATTACTTCGACCCTGAATTAAAAACTGTCCTGCTGTCTCTAGGTACAGTAGTCTGGCAGCTGTTTTAAATTTAAATAGCCCTTGAGAGCAGTCAGGTTAAGGACTCAATTTATAACCTTATAAATTAACAGAGGGAAACCTACTCCATAATGCAACAGACAATTCTATTTATAATGCTTAATTAAGCCCCTCCAGTCACTAACAAAACCCATTTGTGACCTTTCATTTCAACCTCCCCCAAATGCAAGTCTCCTGAGATGATATGTGTTAATATGTGAATGTTGATAGAATTTGCTGGCATTATGGTCAGGTATTATATACCTGATGGTCTGGATAAATTAGCTCCTGATAGTTCACTAATCAAATGTAAGAAAATGTCAAGTTGGGCAGCATTGATGAAACCCTTTAGCAAAGCCCTGGAGAGAGGTAAAAAGAAAGGAAAATGCCCATGTCTAATATTGCCTGCAAGCCCTTGCTCTGAATTTCAGAAAGTCTTGGCAACCAAGAGAAAGTATCAGAATTGTATTGAAGGATAGCTGTGGGCAGCCATTCTTGGTGGCTTCATTTATTTGCTATAAATGAAGGCAGCTTCAGCCTGCCTTCTCTTAGCTTAATACAGAAAACCCGAAGTGATAACCAATTCAATGCTGTTTTACCTAAGATATTAACAGAGTGGAGTTATCTGGAAAATTCCAAGTAACTCAGAAAGCTACAGGGTATGGGTAGACTAATGTTTGTAGACATAGGAGTGTCTCCTGGGAACAGGCCCTGGAAGGAGAAAGGAAGCACATATACTACTTGGACACTTTTGTGGCCCAAGGGAGTAGTAGGGACCTGAAGACAGGAATTCTTGGAATATGGCCTGGCATCTTGGAATATGTGTGGAGAGTCTTATCAGGTTTTAGGACCGTTCAGGGTATTTCCATATGTAGAGTCAGCATAATGTGATACTTATGGCTCTGCTGCAAGTCTTTAGGCAATCCTTAATTTCATTGCTTCAGTTTTCTCATCTGCAAAATGGGAACCATACAGTACCTACCTTATAGGGTTGTTGTGAAGAATAAATAGAGTTAATACATACATAGACTTTAAACAGTGCCTGGTGCATAGTAGGCACTATGTAAGTCTTGGCTGTTATCATCATAGCATCTCCATAAAATCTTTCTCCTGTGGGCTCTCTCCTTTCCCAGTGCTGCTATAGCAGTCAGGTCAGGCTGTTGTGACCTCTCTCCTGAATAGCTTCCTAATTCATTTCCTTATTCTAAATCCATATGTCTTCCAATACATCATACACAGTGTTTGCACTTAAATCTTTGAAAAGTCTACTTCTGATCTTGTCCCTATCTTATTCAGTGGTCTGCAGAGTTCATCACATAAAGTCTAAATTCCTCATTCTACCCCTTCGTCCTAACCCTAGTTTCACTTCCTAATTACATTTCACTGCTGCTTCTCACGAACCCTCCCCTGGAGCCACTGCAAGCTCCGTTACTCTCTTCTACTTGTTCTGGCATGTTTTTGCTTTTATACCTGTGCTCACTGTTCTCTCCACTTGGCGTTCACTTTCCTCCCAATATCTTCTGCTTCACTTCCCAGCTGTCCTTGAAAACAAGGCCTGATTGCCACTGCTACCCTGGGGCCTTTCTGATTCTGTCATTTAACCATCCCTCTTTCTTTTCTGACCTCCAATGTTGTTGTTTTAGTTCTCAACCCTAGTTACCTGCTATTACAGCTATTAATTTATATGCCCCCTATTTAGTATGTTCCATATCTTAGCCTCTAAGCCCTGTAAATCAAGGCTGATTCTTTAGTGTGTCCTACTCAGTCCTGTCCTGAACCATATGCTATGCACAGAGCAGGCCCTCTGCAAACAGGAATTAAATATTAATACTAATATTAATTGGGTCTGTGACTTATTCTTAGTCACTTTATTGCTCTGTGTTTGACTGCCTATGGAAATATTTCAACTCCAAAAAGTAAATAGGATGAAAAAATACCATCAGCAGGAAAAACAAACATACAAAATGCACAATTGATCCCCAAACAATGGACTGTTTTTTAAGAAGGAGCAGTCACAAAAATATTTGGAATCCAGTACCTTTATATCTGGTTACTACAGCTGCGTTGACACTAAGAGGCTCATGAAAGCTGACAGTGAGTGATGTGCTGCTGGTTACCATGAGACAAGCATTGGTTGGCACCTCAGGGGCTCCTGGGACAGAAGGAGAAGCACAAGGATCTTAATATAGCAAATCCTTTTCAAACAATGTTCCTGCCTCTTCAAAGGGTACCCCGAAACACACACTATGGAAACATTTGTTTGTAGAGCCTAATAGATTTTGCTTTTGAACATTTTCATTAGAAGTCTCAATGGCCTTTATTCATTGCTAGTGTGGTCTTATTTGAGCATTAGAACATCTTCTGAAGGGGTAAATAATACCAGTTAAGCCTTCTCAAATTATCTTAGAAACACAATAGGAGATTGGGCTGGACCAGTGGAGAGGAGGCCAGAAAGTGTTAGCAGGAACTGACATTGTAGATAGAGACTGTTACATTTCATAAAGTACTTTCATGTAAATCATTTCGTTGGAGGCTTTTTGCAAGCCTGTTGGGTAAAAAGAACGAGTAACAGCATCCCCACTTTTAGGATGAGGAAACTGCAGCCCAAAGAGGCCAAATTACTGGTTCAGGGACACAGTGAAGACATGGCTAGGATGGAAGCCCATGGCTCCAGATGCCCAATTCTGGGCTCTTGCCAGTATGGAATGCTAACTTGCCTTGCTCTCAGGCTGCTTCCAATTACATCAGGTACTATTTTTCTAAGAAAGACTTCATGGGCAAATGTCATGTCCACTGACCTCAGGTTTTAAAGGACTTCTGATCACTCTAGGTACTTTTTAACACCCAGAAGATGTTTTTAACATCCAGAAGATGTTTTAAAACAACCCAGAAGGGTGTTTTAACACCCAGAAGATGCAAATGTCATGTCCACTAACCTCAGGTTTTAAAGGCCTTCTGATCACTGTAGGTACTTTTTAACACCCAGAAGATGTTTTGTAATTTAGAAAAAATTTAAAAAATGGCATCAAGCCTAAAAATGTGACTGATTCTAGTATTAATCTGTCCTAAAATGAGGTACCATAGTAAATACATTTATCGAAACAATTGCTGAATATCTTTTTTAAAAAAACGTGTATCAGCATTGCTAGAGATTGTTAATGTTAAAAGCAGCCTTTCGTTAATGTTACTTAAGGTATTTGCTTCAAGAGAAAGGATTAGGCCTAGATTTGGCATTTAGTGTACAATACTACAGAAAACAAGAATTTCCCTGCCTTTGGTGTTTATTTATATCACAAAGCAGAGGCGGATAATTCCTAGCCTAATGAACCCATCTTTCCCTTATGTTTAAATTTTCAAGCCTAGTTTTTAGTTTTTGTTGTTTGAATAAGATCACCTGTTGGAATAAGAGTTTAATGTTTCACAAGTGTTCGGATTTTATATGAATTTTTATATCAAGGGCGGCACTAAGCAGTACCTTCCAGTGCTAATGAGTATTATCCAGAAACAAGGCTTTTCTTAAACTAACAGAAAGAACTGGTAAAGAGAATGGAAGTGCAGACAGCAGCGTAGTTCATGGGTTGATTGTCCTTCTCTGTTGCCTGTATTAACCAAAGGTCAGTTTATATAAGCTGTATATAGTAGAGAGTTGAAAACAACTTAAACTGGAGCTTGAAGCAGAAACTGGACAAATAGGCAAACAAATGGTTTTCCACCTCCACATCCACAAAATATAGACACTTCGGGCATCAGACCATCCAAGTCATTAGGCATTAGGGTGTAGCGGGTGGAAAGTGCTAGATGAGTATGACGTGGTGGAGGGAAGCCAGCAGCACTAAAGCCTCATGGCTGTTGCCAGAGAACCTATCAGGAGCCCGAAAATCAAGCAAGACAAAAGATCCTTTTACAGCCTCCCAGAGCCCTTGCTCCACATAGGCTGACAACGGCCATCCATGACCCTGTAGAGCTGCAAAAAATCAGTACAAGAAGGCCTGGCTGTCTCAAACCGGGGTTCAGTCTAGTTAAATGTACAAGTCCTCTGCTTATACTCACTGGCATGTTCAAAGCCTGTTTTCATGCGTCTGTAGAGTCGGTACCTCCACTCCCAAGCTTTCAGTTGTTTCTCTTTCTCTGTGTTGTCCAGGCTGAATCTTTCATTCTCCACCTGAGCAGACAGTTCACTCACCCTCTCCTGGGCTTCCTGCACCAGCGTGTTGAGGTGCATTGCTCGGCTTTCCAGGCTGACAACTGAAGGGAAAAAAAAGGGGTGACTCCCTTTTCTTTCTGGGGAAATGCTACTTCGTTGGCAGGATATCTGAGAGTCTACTATGGGTTTTTAAAAATGCCTGGGGAAAGTGGAATCTATGTTCATTATTAACTATCTTACTATGATAAGGTCTAATTGGTGACACCACGAGTTGATAGTACACCTATCAGCTTAAGAGATTCCCATTGCCCTCTGGCCCAGACAGCTGCCTAGCAGAGTTAATTAGAATCCACTAGTATGAGGCCCACTTCTGTTTCACATCGCACACGTTTGTTTCCGTGATCTTCAGAGGGACAAACACTAAGGGGCAAAAGCTTTGTAGGACTAGGAAGGCCTTAAGAAAAGTTGTCCATGAGGCAAGTTGCATTCTGCTGAAGAATATGTTTGTTTTTTTGTTTTTGGTGTTTTTTGTTTGTTATATTCTTCCCAACTCATAGAGATTTTTGTATGTGTGTCTTAGTGGTAATTTTGTTCTTGTTAATCAATTTACTTATTGCTAACAAAGTGTTCCACTATTGCTGCCCCAGTAGAGCTAGTGAGTCCTGATGGTTGGGT
Source organism: Globicephala melas (assembly GCF_963455315.2). Lineage (NCBI taxonomy): Eukaryota > Metazoa > Chordata > Mammalia > Artiodactyla > Delphinidae > Globicephala > Globicephala melas. The sequence continues at coordinate 52,842,411 of NC_083333.1, forward strand.
GACTTGGGTGTGATCAGACATTGATCTTTGATCAGTTTGATCTTTGATTGTGGTCTGATTGGAGGAACGGTTTCTGGAGATGCCCATGCCCAGGAGAGCAAGTTGTACTGGCTCCTCTTGCAGAGAGAGGTTGTCAGGCTTGATATTTCTGTTTTATTCAGTGTGTGATAATCTTTATTTGATTCACATCACATTGTTTACCCAACCTTCCCTTGTGTGAGAGAACGTTCATGTCAATGATAGAACATTTCAAATTCTTAGGTCAGGTTGGGAGTCTGCTTCTTGCTGTTTACTCGCAGCACTCATGCATGTGAGGGCCTGCCTAGGTGGTCACTTGGTCACTTCAGTGGAGCCCTTCCTGGTTGGTGACAGAGACAGAAGACAGCCTTAGCATGGGCATGTGGTAGAGGATCATACAAATAATGAAACAGATCAGAGTCAAGTTCTGCGGATCTGTCACCAACATGTGGTTGACATTCTGCATGACCAAAACAATATTTCCCCCTGGTGGGTGGGAAAGAAATCCAACCATTTCATTCTTCTAATCCAGAGAGAAAATATTATGAAGATAATGCAAGTGAAAATGTTAGATATATTTTGAAATGGAAATTAAGTGGTTATATAGGCATGTTTGCATTAATTATAGGAAACGAATACTAATTTATTATTGCCCCTGCTCACCATCAGTCTAAATTTATTTATAGATGAGGTCAATGAAAAATTAGTTGAGTCTTTTTCTTTTTCTTTCTTTCTTCTTTCTTTTTAAAGTTGCTGTTTAGAACACTCAGGACTGTGTTTTGCTGCAGATTTGTCATGGTTAATGAATGTTGCTATAGCAGTCAATCATGTACTCTAAATACTGTCACACTTTTTTTTAAAGCCTCAGTCATGAGCCATGACAGAAAAATAAACAAACAAATATAAAGCTAAAAAACTCTTTCACTGAGCAGCTACACTATGCAGAATCCCTTGGGAAGGCTAAAGGAGGCCAGAATAAATGATAATATAAGTGCTGTGGATGTAGGGAAGCAATGATGGTGTATGAACGTAGAGGTTCTGGAGAAAAGAAATACACATACACACACATGGGCGCATACTCCTGTGGAAAAATTGGCAATATTAGCAGCCTCAAGGTGCAATTTCCTGGAGCAGTGAGATTGACAGGTCAGTACTAAATGCTGTTAATTTAACTAACTTCAGATTAATGCTAGAGTCTGCTGTGACTGAAGCCCTCAAACACAGTCTCATTATAGCCTTGCTGGGAAGGTCCTAAATATAGGCATTGACAGTTTAAAACAAATTCGTATACATTTGTGTATTTTTAGACATAGGTTAGGCGTCAGAGTTTGTGTCACAGTTTTCAGGTTGATTAATTGACCCAGTAACTGCACCCTCTACACTCTCGCCCCCTCTTTCTTCCACTACAAATTATGGAGAAAATGGGGGAATTGTCTTTGCTAAGTCATTCAGTGAGCTTTTTATTGAAAGCCTGATGTTTGAATTGCATGCATGCGTCAACACTTGGGTGATAGACACATGATTTATAAAAATAAATTTTTCTAATACTATGAAATCCCCCCTATTAATTTTTATATCCACAACAGTTATTACTGGTGTGAATTCCAGGTGGCATTTCAGATGGACAGCTTCTCTTGAGCTATGCTTGGCTCCCCCTGGAAATTTTTCCTGCTTTTCCTAGCACAAAACATTTTGTTTCTAGACTTTGCCTTTACTTCTAGACTGTAGACCTGATGTTATTTGAGTTGTAGTGGTAAAGGGATTCTGTATCTTTAAGAAAAGCATTCACCTCTTCACAGAATAACAAGGAAGATACACAGAATTTTATAGCCAAGTAAGTTTTCCAATCATTTAGGTCCCTGTGCTTCTCAAAGTGAGATACCTAACATGCAGCATAGCATGGTGGTGGTGTTGATGGGGTGCAGTGGGCATCTCTGAAGCCTCAGAATAAATACGTGTGTCTTTCTGGAGCATCAAATTTTCAATGCAGATTTTGATGAAAGCAAGTTATTTAGAAGTTAAAACAAACACTTCTATTATGGAGAAGAATGGAACATTTTCCTAAAAAATGAAGATAAAAAAAGGAAGTTTATAGATCTCTCGCTTCCCCCAGGCTAAGTTCCCAGATGCCCCTGGGAGTATACCTACTCACTTGCATCTGTTAGAAGTAATTCCATGCACGAGTTGGAGAGGCAGTAACTGAGCCAATGGTTTCAAACCATTTCACCAAGCAAACCTTTTATTATTTTTATCCTATGGATTTTTAAATAGTTTAATAAAACACTCTCTTTTGAAGGATTTTCTTTATTGACTGCCAAATCAGCTGACTTAAAGTAATCATTTTTCTCCCTATTAATAGTGACCTATATAACTGCCAATAGAAGCATCTCTTCGGTATTAGATAATCAAACCTAACAAACTGGATTAATGTTTTAAGGAAAATCAAGTAAATATGATAATCATATTAGAATTTGTAGTTTTATCTTGAGTAATGATGTGTTGGTTAAGTTTCTGACACCTTGGAAATTGTTTGGGGAGCCCCATTCCTATTTTTTCCACCCCAGAATGAGAACCTTTTCAACCCCCTTATTTTTAAAGGTAAAGAAACTGATACCCAGGGAGGTGGGATGATGATCCAAGGTTTCCTTAAAAACCTTAAATTTAGTGAACTTCCTCTAAACCTAAATGGAACGCAAATTAACCTATTCTTTATGTATTGCAGTGTTCTAATTGCTATCTATTTGGCACACGATTGGTGAACTCATTTTGGTTGGCTGTTTGGCTATAGAAACTAGAAAGGTTAATGTCAATTTTGTGATTAATTTTCCTGCCCATCCACTTCCCTTTTCCTTGGGTCCATTCTCTTTTCACTTCTACCCTCTGGATATTTTGAGTCCAGAACTCCTGTATCTGTTTGCAAGCTTTGGTCTTTTCACTCTTACTGCAGTTGATCCCTTCTCCAGGCAAGCAGCTATCCCTCTGGGCAGTCATAGGCAGCACAATAGAGGGTCTGTGAGTGTGTGGTGAGCTGTCCGGCTGGGGCAAGACCACTTGGCGGCTCCTGAAATAGGCTCCGTGCTATTGTGGTGTTTAATTATCAACAGCATTTCTACCACCCAGTGTTTCTGAGTGGGCATTTGTTATAAGACCTGCCCAGCTAATTAACTACAGGGTGGGAGTGGGGGGAGGGGCAGGAACTTGGTGTCCAAAGAATACAATTATGGCTACTCTTTAAATCCTCAGATAAATAATAATCGGACCAAGTGGATTTTCTTCACCATCAGAATCTAACCTGTTGGACTTCCCTGGCGGTCCAGTGGCTGACTTCACCTTACAAGGCACGGGGTGCGGGTTCAATCCCTGGACAGAGAGCTAAGATCCCACGTGCCTCATGGCCAAAAAACCAAAAACATAAAACAGAAGCAATATTGTAACAAATTCAGTAGACTTTAAAAAATGGTCCACATAAAAAAAAACTTAAAACTTAAAAAAAACCTTAAAAAACATAAAAAAAAAATCTAACCTACTGATTGCCAACTACTTACTATCCTTACATTTCTTAATTTTGCCTTTGCCCTGCAATTGGTGAATTTGGGCCTAGTTGATAATTGCTTAAAGCTTGAAAAATATAATGAGGGTAAAATGTAAACTAATTTTAATTTTTAACTGAGGCTTTTAGGGAGCAGTTCATTTGACTTGCTTAAAGAAATACCTTTGCCCATTACTAATGATACGCCATTTTGCAATGTAGCAACAACTTTTCTATTGTTATTGGCATTTTCCTTGTTTTCATTGATGAGAAATATGGGGCACCAAGACAATCATTTAACCTCAGTGTTAGAAGGATCCTTACAATCATCCTTGAGTGCCTCTTCCTATAGTACCTTTGGCCCTGTATGATTTCCTTCATGAGGGGAAGTCACCAAGGCGGCCTTGTGATAATCTTACATAGAAGACTGTCAATTAGCAGAGGTTTGTATTATTATTATTAAACCTATTAGTCTGTGTTGTATTTTTAAGAGGCACACAAAAATAAATCAAATACTTGTTTTTGTAAAATAGCTCTGTGTTCTTCCATCCAAAAAAAAAAAAAAAATCTCTTGCCCCAGATAAAAATTTTCTGTTCTAGCTACCATCAGAAATATATTATATACTAAGTCATGTCAATTTCAACCCTGTTATTTCAAAGGAGAAAACAAGGTCACTTAGGTATAACCCTTGATTATAAGCCAATATCCTCTGGGCAACCAAGAATAGCAGTTAATAATATTTATCTTTGCTGATCATAAATGACAACCTCCTAACAACCTCACAACTGACTTGTTTTCAGCTAGGAATGTCAAAGGAAATAATATGGAGGTATTTTAATAATTAAATGTTTTTTAATTCAAAAACTCAAAGCGTAAGTTGCAGTTTACCTGTCCTGATAAGGGTCAGGGCTCAAAATTCACTTTGGCTTCACCTGGACCTCAACCTGTTGTCTTATTTTCAAGTTTTCCCAAGGACTTTGAGAGTGTGGTTTCCGAAAGGTTTTAGTGATTTGGAGATAAAGTGTTTCATTTTAATTACTGTGAGCTTTCTTCTCCTAGAACTCATTACACCCTGGACATAGGGCTCTGGAATGTTTTTCTCTGCTATTTTCAGCAGAGTGTGGATTCACGAAGTCCATATTATATAGTTTAAGTTGTAATTGTTGCTCTTTAAGAAGCCAGGCCATTGACATAGAAAGGGACTTGCTGCCCAGGTCTCCCCAGCTCCAGGGGGGGCAAATGGACATTTTCTCTGAAACAAACACACAAAACACCTGAAGAAATTATTTAGAAAATCCAAAGCAGATTACCCAATGACATCATAGGGAGTTTAAATATGAAATAAGATAGCTGTATCTTCTGCTGATTTTTCGATGCTGTCCAATAGAAATACAGTGTGAGTCACATCACTTAAAATTGGCTAGTAGTGACATTAAGAAAGCAAAAAGAAATAGGTGAAATTAATTTGCATAATATATTTTAGTTAACAGATCCAAACATTATCATTTCAACATGCAATCAGTATAAAATTATTAATTAGATATTTTATATATTTTTTGGTACTTAAGTCTTGAAAATTCAGTGTAAGTTTTACATTTAAAACACATTTTAATTTGGACTGGACACATTTCAAGTACCAACAGTCATATGTCTATGTTAGTATAGTTTTAGAACATAAAATCCTACATACTTCAAAAAGTGCCTATATTGGACAGTGTTTTCACAACACTAGACAACAGATGGGTAAAATATTTAAATTTTCTACCAGGAGATCTTGGGTTTGTTTTATTTCGTTTCTGCAAGTTATATTGGCTAACAATCTTTTTGACCATTTACAATGTGCCAGGGAAATGTTTTAAACCTATTACATTTAATTCTCAACCATCTTAGATAGGTAGTGGAGTAGCCAGCCTTCAAGAGGGCCCCTAGTGATCTCTGTCTCCTAGTTTTCACACCCTGTACCAGGGCTGATCTATGTTGGTCATCGAGATAACAAGATTCAGCAAATATGATAATATATCACCACTGATGTTAGGTTAGAAAAGGGACTGTTGCTTCCATCTTGGTTGGTCTCTTTGTCTTTCTTAAATCATTTGCTCTGGGAAGCCAACTGCCATGTTAAGGAGCAGCCCTATGGAGAGGCCCATGCAGGAAGGGACACAGGTCTCACCAGCAGTCACTCTGAGTAAGCCTGGCAGTGGATCCTCTGGCTCAGTCATGCCTTCAGAGGATAGCAGTGGTTACGTTGGCAGAACTGAGGGACAGGAACCTCGATAGTGAGTGTGTGCATGCGCACATGTATGTGTTGGGTGGGCCAACAAAGGTATCTTTAAACTTTATATGTTTTAATTTTTGGCAAGGAGAATATATTCTGTGTTGCACGTATATTTAAAATTTAAAAATAAAAGAATGAAAGGACAGTTATCAGCTCTTGAAGAGCAAGTGACTGGAACTTAGGCTATGGCCACCTGATGTCTAAATAATTATTTGGAAACAAACAAAAAGAGATAAATTCACTTAATATTTACTAAAATCATTCCCTTCAAAATTAGTAATATAGTCACACCCTTCAAAACAAGTGAGAGTAGCCTTGGCATTTATTCAGTTCAATTAAACACACATTTTTTGAGTGCCTTCTGTTTGCTGGGGATACAGGGACACATGAGACAAATTTTGCTCTTGTGGAGTTTACATTCTAACACAGGGGAGGCAGAAAATAAGGAAATCAAAACCTGGAGAAGAATATCATACAGTGATTTCAGCGCTATGCAGAAAACTAAAATAAAGTGATGTGATTAGAAAGTAACTTTAGACTTTGGATTTGGTGGCCAAAGAAAGCCTCTCTTGAAGATGTGACATTTAAGGTGAAATGATCAGAAGGAGTTAGACCGAGTAATGATCAAGATTAAAAGCACTTGATCATTTCAAGCATAGGGAATAGCAGTCCAAAGGCCTTCTAATTAGATAGTGAGGAGTGTTCAAGGAATGGAATGGAGGCTGGTGTATCACGGGTGAGGGGTGAGCAGTATGAGATGAGGTTTGAGAAGGAGCAAGTTTGTAAGTCAGGGTGAGGATTTTTACACCTATTTTAATGAAGCAGATAAAAATATCTGGGGACGCATTCTAGCAACCCGCCTAAGGCTTGTTCTTTACGTAGTCTTAATGGTTGCAAATCTTTGTCTTTTGAAGGTGGATTTGATTTCAGGAAACCTCTCTAAATCATTGGAAACCACGACTGGTGAACATGGAGGGTGATGACGCTGAGCAGTGCTGTTTTGGAACAAAAATCAGATGTGACTCTAAGCAATGAGTCAGATTTTCTCATAAACTGGCTCTGAGGACAAATCCAAAAGCATTTAGAGCAATGGCAGCACTGTTGGAGCAAGTGTGGGGTCTCCCATGTGGACCCTCTTAAAGGATAACATTTGAGTGGATTGTAGACTTTCTGGTGTGTTTGTTTACATAAAGCCAGCCTCATTAGTTTATAGTCACACCTCTTAGACGTGCCCTGAACCAGTCCCAGCACCAACACGGACCCTTGACTACTGCAGAAATAGTGGTGCATCCTGACCAGTCTGCCAAAATTTTAACATTGGTGTCTGCACCACACTCAGCTGACAGCTACTCTGCGATCATATTTTATGAAGTAACTGAACATAACTAATTCTGGGAGACATTTCCTAGTTCCACAGGCAGTATTCAAGGGAAAGTGAGAGAGAGGGGTTCACAAAGGATTGCAGAGAGAGAGAGGAAAGGGTCTAGAGAGAAGGGAAAAGGCAGCTAGAGAAAAGGGCAGAAAGACTAAAAATGAGGAGCGTTCTGCCATATTATTAATCGGTGTAGAAATAAAAACAGTCAGGCTACGTCTGCAACCATATTTCAAAACAATGCCTGCAAAACACAATAATGGCAACAACAACAGGTTCCCCACAGTGTAACTTACTTGAAGACAAAGTTTTCTTCATACATGGTGTGTGCAAGTGCATGTATGTATGTGTGCATGTGCACTGTACACATAGTGTATGTGTGTGTGTGTGTGTGTGTGTGTGTGTGTGTGCTAAAATTCAATACCTGCAGTTCCCAGCAGTATTAGGCAGGGCTTAAAATTCAACTGAAATTTCAACTGAAAATTTATCAGCACCTACATATGTGCCAGGTATTGTGGTCAAAAGATGAGATAACATCCATGTGAGTGACCAGACTTGCACATGGTAGGTATCCAAAAAGAACTAGTTTCTTTACGGGTACTGTTTATAGAGCCGAAATGATGCCAAATAGATAGCAGCCTCAGAAAGGCAAGGACCTCATTGATGATTCGGTGTGTTCGTCCTGGAGACTGTTGAAGTGTGATTCGAGGGTAGAGGCAGGATATGAGTTAGAATAAGGGAGGGGTTTATGACAAGGGACTTTCAGTTATGGAGCAAGTCTTTCTCAGCCGTTGTTCAACTGAGTATGAGTTATGGCAAGTGGGATACTGAATGGATGAAAAAATCAAAAGTATAGCCCCCAGGTATCCTGTAGTACCTTTGTACATTAACTTTCCTAGCGCTAGTCCTTTTAGATTCTGGGCCTGTTTCCTGAGCTTGGCACACGTATGTGGGATTCTGCTTCAACAATGGCTAATGTTTTCTCCTAGAAGGAATGAATATTACTTTGTGCTGCTTACCTAAAGGTGGGAGGAACAGAAAAAAGTTGCCGAATAAAGATAGTAGATTCATCTAATGAGCAGGCTGAGGTTCTGTGTATATTTAAACTTGGGGCAGTGTGCAAATTTGGGTGGCCACTTCTGGAACTTTCCTTATGAATAAGGAAACGTACATGGTTGAATTTCAAGCCATGTTTATTCAGAACACCTTCATATAGCTCTATGATTTCAGGGGCTAAAGCCCAGAAGACATGCCTGACCAGTGGCTTAGGAGGTAAATCCCTAAACTTATCTGTGTCTTTGTGATTCCTGTTACGAAAGGGAGAGAATTACAGAGGACTTTCTTCTGAGTTACGTCAGGATCTTTGGTTGGCATAGTGAAAAGAGTATTGGGCTGTTTTCAGAAGGGAACACACAGGGGAAGGGAAGACAGAAAATTTACCCTATTAGAAATCCTGAAATATTTAACAGGCATTAGAAGAGGACAGATGGAGAGTCAGGGAAGGAAGGGATTGAACATCTGCAGTGTGACAGTGAGTGTGCTAATGCTTTTCCACAAATACCAAAACAATACAGAAGATCTGGGTTCAAATCATGGGTCCACCACTTATTAGCTTTGGAGCACTGGATGAATTATTTGTCTTTATTTCAGTTTCCTCGTTGATCAAAATGAGGAAACTAACTCTCATCTCACAAGCCAGTGGTCAGGATCAAGTGAGATGACGCAAGCAAAAGCATTTTTGCAATGTGTAAAATACTCTGAGAACTTAAGACCTCATTCTTCTATCCTGCCTCTGCAGCTTCTGGGGATCAGTTTGCAGTGGGTGCTTGCTTATCTGGTTCTAGCTGGGAGACTCCGGTTTTCCTCATGGGCTGGCTCATACTCATGCACAGAAGCAATTTGATTTCTCTGGTACTTGATACATAAAGTGAATTAAAAATCCCTGAAAACAGACTGTGTGCTTCTGTCCTGCCTTTTTTCAACAGGAATGGCATCTCAGCTCACAGAGCAGCACAAAGAAATACAGCATAGGATTTTAGCAAAGGCACAAAGGGAAAGGTCCAGGGGCCCAGCGGCCACAGCCTTCTTTATTAGTTACTTGGAAAGACAGTGAGTTTGCGCAGCAGGATTCCAGGCATGGTATCTCACACACTTGGACTTGAATCCTTGACATCCCTATTCATTTGCTAGATGTGTGACCTTTGGTCAGTCACTTAACCTCTCAGAATCACGAATTCCTCTTCTTCAAGATGGAGGTAATAACATCATCCTGAAGGGCTAGTGTGAAAACTGGAGATAATGTTTGTGGAGATTTCATAGTTTCTCAATCAATAGTCCTTTGCCATTTTTACACATGTGGGAGTCTGTACATGATCCTATCTCTTTAACTTTTTGGGTGGCCAAGGTGACTTCGGTGTCATATTTCCTAGAAGCTAAAACCTGAGTTTCTCTCTCACTGTCCTTTACAAGTTTGTGATGGTAATGTGGTTACCGTCCCACAGGGAATGAGAAAAACCAGGGATCTTTTGAATGAATTTGCTTTCGGTTTAACTAAATATTTAGTACTTGGGTTATTTTATGGAGATTTAATTATGCACAAGGGGGATTGGGGAGATTGGGAGTATTACTGGTTTCATGGAAAATGCAGAAATTCTTTGCAGCGTCTCAGGTAAGTAAGACTAATGTTTCATCCAGCTCAGTGCAGGCAACATCTGGATGAATGGTCTCCTTGTTCCTATAGAATGGGGCTCAGTCTGCATTCTCTATGTTCAGACCCCTTGATTCGCTCTCCACCGCTCTCTCACTGCATCTTTAGGACAGACGTTATTGCAACATAAATTGGAAGGCAGCAAATAAACCTTTTTGATTTCTTCCATCCTTATTTGCCCATCCCTCCAAATCCTCCAATTCCACTAAAAAGAAGCAGCACTTTGATGATGGAGCTCTTATTGAAGAGCCCCAATGCTACTGAACCCAAGTCCTCATTCTTTTTGACATGGATGTGGTGAGTCTAGCATTTTTAAAATAAAGAGTTTTATGATACAAGGTTCTGCCTCTGTACCTAGTTTTTGGGTGGCAGGGGTTTATGAAATTTAGGAGCAGAGATGTGACCTCTAATTATATATTTGCTTGCTTCTCTTTCAGCCTTCTGGGTCTCACCGCTTGGAAGTGAGTGAATCAGTATTAGTGAAACTAACAATTTGATGAGTTTACTTTTTTCTTTTAGGAAACATAAAAACTGTGGCTCAGAGCCATTGTGGTCATTGGGTCAGAGAGTTTGCACCTAAGGGAATATGAGTGCCTCCCTCAGAACGTTGTGTGAGGATTCAAGGAGTCAATACATGTAAAGTGCTCAGAATAGTGCCTGGCACAGGGCAAGGGCTATATGATTTTATCCCATCCACTCCTGGGCGGGGTCTGTGACCTGAGAGCAGTTCCCTGTGGTAAGTACTATCAGCTCTACTTCAAAATGCATCCAGAAAGAAGCCATTCACAAAAGACCACATACGATGTGATTCCGTTTATATGAAATGTCCAGAAGAGGCAAATCTGTAGAAACAGAAAGTAGATTCGTGGTTGCCCAAGGCTGGGAGGAGTGGGGAGGTTGGGGTGAGATAGCCGAAGGGTATGGGGTTTCTTTTGGGGGGATGAAAACGGTCTAAAATTGACTGTGGTGATGGTTGCACAAGTCTGTGCATATACTAAAAACCATTGAATTGTATGGCATGTGAATTATATCTCAATAAAGCCGTTAAAAAATACATTCAGAATTCCACCGCTGCTCACCATCAATGTCACCATCAATGTCACTATGGTGCTAGTCCAAGCAACTGGCATCTGTCTCCTGGACCATTAGAATAGCCTCCTAATTGTTTTTCACAGTTTCACAGTTGACCTAACCACTGTGTATTCTCCACAGACGGCTGTAGTGATCTTTTATTTTTTATTTTTATTTATTTATTTTTTTTGCGGTGCGCGGGCCTCTCACTGTTGTGGCCTCTCCTGTTGCGGAGCACAGGCTCCGGACGTGCAGGCCCAGCGGCCATGGCTCACGGGCCCAGCTGCTCTGCGGCATGTGGGATCTTCCCGGACCGGGGCACGAACCCGTGTCCCCTGCATCGGCAGGCTGACTCTCAACCACTGCACCACCAGGGAAGCCCTGTAGTGATCTTTTAAAATATAAAGCAGAATATGTCTTCCTTCCTCCCTCCCTCCCTCCCTCCCTCCTTCTTTCTTTCCCATGCCACACGGCTTGTAGGATCTTAGTTCCCTGACCAAGGATTGAACCTGGGCGCCAGCAGTGACGGCACCGAGTCCTAACCACTGGACTGCCAGGGAAGTCCCAGAATATGTCTTTCATCTGCTTAAACTGTTCCACTGTCTCCCCATCACACTTAAAATCAAAGTGGAACTTCTCACCTTGGCTGATCTGCTCCTGTATGGTCTGGTCCCTGTGACTTGTCCCTCAGCCATCACTCTCCCCTATGTTCATTTTGCTTTAGCCACACTGGCCTTCTTGTTCTTCAGATATGGCAGTCCCATTCCTACTTGCCTCAGAACCTTTCTGAGTGTTTGCCATTCACTCTGCCTAAAATTTGACCCCATATCTTCTCATAGCTCATTCCTTGATATTGCCTAGGACTAGGCTCAAATGTCACTGCATTAGAGAGGCTTTTCTTGCCCAACCCTATTAAAATAGTCCCCACTCCATCAATCTCCACCCATTCATTCACTTTATTTTCTTCATCGTATTTATCACTATTTGAATTTATATATTAATTTATCTATTTACTTGATTGTTGGAAATCTCCTCCCCTAGTACGTAAGTTCTTTGAGCGTAGAGATTTTTGTCTTGTTCACCACTGCATTCCTAGTACTTAGAACATGCCCTTTCCTCATTGTTTGTTGAATGAGTGAATGAATGAATGGAACCACCATGTTGACTGTGGACAGAAAGCCATTAACACACACATACTCATTCTCTTTTCTATCTCATTCTTTTTTCTATGTATATGTCCTGTGCTATAGCCTCACTTGGAGTCTTTCACATATCTTAAAACTTGCATTCAATTCTTACGAGGAAGTTCCTTTGAGGTTCCTTTTCAATAACATTCTGTGTATTCTATTTAGAACGTAACTTGATGCTTAGACTGATAAACACTATCACTGTTTGCATGAAAGTTCATGAAAACATGTAAAGGATTTCAGCGCCTACGCTTAGTCAACCATTCATTCTAAGGGCCAGCAATGGCTATTTCGGTGGCATAAAGCTGCGGTCTGGCCTTAATAGTACATGTTTTATTCTTGAGTTTACTTACAGTGTGGACTTTCTTGGGCCCCTGTTCTCAGAAGAATCCTAGCAATGGGCACATTGTTGGTCATGATGGCGATATCCAGAGGTGTCAGCCCCTCACTGTTAGGTGTGTTGAGATCTAGTTCTTCCGACGTGTACTGATACAGGAGGATCTGCACAGCATCCATGTCTTGCTGTTCAACTGCTTCAAACATGGCTTCATTGCCCTGGAAGTTCTGGAAGAGAATGAAGCAGGTTCGCACAATTTCATAGACCAGCTTGTCTTCATGGCCTAGCTGTTTTGAATTTTAGGGACTGCTTCAGTGACTGCATTCCCACTTATAAGTGGTATAACTGCTGTTTATTCCAAGGTCTCCAAAGTAAACACTACTGGACCCTCCCTCCATCTTTTTTAATGAACATTGAAAAGATCTGTGTATTTAGATGCATTGAGACAATATAGTATACAGTCTACAGATAAGAGCAAACATCAGTTTTTCTCAAACCAGTCTTCTGTGGAATACTGTTCAGTAGGCCATCATAAGGTGTTCTAGGAAGAAAGTAGCATGTGGTCAAGTGAATTTAGTAAACATTAGATTAAACCAAGTTACTGCATTATTTTATTGTAAGACCTCTCAAGCCCTTTAGTAATTTTAACATGCAATTATGACTCTCTAATAGGTGAGAAATATGACCTGTTTCAAGTATTTTTTCACAGAACATATTTTTCATTATATTTGTTTTAACTGTCCTGGAATAAGGTTCTACCAAACACAGTTTGGAAAACGCTGGCATAGATAACACAGCACAGGTAATTTAAATTATGACTAGCTTGGAATACACTTCCTCTGTTTCTCAAACTCATCCCCTCCCTTTCCGTCCCTGTGTTTTGACTGTTTCTCAGACTGTTACCAGATCATGGCAGTGACCTACCTGTTGCTAGTCTTAGTCTCCTCTATCCCTACTCCATATTGATACGAGTAGTCTTTCTAAAATTTACACTGCTACATGTCCCTTCCTTATTTACAAATCTCTAGTAGGTCCACACTGCCTGCAGGCTGACTCCCTAACTCCTAGACTCCTTTGTACTAATCTCTACACTTTCTCAACCCTGAGCCCCAGCCACTGAATACCTGGCATTTCTGAGACCTCAGGTGAGGGGCTCAAGAAGTGGTGTCCAGGGAAGGTTTCAGTGAATGGGTGGCAATTGCTTTGGGGCCTGAGAGGGCCAAAAGTTGAATATTCATAGGATACAAATCACCTATAGAAGAGAATAGCTAAAGACAGTATCTTTCCTTTGAAAAGTTCTTTCAGTGGATTAATAGCAAAGGAGAAAAGCTTTAGAATTCTCTCAAATACATATTTCTGTAGCTCGTGGGATAAGAGCAACACATATACTATTCATACATTTATCTGGTATCTTCTCCAAGAGTTGCCAGGTGTTTAAACATGTTGAAACACCAATGGTCCTGAGCTAGCATAGGGGTTGCCTGATTAAAATGTGGAAGGTCTTCAGTAACCACATATTTAGGTAGGCAGGTTTTATTTTTAGTCTCATCAAAACTCAATTCTCCCATTCAAAGGCTACAGGTCGACATAGCTGAGTGCGTCACACATGAATGAAATTGGAGGAAAACACAAAGCTATTATGCAAATGCTTGTTTTGACAAAGGGGACCCAGGGGATAGAACTGTTTGATATGCAGCTCTCTTTGCTACATGGCAGTCTGCTGAACCGAAAAGTGTTTTGTCGACAATCTGCTAAGCTGAACAGCCTCTGATGCTTAGGCCGTAACTCAGCCACAACCAAGCCCTCCCAGAAGATGAGTTTGAAATGAGAAAACAAACTAGAAAACAAATGAGTGCAAAGTTAAAATGCTGCCCTGTCCAAACAACACAGTTGTGTATTTGTTTGTGATTCTTAGTCTGTCTAATTTCTCATGTGCCATACTTGCTCTCACTCTTAAGTCATTCCCTTCGCCATATGCTTGTGTTGGCAAACTCTGGTACGCTTCTATCTGGAAAGGCTAGGGCTCATTTCTGTTTTAAGCTCAAACAAATGGTGCCATTACCCCCTGCAGAAATACCCTTGCTGAGCATGATAATATTATGCCCTCAGCTTTTACTGAGGGGCAGTATAAGAAGCTGCTATGTGAGAATGTTTATAACATCCCCAGTGCCACTCTTCATTCTCCATTACATAATTCACTGTGACATCTTATAGAAGCCGGAGGACTTAGCAACAGGAAGATATTCATTTGGTATACTTGCAGTTATTAGCTAATGGAGTGCTATTACCAATTGTCCTTCCCCTTCTGCTTTGACTGACTAGGAACTCAGAGGTAAATGTAATGACAGATTTTAGGTACTGTATCTGCCTAGGTTTTTGGTATATCTATTTCTCTTTCCATCCCCACTATTTTCTTTTTCCAGTTTTTTTCCTTCCTTCCTCCCTCCCACCCTCCTCCCCTTCCTTCTTTCTTTCTTTTTCCCTTTCTTGCTCCCTTGCTGTCCCCCACAATCACCATCGCTATTGATTTATTTACCATTGTATAATACATTTGCATTTTTTTTTGTTTTTGCCTGGATTCTGTCTTGAATGCCTTTGGAAAGCATATGGGGTATACATTACAAATAAGTAAATAAAATATTGTTCATTGTTCATTCAATATTTGAATGAACACTGGATTTGAATGAACACTGGATCTCTCAGAAAGCCTATTTAATCTCAAACTCCATATTTGTCAAGCTGCTGTTTTGTGGGCTCTTTGGTCTATTAGAGAAAGAAAAACTAAGGGAAATAAAGGAAAAGAAATTAAGAAAAAGAAAGGGAAAATCTCACAGTCACTTAAACTTCGACTAACATATGTGCAGTTCCTACCTTACCTGACTTTCAACATTTATAAACTTGCAAACATCAGGTTCTGGAGTAAACGTGGATCATCGTAGTATCTCCTTAAATCCAAACACAACTGCACTAATCAAACCAAGATGAGAATAAAGAGTTTTATTACCACCGAAGTCTTTCTGAGACTCAGCCGGTCAGTTCTTGTTCTAAAAGAGGCTTCATCAAACGAAGAGTGGCTCCCTTTCAGTTTCTCAGAGAGGTTCCGGTACAGGCGTTTGGCAGCACTGGGAGACGATGGGGCGCTATGTTTTTTTGACTGAGAAAGATGTAAATTCTGCATTTGTTGGGTCATTTTCACACGGCAATTCCTAAGAGGAGAAAAATCTAATGTCGTAATAATTTTACACAACATAATTATAAGTTGACAAAAAATTTTATCATCCCCAGTAACCATCTGGAATCCTAATAAAATATTATAGCTGGAAGGGACCTTAGAGATCATCAAATCCAGCTTTTTCATGTTATAGATGAGAAAGCTGAAACCCAGGGAAGGGAAGCAGCTTGTTTATGGCCAAATAGCTAATTGGTGGCAAGAATGAAATGACAACATCCATTTACTATATAAACATATGCATTTACATACAAACATATATGACTTGAGCCTCTACGAAAAATCTTTTGATCTCTGTCCCACTGGGAGGAAGTATCTCAATTCTATAACCCAGGGAGTCTGTTCAATTATTCTTGGCTATATATAATTGGAATTTTGCTACTTATACTCTAGATGCTGTCTTCTGTTGGGTGTATAAAAGAGTGTGGTTGTTTCCTGCAGATCCCCCTTCTCTCAAAAGTGTTAAACTGTGCCTGTTGTCTGAGATTTGTTGGATTATCACAGTGCCCAGAGCTTTGGGGAATTTGTACAGATAGGCTCATCCCTGCTCACCCCAGATACTTCAGATAGTGTCGTCCAGGACACTTACTACTGGCATTCTCCAAGTAGTATTTGACTGCTGTTCCACAAATCTCTAAACAGGTCCTCACCAACGTCATACCTGAAGTCAATTTCCAGGAGGTTAGCTATGGATTTCAAAGGCTGTCCATCATTATGTTGGGTATTGCTAATGAAATATTGATGCTACCAAGGCTATTGCTGGCTAGCATGTGTGTATTGGATGAACAAATGTATGAATGAAATAATTGGCTAAGGCAGTTATGTGCAAGGTGTCTCCACCCCTGGTGCAGCCTCTGGTGCATTGGGCCCAGGTCTCTGGAGCATGCGGCTGCCTTCCCACCACCTGCCCTCAAATAGCCAGTGGAGTCTTCCATTTGTAATGCTGCCATTGCCACTTAGCCGTGACCCTTAGGACATCTTCAGTCCTTGAGTTTTTATAGCTTTATGGACTCTGATATAATACCATGTAGAATCTCTTTTATTGACCAAACTCTTCACAGCACTGACTTCAGTGATTCTCCAACTCCTACAGGATATAACCATATTCTTTAGCTTTACATACAAGTGCTTGCCTCTCTAGCTTCATCTGATACTGTACTTCTACATTATAGGTTTCAGTCTTTCTGATCTCCTTAGAGTTTCCTAAGTGGTTCAAACTCTTTGCTACCTCTGGGTCTTTGTATGCACTGCTCTGTATGTATTAAAATTCCATCTGTGCCTGCATCCCCTAGGAAACAATTGTTGATCCTTAAAGTCTATGCTCAAGTAGTTTCTGACACCCCAGGGCAAATTTGGGTATTTCTTTACTCATTCACTCAGTATGTGCTTGTTACAGTAAAT
This sequence comes from Globicephala melas, assembly GCF_963455315.2. Lineage (NCBI taxonomy): Eukaryota > Metazoa > Chordata > Mammalia > Artiodactyla > Delphinidae > Globicephala > Globicephala melas. Next base: position 52,859,538 of record NC_083333.1, read on the forward strand.
ACTTTATCATGTTACAACTGTTTGTTTGGCTTTCTGTCTCCCAGCTAGTCTATATGCTTCACAAGAACAAGGACTGCTAAATATTACTTTTTATATCCCCAGTACCTAAAATGTGCCTGTCTCAGGGTAAAAGAAATATAACAGAGATTAAGATGTGAATCTCCTCTTCCACCTACTGAATATGGGATCTTGGGCAAGTTACATAACATGTCTGCATCTCATTTTTCTAATTTTTGAAATAGAGAAAATAACAACAACTACATATTATGGTTGTGAGGATTTGATGAGATAATGAATGTAAGTAGCTTAGAATGTAGGCAGACTTCTGGCAGCTATCATATTTATTATAGAAGATACTCAGCAGATACTTCAGAGTAAATGAATGCACATTTGAGAGTCTATTACATATAATATAGTAAGGGTCTACCCAGAAAGCTCATTTCCTCTCATGCTTCTGAACTGGGTTCCATGTCCACTAGCACCAACTAACCTTGACTTCCTTGCACTTTAACAAATGGAGATCCATCTTCATTACATTGTTGAATGTCTTTAGGCACCTTTTAAGTCTTGCTTGTAATTTTCTCCAACAGACTTCCTGGTGCCTTCTGAGGAGGTCAGACCTATTCAATATTAGTCATGTTCATCAGGACCTACCCATTCTCAGCCAAACGGCCACATTTACATTTGGAAGGAGGATGTAAAGCACTGTCTGTAGTGTGTATGTACATGTGGGTATATTTTCATTAATTTTTAATAATCTTTTAATTTACACAAAAGCAGTAGGTGATTTGGCATCTTCCTCTTTCTGCCTACAAATCTTTTCCTATAATTCAATAGCAGCCCTAGCACTTCCTCTATGTCTTTAACCATTCCCACAGAAATTCCAGATTGATATGCAAGCTAGCTTACATGGGGATTGCCTTTACTTATTTACTTCTGCCTCCTGTCTCTAGCCTTTTCCTTCAGCATTAAGCCATCTGTCTTGTCTACACCATTATCATTCCCCAAATAACTCTACATTCTTTAGTATCTCCCACAGTGCCCTGGAGCCCAGTAAATAAATTCTTGTCGATTGATCAAATTCCAGTGACTTGCCCTCTAACTGATGACACCTACCCACACGGTCTCTTGTCTTTGCTCATCTCCTGTCTGTTCCCTTCACTCAAAATAGGTTGACTTTCTCTGTCTCTTTGACTTCCTTCTCATACCACCCCAGCTGTCCCTTCCTTCCAGGCCATCCTTTAGCACGTTTCTGTTTTTCTAGATTTCATCTATCATGATATTTTCTTTTCCTTCTCTATATTTAAAATTTTGTCTGATGAGAGATACTGAGAAAGACAACAACTTTCTATTATCTGTTCTCATAAACATGCACACCCCTCCCAGCTAAATGTGCTCTTACATTTTTACCGTGGAAAGGGAAAAGCGTTTGAGAAGCAGAGGAGCTTTGGCTCTGGAATTTGGCAGACCCAAGCTTGAACCATGATATTTTTATCTGTAATCTGTGTAACTTTGGGCACTTTAATAAAATTCTCTGAGTCTGTGTAGTATATAAAAAGGTTTATTACAGAGTTGGGAAGATTAAATGAATTAACAAAAGGTATGCATCCTGTTTGGTGCATAGTAGCCACTCAGTAAATAGCAGCAATTATTAAGGTTACTCCAAGTCTTCTTCCCAAACCAGAAACACCAAAGTACACTGTAATAATCTAAATAGTTTTGTTTGTTGTAAACATTGTTTTGAATCTGATTTTATGTATTTACTATACTTCATTTTTATTTTGATAAAAATATGTTTAGATATTTTAGTGTGTATGTTTACAGTAAGTTATGGTAAAACAGAAGCACCAAGTAGAGCTTCAGACGGTTAGAGGGAAGAGAGGAATAAAGATGTCTAAAAATACTTGAGAAATAAAAAGAAACAAAATTAGGAAACATAATAAATAGAAATGTAAAATGAAGGAGTAGGGTTAAGACTGAATATGTGGGCACAATACATTCAGATGGTTTACTTTTCCTAATAAAAGATAAAACTCTCCAACTGAGATTTTTAAATGGCCATTTACCAGTGGTACACCTAATTAAACATTTCACAGAAATATTAAAAACAAAAGAAAAGTATGACAGTGGGAATGGCAAAATAAGGACCTCTGAAAATCCTCTTCTACATAAAAGCAATGAGAACATCAGCAAAAATTGTCAGAATTAATTTTTCAGAACCCTGGAAATTAACCAAAGGTTTGAAGCAATCCAGGAAGTGTTTATTCAAGAAAAGTAACTGAATTTGGTAAGAATAGTAAGCTTTGTGGCATTTTTAACTTGCTTCATTCCCATATTCCTCAGCTCTGTGGTAGCCTTGAAGACTAAACAGCCTACATTCATAGTAAAAACCAGTAGCCTGGCAGCCACTGGATGGTGCAGAATAGTAATGGAGCGTCTTTAAAACCCCATTTTGAGAGAATCATCATTATTTGACACTTCTGGTGGTTCCCTGGAAGAACTCACTCACAAGACTTTTTTTTTTTTTTAATTTATTTGACTCTGAGTTCACCAAGTGCAAATAACCTTTTCCTCTGGGGCATCTGTTGAAAACAAACATCAGCAATGGCTTAATATCACAGCTGCCAGAGGTGGTGGATAAGAATGGTAGCAAACAGTAGATAACCAAAAAGCGTAAAAGGAAAAGTTGAGGAATTAGATGTCCATAGAGGACTTTGAAAAGTTCTGACACATTCCTGGGGATCTAGCAGATCACAGGCATGCCCAGAGCTGAGAGCATTCTCATAAAGTACCTGAGAAGGTCCTAAGCTCTCATCTCTGTCTGACTTTGAGGCTCTGTGCAAGCAGGATGTGAAGGCTAAGGCAGAGCTGTCAACTGCCTGATGAGTATTGAAGGTGTGCCCCAACATAGACATAGAACCTCTTTACCAAAATCAGTTCTAGGCCTTTAAGGAAATTTGTGTTCAGTCATTAGCTGACCACTGAGCTAACCAAGCAAAGACTTCAGTGGCCACATATGACAAGAATACAGACTTTACAGATACAGTTCTGTACTCTACAAATTCAGTTAGAGGACAATCTGATTTCTAGAGTTGCCACATTACATTATTTAAGATGCCTAGCTTTCAACAGAAAAAAATATGAGACATGTAAAGAAACAACAAAAAATTTTTCCATTCACAGGAAATAATGCAGTATATTAACATTGCCCTTGACGAAGTCCAAATGTTGGGCTTATTAGACAAAGACTTTATTTTTTTTAATATCTATCTATTTATTTATTTATTTGTTTGGGGTACAGTTGTTTTACAGTGTTCAGTTACTTTCTACTGTGCAGCTAAGTGAAGTAGAGTTCCCTGTGCTGTACAGTAGGTTCTCATTAGTTATTTTATACATATTAGTGTATATACGTCAATCCCAATCTCCCAGTTCATCCCATTTACCCCCTTTGCCCCCTTGGTGTCCATACATTTGTTCTCTACATCTGTGTCTCTATTTCTGCCTTGCAAACCAGTTCATCTGTACCATTTTTCTAGATTCCTCATATATGCGTTAATATATTTGTTTTTCTCTTTCTGACTTACTTCACTGTGTATGACAGTCTCTATGTCCATCCATATCTCTACAGATGACCCAATTTTGTTCCTTTTTGTGGCTGAGTAATATTCCATTTAGACAAAGACTTTAAATTGTATATCTTAAATATGTTCAAAGAACTAATGGAATTCATGTCTAAAGAAATAAAGGAAATTATGAGAATGATGTCTCACCAAATAGAGAATATCAATACAAGGTAGAATTTATTAAAAAAACCCCGCCAGAATCAAGTAGAAATTCTGGAGTTGAAAAGTACAATAACTGAAATGAAAAATTGACTGGAGGAACTCAACATCATATTTGAGCAGGCAGAAGAAAGAATCAGCAAACTTTGAAGATAGGTCAATTGAAATCAGTTTTAGGAGCAAAATGAAAAAAAAAAATGAAGAGAACCAGAGTCTTAGAGATCTGTGTGACCCATCAAATGTACCAACATATATATAATAGGCATTCCAGAAGGAGAAGGAGGAGGAGAAAGCATATTGAAAAAATAATGGCCAAAAACGTCGCCAAATTGATGAAAAACATTAACCTACACATCCTAGAATCTCAGTGAACACCTAGTTGGATAAAGTCAAAGAGATTCACACCTAGATACATCATAATTAAACTGTCAAAAGCTAAAGACAAAGAGAAAATCTTGAAAACAACAAGCAAGAAATAACTCATTATGTACAAGGAATTCTCAAAATGATTTACAGCTGGTTTTTCACCAGAAAATGATAGAGGCCTGAAGGAAGTGGTTTTAAGCACAGTGTCAAAAGTAAGGACTCTGATACAAAAGTAAGGACTTTGATACAAGGCTGATCTACTTTTAGGTTTTGTTTTTTCTACTTATTAGAAAATTATTCAAATAATTTGATTAGATATAATTAGTTGTATGATATTTAGCAAAATATTAGCTTCAATTTCCTCATCTTAACAGTGGTCCCATCTCAATTTTAATAGTCATGTCTAAAGGGATATTAAAGTTTTAGATAATACATACCAATTGTTTAACAGAGTGCCTGAAATAAACAGATGTTCAATAAATATTTTTTGAACATCTATTTATTTTAGGCCCGCTGTTTCCAGGCAACTACTGGTCTGCTTTTTGATACTACAGATTAGGTTTCATTTTATGGAATTTCATACAAGTAGAATCACCATCATTCACTTTTTTTTTTTTTAACCTGGATTCTTCTTCTTTATTTGAGGGTCAATTTTTAAAAATAAATTAATTTATTTTGGGCTGCATTGGGTCTTCGTTGCCATGCACGGGCTTTCTCTAGTGGGGGCAAGTGGGGGCTACCCTTCATTTCAGTGCATGGGCTTCTCATTTCAGTGGATTCCCTTGTTGCGGAGCATGGGCTCTAGGCACCTGGGCTTCAGTAGTTGTGGCACGCCAGCTCAGTAATTGTGGCTCGTGGGCTCAGTAGTTGTGGCTTGTAGGCTCTAGAGCACAGGCTCAATAGTTGTGGTGCAGAGGCTTAGTTTCTCCACAGCATGTGGGATCTTCCCGGATTAGGTATTGAACCCGTGTGCCCTGCACTGGCAGGTGGATTCTTAACCACTGTGCCACTCGGGGAGTCCTGAGGGTCAATTTTTTTTTTTAATGGTAGCATTTCTTTCTTTTTAATTTTAATTTTTTTAAATTGAAGTATAGTTGATTTACAATGTTGTGTTAGTTTCAGGTGCACAGCAAAGTGATTCAGTTATATATAAGAATATGTATATTCTTTTTCAGATTTTTTTCTGTTACAGGTTATTACAAGGTATTGAATATAGTTCCCTGTGCTATACAGTAGGTTCTTGTTGTTTATCTATTTTATATACAAGTAAGTCCCCTACATACGAACAAGTTCCATTCCAAGGGCGTGTTCATAAGTCCAATTTGTTTATAAGTCCAACAAAGTTAGCCTAGGTACCCAACTAACACAATCGGCCATATAGTACTGTACTGTAGTAGGTTTATAATACTTTTCACACAAATAATACATAAAACACAAAAAACAAAACATTTTTAATCTTACAGTACAGTACCTTGAAAGGTACAGTAGTACAGTACAACAGCTGGCATACAGTGGCTGGCATCAAGTGAACAGGCAAGAAGAGTTACTGACTGGAGGAGGGAGAGGAGGTGGGAGGTGGTAGAGCTGAAGGATCGTCAGCAATAGGGAATGGAGGGTAAGCTGCAGTTTCACTCACACCTGACGTTGATGGCATAGGTTCTGGTTCCTTGCTGGATTCAATTCTATCTACCCTCTTGAAAAAACGATCCAGTGATGTCTGGGTAGTAGTTCTTTTTTTCTCATCATAGATAATATGGTAGCACTGGATTGCATTCTGACCAGCTGCTGCAACCTTTGTGTACCACTCTACGTTTGGGTCCTGTGCCTCAAAAACTAACAGTGCCTTCTTAAATAAAGAAAATCCCCTTGCCATTTCCTGCATTGTGAATCTCTTTGGTTCTTCAGTTATTTCTTCTTCCTCTTGTCTCTCTTTGTCCTTTCTCTGGGCCTCTAACTCCATCAGGTCTTCATTAGTAAGTTCCTTGTGTTGCACAGCAAAGAGTTCAATGAAATCGTCCTCTTGCAGATCTAGCTTGAAATAAAGGTACTGTACTACTGTACTCTATACAGTACTGTACAGTAAAGTACACAAAAGCACAACCACTTGTAGAGGGTGCATGAACATGACAACGTACGCCAGACACATGAACTAACTTACGTGGTTGGACATACTAATGCACGCTTGCATCTTTGAAAGTTTGCAACTTGAAGGTTCGCATGTAGGGGACTTACTGTACAGTGGTGTGTATGTGTTAATCCCAAACTCCTAATTTATCCCTCCCCCTCCTTTTCCCTTTGGTAACCATAAGTTTGTTTTCTATGTCTGTGAGTCTATTTCTGTTTTGTAAATAAGTTCATTTGTAGGATTATTTAATATTCCCCATAAGTGATATCATATGATATTTGTCTTTCTCTGACTTACTTCACTTAATATGATAATGTCTAGGTCCATCCATGTTGCTGCAAATGGTATTATTTTACTCTTTTTTTATGGTTGAGTAATATTCCACTGTGTGTGTGTGTGTGTGTGTGTGTGTATAAATATATATATAAATCACATCTTTATCCATTCATCTTTTGATGGGCATTTAGGTTGCTTCCATGTCTTGACTATTGTAAATAATGCTGCTGTGAACATTGGGGTGCATATATCTTTTTGGATTATGGTTTTCTCTGGATATATGCCCAGGAGTGGGATTGTATGTGAACTCTAGTTTTAGTTTTTTAAGGAACCTCCATACTGTTCTCCATAGTGTTTGCACCAGTTTACATTCCCACCAACAGTGTAGGAGGGTTCCTTTTTCTCCACACCCTCTCCAGCATTTATTATTTGTAGACTTTTTGATGATGGCCATTCTGATTGCTGTGAGGTGATACTTTACTGTAGTTTAGATTTGCATTTCTCTAATAATTAGCGATGCTGAGCATCTCTTCATGTGCCTGTTGGCCATCTATATTTTTACCTGGCTTCTTTAACTCAGCTTTATTATTTTAAGAGTCATCCATATTGTAATGTCTATTAGTACTTCTTCACTTTTTATTGCTGAATAGTATTCCATTGTATGGGTGTACCACTATTAATCAATTTTAAGGTATTATTTTAGTAATAATAAAACTTTAATAAGACTCGGGATTTGCTCTAAAGAAAGAAAATATATATATTCTTCTTCCATGAAAGACGATTAAGAGACCTGAGTTACAAAGAGAAGGGGACACAGATTGAAGGTGTGCTGGTCTCTGCAACATGGATACAGGACTAGACTTTAGGAGATAGTTAACCAGGCAAAGATTCTCTATGGGAAAGCTAATTTCTAGTTTTATGATTTTTTTTTTTTGCATCCTAATAGTTTTTTTAGCCCCAAATCTTTAATAAAATTCATGTTAAATGTTATGGTCTGCCAAACCTTTAGGAAAGAAATTATACCAATCCTACATAAACCTCTTTAAAATTTGGGTTCATTTTTGAAGCCCTGATACCAAAACCAGAAAAAAAGGCATTACAAGAAAAGAAAGCTATTGCCTGATGTGTCTCATGAACATAGAGGCAAAAAATGTCAACAAAATGTTAGCATATAAACTTCAGCAATATACAAAAAGGATAATACATCATGATCAAGCAAGGTTTATTGCAGGAAAGCAAGTTAGTGTAGCATTCAAGCATAATTTATTACATTAACAGAATAAAGGGGAGAAAACCATATGGTCCTCTTAATAAATGCAGATAAAGCAGCATTTGACAATATTCAACATCCGTTTATGATTTAAAAATTTTCAGGAATATAAGGGAACTTCTTCAACCTGATAAAGAGAATCTGCAAAAACCTATAGCCAACATTATATTTAATGATTAAAGACCAAGTGCTTCCTCCTAGGATCAGAAACAATGCAAGAATGTCCACTCCTACCTTTTCTAGTGTTCTAGGTGTTCTTGCCAGTGAAGTAAGACAAGAAAGATAAAGTCATATAGATTGGAAAGAAAGAAGCAAGACAGTCTTCATTTGCAGATGACATGAAAGTTTTGTAGAATAATCTAATAAATCCTCAAAAATCTACATAGAATTAAATGCAGCAAAATATATGCAAGACCTATACATTGAAAACTACATGACATTAATGAGTGAATTAAAGAAGACCTAAATAAATAGAGATATACCTTCTTCATGATCAGGTCAGAAGAATTAGTATTGTTAAGGTGCCAATTCTTCCAAATTGAGCTATAGATTCAATTCAGTCTCAATCTAAATTCTAGCAGCCTTTCTTTTTCTTTCTCTCTCTTTCTTTCTCTCTTTTTCTCCCTTTCTCTATTTCTCTCTCTCTTTCTCTCTTTCTCCTTCCCTTCCTCCCCCTTCCTCCCTCCCTCCCTCCCGTTCCTTTCTTCCTTCCTTCCTCCCTCCCTCCCTCCCTCCTTTCTCTCTTTCTTTCTCTCTTTCTTTCTTTCTTTCTAGAAATTGATTGACAAGCTGTATGAAAATGGAGAGAATCTAAAATAGCCAAAACAACTTTGAAAAAGAACAAAGTTGCTTACGTGACCTGATTTCAAGACTTATAAAGCTACAATAATCAAGACATGGGACTGGTGTAAGGCTAGCTATATAGATAAAGACAGTGGCATAAGGATAGACACATAGGTGAATGAAACAGAGTAGAGAGCCCAGAAATAGCCTGCACATATATTATCAATTGATTTTTGACAGAAGTGTCAAGGTAGTTCAATAGAGAAAAAGAATTTTTTCAACAAATAGTGCTGGAACAATGGGATATACATATGCCAGAAAAAAAAAGAACCTCTCAACTCCTACTTCATATCATATGTAAAAATTAACTTAAAATGAAGTAGATCATAGAACTAACTACAAAAGCTAAAACTGTAAAACTTTTAGAAGAAAACTTAGAAGAAAGTCTTTGTGACCTTGAATAAGACAATGATTTCTTAGGGGAGGCACAAAAAGCACAAACCGTAAAATAAATTGATAAATTGAACTTCATGAAAATTAAAGACTTCTGCTCTTTGACATATTATGGCCTGATCTCAGTTACACTTTTGGAGGACCTGTGAATATACCTGGAGCCAAGCTGTAAGGAAAGAGTGACAGCCTGATCAATCCAGGTACAAAATGGCGAGAATAACCTGTGGAGAGTGGAGTCTCTTCAGATTTATTTCAAAACTACCTGTTCCCTGGGCTTTGGCCACTTGCTCAAATAGAGAGCTTTGGCTGTTGCCATCACCCTGTCTCTAAATGCCACCAGCTGTCTCAAGTGAAGGGTGGGTCCATCATGCTTGCTGTGACAGAGCTGCAACAGCTCTGACCCAACCAGACCCATGGAGGGAGGCTTCAGCTTCACTCATGTCTACCTGGAAGGACTGGGTAATACTATCTGGAAATGGAAAAAACTGGACCAATGAGAGACAGGAGACTGGAAGTAGCCAGCAGATAATTTCCTCTCCATTCCTTCCCTGTGGACTGTTTTGAAGGCTTCTTGGAAGCAGTCGCAGGCAAACAAACAGCCATATGTGTTTTCTTATGATGCCTTGGCTAGTTCAGTTACAAGCCATCTGTATTTGTTTTCCCTCCTTCCTTGACTCATTTCCCTTTTTTCCTTCACTCTTGATGCCCTGAGGTTATATCTCCCAATACCTAATAGAATATTTGCAATTGACTCTGCCTCAGGCTAAGACAAAATGTAATAACAATCCTATGAGAAAGTCAGTACTGTTATTACATCCTCATTTTACAAGCAAGGAAACTGAGGCCCAGAGAGGTGATTAATTTGTACAAGATTCTACAGTCAGTAAATGGAGGAGGTAGCATTTGAACTCTGACTCCAAAGCTCGTGCTCTTAGCAACTCTGCTATTATTCTGCCTGAGGGATCTTGGTCTGGCTGCCTGTCAGCTTCTTCCTAGACCATGATTCTGAAGACAAGATCTTGCCCTCATTATGAGTTCCGGCATGTCCAGAGTCCCTGTCTCACAGGATCTTGATTGTGGGGCTTTCTTACTGTATTTGTACTGTGAAAAATGATCTGAGCCAGTTTGGGTGAGGAGCGGTTGTAAGACAAAGCATATTAGAAACAGGAGCTCTAGCCATTCTTGACAACTGGGTAGACAGATACATTTAGTGAAGGGAGCATTTCTGACTGGGACAAGGTTACTCTTCAGGCTGTGATGGGAACTAGGGACCTTCAGACTTCAACCTGCCTGTCACTAGATAGAAAAGAAAGTATGACACCCCCGTTCTCCCCTGCTGTTAACACGACAGTTATGTCTTCGATTGCTAAAGGGTGGCCAATTCTATTACACTGATGATATATAACAGGGTGGAATCATCCTTTCTAGTTCTTGTGCATTTAAAAAAAATAATATATTCAGTTATTCAGTGACAAGTTTTGAAAAGTCAGCTGTGACTTCACAGCAAGAAGAAGACTGATTTTTGAAGTTTAACAGCATCTTTATGAGGTAGAAAGTGAAAAGGCAATTAATATTGGTTCTGTAGTTCAGTAAACCCTTATGGATAGCCTACTCTGTAACCTATGTATCCTGTGATAGACCCTGGTGATTCAAAGGTGAATAAGATAGGGTTCTCATAGGGTGACCAGCTCTCCTGGTTTGCCTGGGACTGAGGGGTTTCCCTGGTTGCAGGACTTACAGTTCTAAAACTGGGAAAATCCTAGGCAAATTGAAACAAGCCGATTACCCTACCTGTACCCCAAGGGGCTCATAGGCTAAAAAGGAGGGCAGTTATGCAAGTGCCTGTGGCTATGAGATAGTGTGATATGTGAAATCATGGAATAATAATATCTTTTACTTCTATGACACCTTCTGTGAGCCAGGCACTATTCAAAATAATGCCTTTATATATATCAGTTCACAGAATCCCTTAACAGCCCTGTGAAGTAGGGACTATTATCATCCCCACTTTACGCAGGAAGAAACTGGAACACTTCTAAGGTGCAGATCTGGGATTCAAGCCCAGGTAATATGGGTCTATATCTGATAAATTAACCTCTAGACACTGCTCTCAGATGCCTAAAGCAAAGAAGTAGCAAAAGGGATAACTGATTAACTTCGTGGGTAACAGGAGGTGGTCATGGGAGAACGGGGTGTGGGGAAATGGATTAGAGAAGGTGATGCCCGAGCAGGAATTTAGGAAGGAAATAAGAAGTCATTCTAGGTAGAACAGCTCAGGTTGGGACATGGAAATGTGAACTGTCATGGTGCTGCTGGTAAGTCAATGTCCACAGGAGCCCTAATGGTATTTTTCTGGGCTCTGACACGTTCACTGGTACATTTCATCCACCATGCCAGGAACTTCGGAAAGGAGCCTGGAGAGGTAGCAGGGCCAGGCTATCAAGCACTTCGCGTACCATTCTAAGACACGTGGATTTCAACCTGTTCACGACAGGGAATCACTAGAGAACTTTAAGAAAAATCTGATATTTGCATTTTTATAGAATTACTCTGGAGGCATCCAGAGGGCGATTTGAAAGGGAGAGGGTTGTGGTGGGACCAGTGACAAGTGACAACCAAGTCTGAAGGTCTTGAAGAAGTCCCTGTGAGAGCTGGTGGCTTCAACTACAGTATGTGACAATAGGGATGGAGAGGGCTGGACAGATTAAAAAGATGAAGAAAGTAAAATGGACCAAGCTTTGTTAGTGATTGGGTGGAAGGGCTAAAGGAATCAGGAAATATGAAGGTAACTTCTATGAGCTTTGCTTGGCTAACTAGCCAAATAACGGTTCCACCAATAATTTAAAAAACAAAACAAAAGAACACAGGAAGAAGAGTGGATTTAAAGGAGAGAGATGGTAAGTTCAGCTTTCCACAGTGTGACTCTCAAGGGCCTAGAAGGAATCTAGATGATATTGTCTAAGCCAAGCCTTCCACACAAAAAGGACTTGGCTTGTCCTAAAAACTACTTAGTTTTCTGATCAAGAGTGAAATAATAATTATGAGGGAAGTTCTTGGAGACATGTATGAAATCAAAAGAAAGCAGGATAATTAATATGATATTAATGCAGCATTCTTTGGGTTTCCCCTGAGGTAGAAAAACATTTAATACATTCATTTATGATAAAGTATTGGTGGCTTAATTTATTACTCCTCCTAAGAAATATCTGTATTTAATAAAAGACAGCAATACTTAACTGAATTCCTGATAAAAGAATTTCAGGTACCTCAATCCTAGAGATGGAACTTTTTTTGTGTGTGATTTTTTCATAAATGAGCCTACTAGAACGAAATCACAGTACATTTACAGCTGCTAATTCCATGTACATGGGGGTAATTTGAACATCTGAAAGTTGTCATAAATTCAATACATAGGTTTCTCTCATCCCTGAGTTAACTCTGCCCAAATATTTCCACGTTTGTTTATTTCAAACATTTAAGACCTTCAGTGTCTTGTCATCCTAGGTATAGAAAATCAGTTATTATTGACCAATAATGAAAAAAATTATTTACATGACCTATTTATTTAAATTTTTTTTTTTTTTTTTTTTTTTTGCGGTACGCGGGCCTCTCACCGCTGTGGCCTCTCCCGTTGCGGAGCACAGGCTCCGGATGCACAGGCTCAGCGGCCATGGCTCACGGGTCCAGCCGCTCCACGGCATGTGGGATCCTCCCGTACCGGGGCATGAACCCGTGTCCCCTGCATTGGCAGGCGGACTCTCAACCACTGTGCCACCAGGGAAGCCCAGAATTTTAAGTTTTTTAAAAAATGACATTTTTCATCTCTATTCTCCCCTTCTAATTCCCTAAGGGTAATCATGGTCCCTTCAGACTACTCCATATCCATTAGATGGGGGAAGGGGCAGGCATCTCCTCATCCCCACATAAAATCTCATTTGTGGGTTTCTGATGCATGATCTCTGGATTAAAGTGTATGAACAATGATCTTAATTACCTATTACATCCTTTAACAAGAAAGATTTAAGTAGTATCTCATGGATACATTAGTCGAGCTTAGCATATCTTCTTTGAAATCAGGAATGGAAGGAGTGGAGGAATGGAGATTCAGGGAGAGTAAGTGAATTTCTCAAAGACACACACTTAGTCTCAGAACCAGCAGAAGGGACTTGCTTTCCTGACATCTCTAACCACGAAGCAATGCTGTCTCCTTTCTGTTAGGATGCCATCATTTGTGAAACAGCCAGATCATGTGGGAGAATGACCCTGCTCTTGTGATTGAGTGGCCTGGGGATACTTTCTACTAGGCAAAACGCCACCCATCTCTCAGATTTCTTAACTTTGGTTTTTATTTAAAGAAGCATGCTGCTCACTGTTCTAACATCATCCATCCTTGTCAGCACCCAAGGCCACAACTTCATCTGAATAGCCAATGATATACTGCAGATAGAGTGCACCAAAGACATTAAATTCTATATAACATTTATGTGGACCCTGAGCCCACCAGAGATGGATTGATGCTGCCATAAAGTCTTGCAGTAGCCAGGCAAACAAAAGACTAAGGAGACATGGTGGTGGTGGTAGGAAAAGCAACAGCTTCCTCCGTTCACTTTCCCCCTCTGCAGAAACTGGCTTACATCTTATTTAGGAAATGAGAAAATTAAATGAGAGTACAGGGATTTGGGGGGGCCCAGCATAGAAGCAAACTTAGCCTTGATTATCAATGGTATTTCCAGCAGCCTTGGCTGGGCCAACAACCAGCATGGGTAACAGGGAACTCAAAATATCCCACTTGCAAACCTAGGGCATCCTCCCAACCATATATCTTCATGGAGTAAAGGACTTAAGAAACATGGGGGTAAAAGTGGCAGTGGATCAAGCAAGGGTTTGCACGCATGTCTGTTGTGCCCCCTTGGCGGGTATCCTCAGCATCACTATCATGAGGTTGTTTATGAGCATGTCCACCCAGGATGGACGGAATGCTGGCATTCCTTTCTGGGTGTCCACCCTGCAGACTGGATGAAAGACCGCAACATGCCTGGATTTGTGTTCGGGATTATCAGCATGTGATGGGGTCCATCTTTACCTGATCCAACAAGTATTTGGTAGGCACTCAGGAACCCGAGTGGAAGATGATCTTACACAACAAAAGCATAATGTATTTTTCATAGCTAATGCTAATCAGTTATGCAAGCACAAAATGTCCTTAAGCTTGCTGCAAACAAAATGACCAATTATCAGAAATGGGGCTTCTCTACCCCCATCCTTACCTATCCCCATAAACGTGTATGTGCTATTGCAGAACCACTCAGTATGTCTTGTGTGCGTTCTTCATGGACTGCCTGCAGCTAACTTTGGAAGATGCAGATTTTTAAAATCATTTAAACCGCAGCAACACATACACATTTAAAAAAGAATCGGTAACTAAGAAAGCCCCACATTCACACGAAGAAAGACAACAATAAATTGGACTTACCAGTTTAGGTTGTCTGAGGCAGCAGAGGAACAAGTTGTTGGTAATTGTCCAGCGCTTTCATTCAATAAATCACATTGGCTTTGCTTTCTCCTGTGGCTCAGCCTCTGCGCAAAGCAAGCAAACCTCCTTCCTATTCTGTGTAAAGAATAAAATGCGAGGAGGATCACTGCAGGCAAGAGCTGAAGCCCATGATCACTAAGCTACTCTTAATGCAAAACAAAAGAGCAAATGATGCACGGGGAGACAGTAGGGGAAGGAAGCAGCCTGGCTCAGAGTCTAGGTGTGCTCGGGACTGCAGCCCTGGGAAGGCTTGATTTCTCAAGCCCTTGTGCATGTAGTAAAATGATGCCATGACTTCCTTGCGTCTTTAGCCTATGGTAACTCTGAGGCCCATCAGGAAAGGCTGGCCTGGACGACAAGCTACATGGCAAACACGACTGAATCGAAATGGATTGTTACTCAAGGATGAGCAAAGGGGCAATGAGGCAGCCAGTTAGCTTTGCACTATGTTAACTGCCGGGGAAGAAGTATCGTCTGGCGTCCAGGAGCCCATCCAGCAACCTGTAACTGCAAGTGGTCCACAGCTCTCCTGGGGCCAGGCACTCCCTTACTCCCACAGCTGCTTGGGACCAGAAGCACACAGGTGGCAGCCACATCCTCTCACCTTGTGGCACATGTGCAATCCTTTACAAGCTCCCAGCAGGAACTAGGGGCATCTTTAGAAAGCTCCCAATCCAGTTGGGGCGGCTCAGCCAATGCTAGAGTTTTTGCCTGAGCAGGTTCTGAGAAAGTAGTCAGCAGACTTGGGACTTAGGACACCAAAAGGCTCAGTCTTAGGAAAAAAGATTCCAGTGCTTCCATTCCAGCCTCATCTGGATACACCTGGCTCCTTTCGCATCGTTATGCTTTATATGACTAATAAGACACACAGAATGGATTTCCTAGAAAGCCACTTATGTAGGCACTTTTCATGGTTCTCTCGGAAATAAAATGGCAAATGACCCTCACAGCTGCTTATTAAATTTAGGGCATATAGGAATACCACACATGCACGCACACACATACACACATAGATACACACACGTCCCTAGCAACAGCACTGAGAATCTTTTCTAAAGCTCTATTCATATTCTCTTTCTGCCAAATGAAAGCTTAGCTTCTGTGATGCCTTCAGAAATAATTTTGGACCCTTTTAGTAGGCACTGATGCTGGTCTGTGATTTACACCTGGAGCTGAATCAACTCCCCTATGTTGAATGTGACCCTGTAGCAAATCAGGAGAAAATCTCTTGGTTATAAACCAGAGGGTAGAGTGTTAATATTTGGCCTGGTAATTCATTAGGATCCCGGGAATGGTATCTTGTATTCCTGAAAATCTCCCCCTTTCTAGAGACAGCATCTTACCCATCCCTAACAAGTGGCTCTTCTAGAGCTGGGATCCGAGGTAAGGTTCAGTGACATAAAACCTGGGTGCCCAAAGGAGGAGTTCCGTTAAGTTTTCCACAATTGTTTTACTTTTTCTTTTCTCATTCGAAAGGGAAATTCTCTCTCTGGCACATTTTTTCTCTCTTTCTCTCATTGAATTTATTCGTCCATGGAAGCATTGCTAGAAATAATCTAATTTGGGAATATGCATGCCCTTGAGGTTGAGAAGGCTATTTTTTCATCAAGGATTAAGAAAGAGTCAGGCTACCCTTTCACAGCTTAAGCCTAAATGATTGCCAGGTAAAACTTTACCCTTATCTCTAGGAAAGCTTTGACTTTAATGCAGATTGACTTAAATTCCATCTGCTGGGGTAAGCCAGGTGACTCTGAGTAATTCTACTAAGGTTAGGGGCTGCCTCACAGGGGTCATTAGTTTAATCTGCTATGCAAACCTAAGGGGATGATGCCGCCTGTAATAGTGGCATTGCTTTCTGGAGCAAATGCTCAAGACTGAGTCATTTCATGAGCCCGTGTCTATTGCAAAGGAGATCCATTCATTCATCCGTTCATTTATTAATCCACCCCTCAACAGACATTTATTATTACTTAGTAGGCTAGATACACTGTGCCAAATACTTTAATGTTATGAAAAGCCTGCCAATAAGTATAAACTCCCAAACATACTTTAGCAAAATTCTCCATAATCTGGCTCTGCCTATCCCTCTAGCCTAATTTCTTACCACCTTCCTACTTGCCTTCCATGCTGTAGCCTTTTTGAATATCTTTCAGTTCCTTGGACATGCCATACTGTCTCTTAACTCCAGAATTCTGCATATGATTTTCTCGTGTCTGAATGCTCAGTCCCTTTTGTCTGGCTAACGCATGTACGGTCTTAGAGTCTTGACTCAAACATCATCTCTCTGGGATATTTTTCTAGTCCCTGGGCTATTAGGGCCCCCACTCTGTGGTCCTCTAAGACCTTATACCCTCCCATCATTATATCTATCACATTTTCTTGCACTTACTTGTTTAACATCAATCATTCCCATTTTACTGTAAGAGTTTAAGTGCAAAGTCTTTTATTCACTGCTCTATCTCCAGTGTCTAGCACAGTTCCTGGCACATAGAAGGTGCTCAAAAAATATTGAGTGAGTGTTTTGTTGAAGGGCTTAGCATGAATTTACTGAATGATGAATAAACCATCTCAAAGAATAACAGGGGTCTGAGAATTGAAAGGAACCCTAAAGTTCACTTAGTACATCTAATTTTTCTTGCCAAGTGGCCATCACTGAATGCTTGTCTCCTCTGATTATTCCTTCTCGATTAATCTCAGCCCATACTGATCACACATTTACTTTGTCCCATACCCCCCAGCACTTTCACAGCATGTTCTTGCTTTTTGTTTTCCAGCTGTTTCCTGGAGTTTGTCTCATTTCTACAAACTGGTATTCTCCATAACACTTAACATAAGCCTGCAATTATTTGATGCTGATTCATTCAGCAACAAATATCTGAACAGGGAATTAAATGATCAGAGTCTTGCTTTAGGAAGATTACTCTGGTATTGGGGGAAGGATGGGTTGGATCAGCCAGACCTAGACAGGACTCAAATAATGACCACAGCTCAGAGATGACGTTTAAAAGCAGCCTTGCCCTTTCTTTCCCTCTGCCCCTCCCCCATCGCCCCACCCTCCACATCATAATATCAGTGTTCTCATTTGGAACATTGAGAATGTTTGTTCCATGCTCAGCACTTCCCCTCCACCCAGCTCCACCCCCATGGTTAGTTCACTTGCTTAGGTTATTCGTGAACATGTCTCACTGATTAAAGTTCCTTTGAAGACAGGGATTGCATTTTACTTATTTTTCAAATTTTCTTCCTCCAGCCTTTACACCGCCTGGCCTAGTGTCTTGCAGATAGTAAATGCTCAATAAATATTAAGAAAGAAAAGCACTTATTCTATGCAGAGCATTGGATAAAACAGTATGGTGAGGAGGGGTACAAAGTTGAATGAGACATCTTTTGAAAGATAAAAGAGATCTATTTAGTGAGAGAGGTGAAACTTATTATAATACAGGGCAGAAGTAAATGTGTCATAAAAGTATGAGCAATGTGCTAAGGGAGCACAAAAGAATTACCACTTCCTTCCGAGATGCTTAGGAAAGATTTACAGAGAAGGTTGCATTTAAACTGGATCTGGAGGAATGAAGACCTCTGGAGGTTGAAAAGAAGAGAAGGGAATGGAGACAATGCACAGAATTCGTAGAATATTTGGCGATTGACAAGTAGTCCTGTTGGGCTGGAGTAAATGGTGATGGGAGGACCTAATGGAATTTAGGTTCCAAAAGTAGACGGGGGCTAGAATGGAGAGCACTCAAACACTGCATTAAAGAGTTTGGGCTTTATCGTATAGGTGACAGAGATTTGAGCAGGAGAATGTCAGTGCAGCTGATTAAAGATCCCTCTACGTCTAGCCATCATGGACCATGAACTGAAGTGGGAAGAACCTGGAAGTAGGAGGACATTGATGGTGAGGGACTGTGAGTGTGTAGATTAGGAAATGAACATGGGACACTCTTTGGAGGTAGAACTTAAAGGATTTGTCAGCAGGTCAGGCAGAGGAAGTGAAATGGAGAAAGAAGCTGGGTTTTAACTTGCATGATGGCAAATGACGGTGATATCGATCCCTGTACACAAACATAGAGATAATTTAGGCATTCATGTAGTGCTGTGAGCACCTTGTGAAGACAGAGGAGAGAGCAGGAGACCGAGTCCTGGGAGCCAGGTGAATGTGCCTAGACTGCTTTGAAGAAGCCATTCAGCAGCAACTGTAGAATTCAGTAGAGGGTGTGGCAGATGAACTACCTCTGGCAACACACAGGGCCATTTGCAAGGGGAAGGGTGTAGAATTTCCCTAGAAAGAAGATTTCCCGATTAATTGTGAGGGTTTGCAGTTTCCCATCTTGGAGTTGTTTAGCTCAGTGGAAAGAACCCTGGTTTGGGATGGGGACTTTGAGCTTGAGTCCTTGAGCTCTCCTCACCAGCTGTGTGACCTTGGGCGAGTACTTTCTATCATGAGGTCTCAGTTTTCCCACTTGAAAACTGGGAGTTGGGCCAGTTAAATTCAATGATTCCTTTTAGTATTGTACTGTTCTCTGATTTGTGAAGTGCAACATTTAGAATTTCAGAACACTTGTGAAATTAGGCCAAAATCCACCAGCATCAGAAGCTACTAATGTCCACTGTCTCCTGCAAGAGCATGCCCATATTTTGAGAATGTCCATTGCAAACGCATGTCTGCCCTGCGGTTAGTTCCATGTGGTTTGTTTGTAAGACACATTTAAATTGATCACTTTCTGATGACCATTTTCTAACAATTTTTCACCCTTTTTATTCAGCGAAGATTTTTTTAAGGGGGTGCCTTTTCATCAGAGTCCCAAAATTAAGTTATGGGAAGAAAGCGGCAGTCCCTTACTGTGGTCGGTAAAGAGTTTGGCCAGCCTACTTCCGCTCCCTAATCTCCTGACCTTCCTTAGGGCGAGGCTGCTCAGTACCGGCTCTGATTCTTTTTTCAAAATTAAAATGTGCTACTTATCGAAAGCTGCTAAAAAGGAGACAAAAAAATAGGAAAAGAAAACTAACACCCCAGGGTGTATCTGAACATGCTTATTATGTGTGAAGTTGTTAGTAATGAATGTGAAACTCTTCCTCCTCCTCCCTCTCAATTTCTAAGCCCCAAAGAAAAAAGAAAAAGGGGTGGGGGAGGGCATTGGCTATTCAGTCCCAAGCAGACCTTTTCAAAAGGTGCAGACTGTTCATAGGCATGGTATTTCTTGATTATTTTGTTTTAAGCGCCAGTTGACCTTTCAGACTAAAAGTAAAGATCCTCAAATATCCTGAGAAACCCTCCTTTGGATTTTTTTCTCTAAGTCTTGGAAACTTAGATTCATGACATTCAAAAAGACTCTTCAAAAAGAGATGGTCCGTATGACTTCTAGTATGATTTGATGACAGGGTGTTTATCTGAACTAATCATGTGAGATTTTCCAGAGTTGCATTTTTGAGAAATGGGATTCTCTTAAGGAGGTTACAAACACTTCACTGAAAGCTTTCCAAGAACGGCTTCATTCGGCCTCTCTGCAGCCTCTCGCTGGGCTGTAGCACCGATGTGATAATCAGGGTCCTGCTTCTGAAAAGTCTTCTTGTTCTGGCTGCCACCCTCCTTTCAGTCATCATTAGAATTCTCAAGCTATGAATCCCCTATTGTCTGTGTGAGCCCGGGATCCCCACACCATGCAGAGGAAGGAATGTGAACCTCCTAGGTCTGGCTCTAAGTCTCAACCTTATCCAGCAGGTCACAAAGCCCCATTTATACGCAGCTCTAAAGTTTTATCATAATTCTTTATCTGCTCAGCCCCATATATCCTCTAGGGCAGTCCGGAGACGTTTGGTAATGAAGCTCATTTATCCTCATTTTCTCAATTGGCACACTTAAAGTTCTAATATTTATGTTCACACTGTCCTAATTTTGAATGTCAAAGATACTATGCTAGACAAGTAGCATTGCCGAAGGATAACTGAACCACGCAGAAGAGTTCACCAGAGTCTGAAACATGATGTGGTTTGTCATATTACCAATCATTGCATGAGAAATAGTTACTTTTAATAACTCAGTGAAAAAATAATAATAAACGCTGCCATTTATCAAATACCTCCTGTGTGTCATGCAGCAGTACCACTGAATCCTCACACAAAGAGGATTATCCGCTTTTTACTGATGAGGAAACTAAGGTTCAGAGAGATTAGTTAACGTGTTTATGTGCACTAAGGGGCTGAGCTGGGACTCAAACCCAGATCTCTGTTTGCAAAACTCATGGCATTTGTACCTCACTCCTTTGCCTCTTTCCAGAAATACAGTTTGTGGGTTGTTTTAAACTAGTATAACATACTTATTTTTTAATGACAGATACATGAAGAATTATGAACTTAGGGCTGTTAAAATGTTTTGGCCAACTGAGTAATGAGATTTGCTCTGATAAACATTGATTAGCACAATACCATGTCAGAGTAGGAATTTGCGGCATATACTTCACCTATCAATAGGTGGCAGCATTCACCTAAATCTCTCCAAGAGGAATTAGCACAGGTTACTTCTCCTCGCAGCCACCCCCAAGGCCATCTACATTCTATCATAAAGAAGAGCATTTACAGTAAATGGGTAGCTAAATGGATCGTGATCATGCCTCTGTATAGTGAAATTTGGACTGTACTGAGGCTGTAGGGGAGGACAGTGAACCCTCCCGGAGACCCTGGGACTCCACTCCATTCACAACATTCATTTTGGCTATTTCTCTGGGGAGGTCTTTTGTTTGCAACTCAAAATCAAAGGGACTTTTGTGTCTTTACCTACTTTAAGAATGTTGTGTAGAATCCTAAAATAATTTAAAAATGAAATTGTTAATGCCCTAGAATTTGATAGTTCATGTGTTTATCATTCAGAGAAAGAGTTTGCTTAGATCGGGACAATAAAGCAACTGGCAGACTACATGGTTTCAAAACCTTACGTACAGGGCTTCCCGGGTGGCGCAGTGGTTGAGAGTGCGCCTGCCGATGCAGGGGACGCGGGTTCGTGCCCCGGTCCGGGAAGATCCCACGTGCCACGGAGCGGCTGGCCCCGTGGGGCATGGCCGCTGAGCCTGCGCGTCCGGAGCCTGTGCTCCGCAATGGGAGAGGCCACAACAGTGAGAGGCCCGCGTACCGCAAAAAAAAAAAAAAAAAACAAAAAAAAAAACCTTATGTACATATACACCTACCCATCAAATCATATGAATCTTCACCAGGAAGCATGGAAACTGGAGTCCATAAGGACTTTTATAAGGGTTCAATATGCAAGTCAAAGTAGTCAAGCTGATGAGCCAGAATGCTGAAGGATAAATGACTTCTGAATTTTAGGTGTATTCTTCCTCCACTTCTTCCTACTCCTGTGTCTTCTCTTTCTCCTCCTCCTCCTTTTTATTTTATTTTTTTTGAAAGAAAATCTTAATATAAAAAATATGTAGTTAAAAGTATTAGCACAGAATCTATCTCTATTTTCTAGCTGCCAATAAGAGTCTGCCTATTAGGATTTACTTTTATAAAGTCAAGAAAACAGGTGTGGTGGTAGAAAAAAGGGCAAGCTGAAAGATGCTTAGACCTATCTTTATGTTGACTTCTCCATTTCTGTTTGGGATACTTGGAACTGATCGTCATCAATGACAACTGAAAAGCACTTAGATAAGAGGAAGAGTCCTAACTCTCAGAGCTAAGAAGTTGACTTAAGTAAGATTCTCAGGAGAGCAGCTTCTCTCAAAAGAATTCAGATTGGAAGGGAGAAGGCTTTGGAGACTGCATGTTAACTTTCTCTTTTATGTTCCCCAAATGGAGTGTCTTTCTCTTGTTTCACTGTGGTATTTGTAACTGCTTTAGTGCTCTCAGCACAGACTAACATTGTTAGAGTTACTTGGGGCTCTCCTTTCCTTACTGGATTGAGATCTCTGGGAGGGCAGGACTCAGACCTCACTGACCATTGGATTTGCCTCTCAGCTCAAGGATGGGGCCCCTGTGCATCGTCATTGATGATCATTGATGTTATTCAATGCATATATGTTTAATTCAACTGAATTAAAGAGAACTCAGAGGAATGCATTTTATAGTTTTTTCCTAGTTTAAAGAAAAATTGCAGCTTGGGTGTTGGATACTACACATCAGTCACATTTCTTATATCTCATCTAGTTCTTCCATTTCAGGACAGCATTGGTAAGTGACTGCCAAAGCCCACCACATCCCTGGAACCGTTAATTAGCTAATTTTATATCCTTGGCAAAGCCACTGTATTTTGTAGAATGCCCTGGCCATAGGAAGGTTAAATGCAGAGGCAGGCAAAAAAGCCATTACAAAGGATATTAAGTGACCCACATCTAGTGTATCATTCCAGTCACTAATGTTTCCTGCCTTTGTGGTTTGGAGACCCAACCTGCACTAAAAAGCAGAATGCTACAATGCTGTTTCCTAATGGTGGCTATCATTGTTTCCCATATTAGGACAAAGCTAAGCACGAGGGTAGACATTCATCTTCAAAAGCTTACAAAATTACATTCAACTCATTCGGCATATCAGGAGATATTGCCATGCTTGGGAAATGAATTACCCAGCTGAATAGCACAGGCATAATGAAGTTGTCAACAGCAACAGTGCAGCTGTAGATTGTCTGAGTACATGTTGACTGTGCTGGCCATTCAGGGACATCCCAGGAAGGAAATTGTTGTCATATTATCCACCACATTCCCAGACTCGACCTGATATCCCCAGAAGCACATGGAAAACAACAGTAACAATAACAAACCAGAAAGAGCATCCTCTTATTCCCAGTATGGGTGGATTCTCTCTCCTCCTGCAGCTCCAATCTGTCATCTTCTTAAAAAAAAAATAACCATGACAAGGGAGTGTAAGTTTAGATTCTAACCTTCCAAACAAACACTTCACAATGGGCTGCTTTAACTCTGTTAACTTCAAAATCAGCCACAGTCCAGCAGGAACGCCAACGACGTGGTTGGAATTTACACCTTTCTTATGAGTCAAAGATGAAGGCATGTTGAGTTGTCCCTTTCTGCAGAAGTGTCTGAGCAGGTTGATACGTAGTGTCTTGACATCAACTAGAATCTTCTGAAAGATTTTCTCGCCCCCCCCCCACCTTTTTTTTTTTTGGAAAAAAGAACACTTTTAGCTTTCTCCTCTATTAGTTGAAGGGGTCGGACTAGAAGATCTTGAAGGGCACTTCTGGCTCTAGCATGCTATGATATCAAAAGGCTACTAAGAGCACTTAGCACATAAAAGAGTATCTCTGCCGCAAAGACAAATTGCTTTATTTCTAAACAGCTGCTCTTGGTTTGTACTGGAAATACAGTTGTCTCTCTGTGTTCACAGGGGATTGGTTCCAGGACCCTCCCGCCCCCTACATGCTCCAGTCCCTTATAAAACATGGTGTACTATTTGCATATAACCTATGCACATCCTCCTGTATATCTTATATCATCTCTAGATATTTAATAATATCTAATACAATGTAAATGCTATATAAATAGTTGCTGGTTCATGACAAATTTGTTTGCTCTTTTGGAACTTTTGGAAAATTTTTTCCTGAATATTTTTCATTGGCGGTTGGTTGAATCCACAGATGTGGGACCCACAGATATGGAGGGTTCACTGTGTGATCTGATACTTCAGAACCAATATAGGTGAACTTTCTTTCCCTAGAGTGCATTGAAATCTGCTTATAACACATGTGTTATTTATCAGGAATGTTTTCTTTTTAAAAAAATAAATAATGTAGATGTGCCTCCCTCATTAATAGAACCCTATATCTATTCATGTTTTCTTTGGTTAAAGGCAACAAGATGTTTCTATTGGTAGGACTGATGCTTTTGTATACGCTTACCATATTGCATGGAAGCATTTGATCCTTTGATTACCCTAGGTCTTCACTCAGTGAAGAGTGATTTGCATGAGTAATACTCTGGGCAGTTTTGGTGGTCAGTCAAGCCATAGAGAAAATTCTCCTCCCACCCTCATTTATTTTTTTCTCCTGAGTGCCAGCCAAAACTGGATTTTCATAAACTCTTCCAGGAATATTTCTGTTTGGAGTTTAAGTCCAGGTTAAGTTGAATTGTTGGTGCCTAAGACCAAATTTCACAACAGGTCCTCTTATCCTTGGTTAACTGATAAATAAATAAATCTCTGAAGAGGCCTGCCGTCTTTTCCAGGTTGCTTTCTCCATTTACTTTGCAGCCCAAGAGTTTCCTAGATGATAGCTGTGTGGATGGCCTGGGATCCAGCCCTCACCAGATTGCTCACCTGCCTATCCCCACAAGGAATACCTCACCAGTTTGACAAACGGTTTATTTCCATAATTTCGCGACATCGGAATTTTAGTAGAGAAGACATAAGTCTTTGTAAATAATCACAAAGGGTTGAGAATTCAAAATACTTAGGTAAAGGAGAAGTGAAGACGTTAATTGTATTTGCTCATTCAAACATAATAATGAAGACCTATAGCTGTGGGACAGGACCCAGCAATTATAAAGGTAATATACACGGTCACTTAAACACTGGACCGTAAATGCCGCTTTACCCATTAAAATTACTCTCAGCAGAAGAGAAAAACTTCTTTCCCTTTCTCCTAAAAATGCCAGATCAAGTTTGCTGTGCAAATGTCAGTAGCATCTGACCCAAAGCACACAGCACCAAAGAAGTACTTAACGAATTGAAGAAGAAAGAAAAACAGGAAGAAATAAAGTTAAAGAAGTTGTAATAATACTTTTAAAGAAGGCTTTATAGATTCATCCTGTTAAAATTTAGCTTCATCTCTATTATTCCCACCTTCCCCTTACAGATGTTGGCACAGCCCTTTTATTCCTGGCCTAGTTCTGTCTTCAGACTTCTGTCCCACGTCCCTTTCTTTACTCCGTCCCAGACTCTGAAATCCCATGAGAGCAGACACAGGAGGGGCCAAATGGGGTGCCCTGGCCACTTTGTAAGTTTGCTCAGCAGAGCTTTTTCAAGGACTACATACGCCAAATACTCAATGTAATTCTTCTATGGCATTGTCAGACCTACCGGATGCACCTCGCAAGAGAGCAGAGGAACTGAATGGAATTAGAGGCTCAATGGCTTATTCACTTCATTCATTATTTGGGGGGAAAAATCCAAGACTTTGCTCAGAGAGGATTAAAAGGACTGCAACAGGCATCTTCCGTCTGCGCTGCCAATCTAGCTAGGATAGTCTCTGCTTGGTTTGAAAAGGAGGTCACAAAGTTCCACTTATTTCTCAGATCCTCAACACTTAAACTCAGCATGTCAAACACAACCAAAGCTAGTTATTCATTCTCACTGCTCGTTCAGTAATTTACCTTCAGCATCAAAGAAAAGTGGGGATTTTCCTTATAGTCCACCTCCAAAAAGCATTTACTTCTTAAATTAAAACACACACGCACATACAAACACTAACACACACCACACTACAGATTCACCATCTCCTCTAGATATATAAGGGAGAAAATCAAGCACTTAGGAGCATTTACACTTCATCAACCAAATATTAATTTAGTGCAATGCAACTAAATTGTGGCTATATTTTAACTGATTAAATTAAGACTACATAGGCTGAAGAGAGTTACATGTAGCCCAGTGAAACGCACTTGCCCTTGAACAAGAAGAATTTATTTTGAGCTTGGTAGCACTGAGCGGTTGAGACTGAGAGTAGATTCCTTTCTGAGATGGCATCAGGCATCACACAAGGACCCCAGAGTTAGAATGAAATGGTTTAGAGTTTTGTTTTAAAAGGACCACGGTTGCTTTCATTTAACCCAACATCATTACTGCTTTCCTTTCCCCACATCTATACCTTCTTCAACCACACCCTTGTCTAACAGGCCCTCAGGCACTATAGACTGTTACAGATGAGGGAAGCTGAGGTCAGGGATCCGTTGAAAAGTACAGTACTTGGGAAATGAAATACCAGCTAGAGTAAGGAAATGTGACTAAAGGATTTTGAGTTTGCTACTTTTTAGCTGTGAATCTTTGGTAAGTCACTTGACTTTGGGAGACTCAATTTTCTTATCTATAAATTGGAATTAATAGTAGTTACCCTGCAAAATGCTTGAATAGACACATCACAACAGAAGATATACAAATGGCCACTAAGCACATGGAAGGGCGCTCAACTTGATTAGTCAACAGAGAATTGCAAAATAAAACCGCAATGAGATACCAGTTTACACCTACTACAATGGCTAACATCAAATGTTAGGGAGGATGGTGAGAACTGGCTGAATGCACGTAGATTGTTAAAGGGAGTACAAAATGGTATAATGACTTTGGAGAATGGTTAGGCAGTTTCTTATAAAGTTAAATATACTATACCTTATGACTGCAATTCTACCTTGGGTTTTACCCAAAAGAGAGGAAAATAATATCTACAAAAAGAATTGTATGAGAGTACGTATAGTAGCTTTGGTCAAAATAGCCAATCTGGAAACAGACCAAATGTCATCAATAGGATAACAGATCAACAAATTGTGGTTTGTTATTAGTCATTCTGAGGAATATTACTTGACAATATAAGTGAATCTCAAAAAATATTTTTTAATTTCGAGAGGGTCTATTGCTGATGCAATTATTACTGACCTGTTAAAAGTATTTTACAAGTTACAATATTTGGATAAATTTTTTTTATGTTTAGAATTTTTTTTGAATTTTATTTTTTTATACAGCAGGTTCTTATTAGTTATCTATTTTATACATATTAGTGTATATATGTCAATCCCATTCTCCCAGTTCATCCCACCACCACCCCACCCTGCTTTCTCCCCTTGGTGTCCATACGTTTGTTCTCTACATCTGTGTCTCTATTTCTGCCTTAAAAATTGGTTCATCTGTACCATTTTTATAGATTCAACCTCTATGCGTTAATATATGATATTTGTTTTTCTCTTTCTGACTTACTTCACTCTGTATGACAGTCTCTAGGTCCGTCCACATCTCTACAAATGACCCAGTTTCGTTCCTGAGTAATATTATGGCTGAGTAATATTCCATTGTATATATGTACCACATCTTCTTTATCCATTTGTCTGTCATTGAGCGTTTAGGATGCTTCTATGACCTGGCTATTGTAAATAGTGCTGCAATGAACATTGGGGTGCATGTGTCTTTTTGAATTACAGTTTTCTTTGGGTATATGCCCAGTAGTGGGATTGCTGGGTCATATGGTAATTCTATTTTTAGTTTTTTAAGGAACCTCCATACTGTTCTCCATAGGGCTGTATAACTTTACATTCCCACCAACAGTGCAAAAGTGTTCCCTTTACTCCACACCCTCTCCAGTATTTGTTGTTTGTAGATTTTCTGATGATGCCCATTCTAACTGGTGTGAGGTGGTACCTCATTGTAGTTTTGATTTGCATTTCTATAATAATTAGTGATGTTGAGCAGCTTTTCATGTGCCTCTTGGCCATCTGTATGTCTTTGATGGAGAAATGTCTATTTAGGTCTTTTGCCCATTTTTTGATTGGGTTGTTTGTTTTTTTAATATTGAGCTGCATGAGCTGTTTATATATTTTGGAGATTAATCCTTTGTCCATTGATTCATTTGCAAATATTTTCTCCTGTTCTAAGGGTTGTCTTTTCGTCTTGTTTATAGTTTCCTTTACTGTGCAAAAGCTTTGAAGTTTCATTAGGTCCCATTTGTTTGTTTTTATTTCCATTACTCTAGAAGGTGGGTCAAAAAAGATCTTGCTCTGATTTATGTCAAAGAGTGTTCTTCCTACGTTTTCCTCTAAGAGTTTTATAGTGTCCAGTCTTACATTTAGGTCTTTAATCCATTTTCAGTTTATTTTTGTGTATGGTGTTGGAGAGTGTTCTAATTTCATTCTTTTACATGTGGCTGCCCAGTTTCCCTAGCACCACTTATTGAAGAGACTGTCTTTTCTCCATTATATATTCTTGCCTCCTTTGTCATAGATTAGTTGCCCATAGGTGTGTGGGTTTATCTCTGGGCTTTCTATCCTGTTCCATTGATCTATATTTCTCTTTTTGTGCCAGTACCATGTTGTCTTGATTACTGTAGCTTTGTAGTATAGTCTGAAGTCAGGGGGTCTGATTCCTCCAGCTCCGTTTTTTTCCCTGAAGATTGCTTTGGCTGTTTGGGGTCTTTTGTGTTGCATAAGAATTTTAAGATTTTTTTTTGCTCTAGTTCTGTAAAAAATGCCCTTGGCAACTTCATAGGGATTGCATTGAATCTGTAGATTGCTTTGGGTAGTATAGTCATTTTCATAATATTGATTCTTCCCATCCAAGAACATGGTACATCTCTCCATCTGTTTGTGTCATCTTTGATTTCTTTCATCTGTGTCTTATAGCTTTCTGAGTACAGGTCTTTTACCTCCATAGGTAGGTTTATTCCTAGGTATTTTATTCTTTTTGTTGCAGTGGTGAATGGGATTGTTTCCTTAATTTCTCTTTCTGATCTTTCATTGTTAGCATATAGGAATGCAAGAGATTTCTGTTCATTAATTTTGTATCCTGCAACTTTACCAAATGCATTGATTAGCTCTAGTAGTTTTCTGGTAGCATCTTTAGGATTCTCTATGTATAGTATCATGTCATCTGCAAACAGTGACAGTTTTACTTCTTTTCCAAATTGTATTCCTTGTATTTCTTTTTCTTCTCTGATTGCCATGGGTAGGACTTCCAAAACTATGTTGAATAAGAGTGGTGAGAGTGGACATCCTTGTCTTGTTCCTGATCTTAGAAGAAATGCTTTCAGTTTTTCACCATTGAGAATGAAGTTTGCTGTGGGTTTTTCATATACAGCCTTTATTATGATGAGTTAGGTTCCCTCTCTGCCCACTTTCTGGAGAGTTTTTATCATAAATGGGTACTGAATTTTGTCAAAAGCTTTTTCTGCATCTATTGAGATGATCACATGGTTTTTAATCTTCAATTTGTTAATATGGTGTATCATATTGATTGATTTGCATATATTGAAGGACCCTTGCATCCCTGGGATAAATCCCCCTTGATCATGGTGTATGATCCTTTTAACATGTTGTTGGATTCTGTTTGCTAGTATTTTGTTGAGGAATTTTGGCTATATTCATCAGTGATATTTGTCTGTAATTTTCTTTTTTTGTAGTATCTTTGTCTGGTTTCAGTATCAGGGTGATGGTGGCCTTGTAGAATGAGGTTGGGAGTGTTCCTTCCTCTGCAATTCTTTGGAAGAGTTTGAGAAGGATGGGTGTTAGCTCTTCTCTAAATGTTTGATAGAATTCACCTGTGAAGCCATCTGGTCCTGGACTTTTTTTGTTTGTTGGAAGATTTTTAATCAAAGTTTTGATTTTATTACTTGTGATTAGTCTGTTCATATTTTGTACTTCTTCTTTTTTCAGTCTTGGAAGGTTATACCTTTCTAAGAATTTGTCCATTTCTTTCAGGTTGTCCATTTTATTGGCATAGAGTTGCTTGTAGTAGTCTCTTATGATGCTTTGTATTTCTGCGATGCCCATTTTAAGTTCTCCTTTATCATTTCTAATTTTATTGATTTGAGTCCTCTCCCTCTTTTTCTACTGAATCTGGCTAATGGTTTATCAATTTTGTTTATCTTCTCAAAGAACCAGCTTTTAGTTTTATTGATCTTTGCTATTGTTTTCTTTGTTTCTATTTCATTTATTTCTGCTCTGATCTTTATGATTTCTTTCCTTCTACTAACTTTGAGTTTTGTTTTTTCTTATTTCTGTAGTTCCTTTAGATGTAAGGTTATATTGTTTATTTGAGATTTTTCTTGTTTCTTGAGGTAAGATTGTATTGCTATAAACTTCCCTCTTAGAACTGCTTTTGCTTCATCCCATATGTTTTGGATCATCGTGTTTTCATTGTCATTTGTCTCTAGGTATTTTTTGATTTCCTCTTTGATTTTTTCAGTGATCTCTTGGTTATTTAGTAAAATATTATTTAGACCCCATGTGTTTGTGTTTTTTACGTTATTTTCCCCATAATTTATTTCTGATCTCATAGCATTGTGGTCAGAAAAGATGCTTGATATAATTTCAATTTTCTTAAATTTACCAAGGCTTTATTTGTGAACCAAGATGTGATCTATCCTGGAGAATGTTCCATGTGCACTTGTGAAGAAACTGTAATCTGTTTTCGGATGGAATGTCCTATAAATATCAATTAATTCTATCTGGTCTATTGTGGCATTTAAAGCTTGTGTTTCCTTATTAATTTTCTGTTTGGTTGACCTGTCCATTGGTGTTAAGTGAGTTGTTAAGGTCCCCCACCATTTTTGTGTTACTGTCAATTTCTTCTTTTATAGCTCTTAGCATTTGCCTTATGTCTTGAGGTTCTCCTATGTTGGACGCATATATATTTATAATTGTTATATCTTTTTCTTGGATTTATCCCTTGATCATTATGTAATGTCCTTCCTTGTCTCTTGTAACATTCTTTATTTTAAAGTCTATTTTATCTGATATGAGTATTAGTACTCCAGCTTTCTTTGATTTCTATTTACATGGAATATCTTTTTCCATCCCCTCACTTTCAGTCTGTATGTGTCCCTCAGTCTGAAGTGGGTCTCTTGTAGATAGTATATATATTGGTCTTGTTTTTGTATCCATTCAGCAAGCCTGTGTCTTTTGGTTGGAGCATTTAATCCATTCACATTTATGGTAAGTATTGATATGTATGTTCCTGTTACCATTTTCTTAATTGTTTTGAGTTTGTTTTTGTAGGTCTTTTTCTTCTCTTGTGTTTCCCACTTAGAGAAGTTCCTTTAGCATTTGTTGTAGAGCTGGTTTGGTGGTGCTGATTCTCTTAGCTTTTGCTTGTCTGTAAAGCTTTTGGCTTCTCCATCAAATCTGAATGAGATCCTTGTTGCGTAGAGCAATCTTGGTTATGTGTTATTCCCTTTCATCACTTTAAATATATTGTGCCACTCCCTTCTGGCTTATAGAGTTTCTGCTGAGAAGTCAGCTGTTAACCTTATGGGAGTTCCCTTGTATGTTATTTGTCATTTTTCCCTTGTTGCTCTTAATATTTTTTCTTTGTCTTTAATTTTGTCAGTTTGATTACTATGTGTCTCAGTCTGTTTCTCCTTGGGTTTCTCCTGCCTGGGACTCTCTGAGCTTCTTGGACTAGGGTGGCTATTCCCTTTCCCATATGAGGGAAGTTTTCAACTATAATCTCTTCTAATATTTTCTCAGGTCCTTTCTCTCTCTCTTCTCCTTCTGGGTCCCCTATAATGTGAATATTTGATGTGTTCTGTGTCATCCCAGAGGTCTCTTAGGCTGTCTTCATTTCTTTTCATTCTTTTTTCTTTATTCTGTTCCATGGCAGTGAACTATACCATTCTGTCTTCCAGGTCACTTATCTGTTCTTCTGCCTCAGTTATTCTGCTATTGATTTCTTCTAGTGTATTTTTCATTTTAGTTATTTTATTTTTCATGTCTGTTTGTTTGTTCTTTACTAGGTGTTTGTTCTTTAATTCTTCTAGGTCTTTGTTAAACATTTCTTGCGTCTTCTCGTTCTTTGCCTACATTCTTTTTCCGAGGTCCTGGATCATCTTCACTAACATTATTCTGAATTATTTTTCTGGAAGGTTGCCTATCTCCACTTCATTTAGTTGTTTCTCTGGGGGGTTTTCTTGTTCCTTCATCTGGTACATAGTCCTCTGCCTTTTCATTGTGTCTGTCTTTCTGTGAATGTGGTTTTCGTTCCACAGGCTGCAGGATTGTAATTCTTCTTGCTTCTGCTGTGTGCCCTCTTGGATAAATTTTTGATAACTCATTTTGAAGTACACATATTAGTATATCTACAGGTGATGATTCTTGCAGATAAATTTTTCTGAAAAGATGTAATTCTTTATACAAATTGATTTTGTCTGTATTCAATTTTTAATGTACATAATTGTATACAATGACATTGTAATGTTTCCTCTAGTATTTCCTGTAACTTATGGAGGTCATATAAGAAACTAAAAGTGGCTTCATGATTCATCTATCAGTGTATTTTTAATTATGAAAAAAATTTTAAACTTATGTTCCTCATTAACAAGTGGTTCATTTTTCATATGAAAATAATGTTCTCATGTTCAGTGCAATGATCTTTGAATTTAATTTCTATTTCTAGAAAAAGAAGAGCAAAATAAACTAAGAAGTGAGGAGATAATAACGGTAAAAGCGTAAGTCCATGAAACTGAAAATAGAAAAACATTAGAGAAAAATCAATGAAACAAAGAGATGCTTCTTTGATAATATAAATAAATTGATACCTCTATTAAGACTGATATAGAAAAAGAGAAGACACAAGTTATCAATATCAGAATTAAATGGGGAACATTATTGATAGTAAAAGGATAATAAGGAAATACAATGAATATTCAACAAACATAAATTTGATACCTTAGATGAAATAGATTGCTTTCTTAAAAAACAATGACTACCACAGTTCAGCCAATATGATATAGATCATCTGAATAGTCTTTTATCTACTAAGGAAATTAAGTTCATAATTTAAAAACACCAAAAATTGAAATCTCCAATCCCAGCTAGTTTCACTGGAGAATTTTACCAAATAATTAAAGAAGAATTAATGCCAATTTGACACAATCTCTTTCAGAACACAGAAAAGGAGAGAACACACCCCAATTCACTTTATGAACCTAATATTACCCTGATAAAACCAAAGACAGTACCAAAAAATAAAATCATACAACAATATTCCTCATAAATGCTGATGCAAAACTCATTAACCAAATATTAGCATTCGAATCAAGCAATGTATAAAAAGAATTAAACACCATGACCAAGTGGCATTTATTCAAGGCATGCAAGGCTGGTTCAATAATTGAAAATCAATCAATGTAATTCATCATATTAAGAGACTAAAGAAGAAAATTCACATGATCACAACTGATGCAGAAAATGTATTAGACAAAATTCAACACTCATTCATGATGACACTTCTTAGAAAAATATAGGTATAGAGGGGGCATCCTCAGCTTGATAAAAAACATCTCCCAAGGAATCTATTGCTAACATTATAGTAAATGCTGAAAGACTGAATGCTTTCCCCCTATGATCAGGAGTAAGCCAAGTAAGTCAACTCTCACCACTTTTATTCATCATAGTAATGGGAGATTTTGCAGTGTAGTAAAGCAAGAAAAGGAAATGAGAGGCATAAAAATGAGAAAGAACTAAAACTATCCTTATTTGTGGTCAAAATGATTGCACAGAAAATCCCAAAGAATCTTCAAAAAGAGTCCTAGAACTAATACGCAAATTCAACAGGGTCACAGGATACAAAATGAACGTGCAAAACTCAATTGTATTTCTGCATATTAGCAATGATTATATGACATGAATTAAAAAATACAATACCATGTACAGTTGCTCCGAAAAAGAAATCTTAGGTGTAAATCTAACAAAAGAGGTACAAGATTTCTATGATGATAACTACAGAACATTGATTTAAGAAAATCAAAGATCTTGATAAATGGAGAGACATAATGTGTTCATAGGTTAGAAGATTCAACATAGTAAAGATGTCAATTTTCCTCAAGCTAAGCCTCACACCTTATGCAAAAATTAACTCCAGTGGAATGAACTTAAATGAAAAAATATACCACTTCTAGAAAAAAATATAGGGGAAGGTCTTCAGGATCTAGGACTAGGCAAAGAGTTCTTAGACTTGATGCCAAAAGCACAATCCAAAAAAGGAAAAATAGATAAACTGGACTTCATCAACATGAACTTTTATTTTGTGAAAGATCCTGTTAAGTGGAGGAAAAGACAAGCTGCAGGGTGGGAAAAAATATTTTCAAACCACATGTCTGACAGTAGACCTGATGTCTGGAATATATAAAGAATTCTCAAAACTCAATGATTAAAAACCAAACATTTCAATTAGAAAATGAGCAAAAGATATGAAGAGACATGTCAACGAAGAGGATATACAGATAGCCAATAAGCAATAAACACAAGAAATTATATCCAACATCACTAGCCGTTAGGGGAATGCAGATTAAAATCACAATGAGATATCATTACAAACTTATCAAAATGGTTGAAATTAAAAAATAGTTGACAAAACCAAATGCTGGTAAGGATACAAAGAACATAGATCACATATATTGCTTGTAGGAATGTAAAATGGTACAGGCACTCTGGAAAACAACTTACTCAGAGATCAAAGGAATTATAAAGCCAAAGGAAGCCAAAGGAAGTGGCCTTGTATAGTAGACAGATTATACAATAGGTATACAATACAACCTATATACAATAGGTTGTATATTATTTCACCCAACAAATTCATTTCTAGGAAATTATTCTGTAGTTACCATTCCATAAATGTGCAATAACATATAAACAAACAATGCACATTTCATTGCAGTAGTGCTTCTAGTTGCCAAAAAGTGGAATCAAAATACTTGATAGATTTAAATAAACCATATTTGTAATGGAGTACCATGTAGCTATTAAAAAGACCTGATAGATATGTATTATTCTAATTTTTGTGTAAAAAATGGGTATGTATGTCTTTAGGTTTGGTAGTATATACATAGAAAAACTAGAAATATATACTCTATGCTATTAAGGTTATCTTGGGAGGGGGTAGAATTATGAGGGACTTTAACTCAGTACTCTATTTCTGTATGTTCAAATAGGTTTCTATGAATGTCATTAACTTTAAAAAAAATTAACTATAGTTGATTTACAATGTTGTGTTAGATTCAGGTGTATAGCAAAGTGATTCAGTTATACATATCAATATATACATATATACTTTTTCAGATTCTTTTCTCTCATAGGTTGTTACAAAATACTGAGTATAGTTCTTTGTGCTATAAAGTAGGCCCTTGATGGTTATCTATTTTATATATAGTAGTGTGTATATGCTAATCCCAAACTCCTAATTTATCCCCCACCTTTCCCCTTTGGTAACCATAAGTTTGTTTTCTATGTCTGTTGGTCTATTTCTGTTTTGTATATAAGTTTATTTGTATCATTTTTGTTAGATCCCACATATAAGAAATATCATGATATTTGTCTTTCTCTGTCTGGCTTACTTCCCTTAGTATGATAATTCCCAGGTCCCTCTGTGTTGCTGCAAATGGCATTATTTCATTCTTTTGTATGGTTGAGTAATATTCCATTATACACACACACACACACACACACACACACACACACACACACATACCACATCTTCTTTACTCATTTGTTGATGGACATCATTTATGTTGCTTCTATGACTTGGCTATTATAAATAGTGCTGCAGTGAACATTGGGGTGCATGTATCTTTTTGAATTATGGTTTTCTCTGTATATATGCCCAGGAGTGGGATTGCAGGATCATATGGTAGCTCTATTTTTATTTTTATTTTATTTTTTATTTTATTTATTTATTTTTTTGTGGTATGCGGGCCTCTCACTGTTGTGGCCTCTCCCATTGCGGAGCATAGGCTCTGGACGCGCAGGCTCAGCAGCCATGGCTCACGGGCCCAGCTGCTCCATGGCTTGTGGGATCTTCCTGGACCGGGGCACGAGCCTGTGTCCCCTGCATTGGCAGGTGGACTCTCAAACACTGCGCCACCAGGGAAGCCCGGTAGCTCTATATTTAGTCTTTTAAGGAACCTCCACACTGTTCTCCATAGTGGCTGTACTAATTTACATTCCCACCAACAGTTTAGGACGGTTCCTTTTTCTCCATACCCTCTCCAGTATTTATTATCTGTAGACATTCTGATGATGGCCATTCTGACCGGTGTGAGGTGATATCTCATTGCAGTTTTGATTTGTATTTCTCTAATAATTAGTGATGTTGAACATCTTTTCATGTGCCTTTTGGCCATCTGTGTGTCTTCTTTGGAGAAATGTCTATTTAGATCTTCTGCCCAGTTTTTGATTGGGTTTTTTTTTTTTTGTGATATTGAGTTGTATGAGCTCTTTTTATATTTTGGAGATTAATCCCTTGTTGGTTGCATTGTTTACAAATATTTTCTCCCATCCTGTAGGTTATCTTTTTGTTTTGTTTATGGTTTCCTTTGCTGTGCAAAAGCTTTTAAGGTTAAGTAGGTCCCACCTGTTTATTTTTGTTTTTAATCCCATTACTCTAGGAGATGCAGCCAAAAAGATATTGCTGCGATTTATGTCTAAGAGTGTTCTGCCTATGTTTTCCTCTAGGAGTTTTATAGTATCCAGTTTTTTCATTCAGGTCTTTAATTCATTTTGAGTTTATTTTTATCTATGGTGTTAGGGAATGTTCTAATTTCATTCTTTTACATGTAGCTGTCCAGTTTTCCCAGCAGCACTTATTGAAGAGACTGTCTTTTCTCCATTGTATATTCTTGTCTCCTTTGTTGTAGATTGACCATAGGTGCGTGGGTTTATTTCTGGGCTTTCTGTCCTGTTCCATTGATTTATATTTCTGCTTTTGTGCCAGTGCCATACTGTTTTGATTTCTGTAGCTTTGTAGTATAGTCTGAAGTCAGAGAGCCTGATTCCTCCAGCTCTGTTTTTCTCTCTCAAGATTGTTTTGGCTATGTGGGTGAGGTCTATTGTGTTTCCATAAATATTAAAAAGGTTTTTGTTGTAGTTCTGTGAAAAACCATTGGTAATCTGATAGGGATTGCATTGAATCTGTAGATTGCCTTAGGTAGTATAGTCATTTTGACAATATCAGTTCTTCAGTCCAACAACACAGTATATTTTTCCATCTGTTTGTGTAACATTTGATTTCTTTCATCAGCATCTTACAGTTTTTGGAGTACAGGTCTTTTAGCTCCTTAGGTAGGTTTATTCCTAGGTATTTTATTCTTTTTGATGTGATGGTAAATGGGATTGTTTCAATTTCTCTTTCAGATCTTTTGCTGTTAGTGTATTTATTAACTTTTGTATTCAGTCAAAGGTGTTTTAAAGAAGGAGCTTTGGAGTTTGACTGACTTGTTTTTAAGTTTCAGCACTTTCATTTGCTAATTTGTTCAAGTTAGTTAATTTCCCCAATAAGTAAATTTAGGATCCCCAGTTTCCTTATCTGTAAAATGGGGATAATGATACTTAGCTTATAAAGTTATGTGAATTCAGTGAAGTAAAATAAACATTTGATCCAGAGTCTGGCTCAAAGCAGTTAATTTATAAAGAGCACTTGTATATGTTTGCCACTCCCTAGACTATTGAAGAATGGTAGATTTCTGACTAGCTCACTTGCCTAAGCCTTATCAATCATGTAAAACCTTCATACCCACCAGGCCCCATGGACTCATTGAATTTCCCAAACTGGCCACTTTATGTCAGTTCTTACCCAAGATCCAAAATAAAAGCTACAAGCAGTGTCAGTACACTGGTTTGGTGTTCATGTTCCTTGGACTTGCCCATCTTTTACCCTTCAGTCAGCCATCCAGGTCCAGAATTTGACTGTTCCATCTGTATCAGAAGCTAACTTAGTGATAGAGAGAAATACCTCTAAGCTTAGAATCTTTATCATTCAGTGAGTTGAACACTTCTGCACTTATCCCCATTTGAAAATGACAGAGCCACCAGGACATTCTTTGATTGGACTTCCTATTTGCAACTTTGTTTTGGGAGTTGAATGTCCATGTGGCTTTTTGGTCCACGGGGCAGAGAGTCTCAGCTTGGGCCACTGTGTTACAGAGTTCTAATATTATATAGTGAAAGTGGGATAGGATAAGCCAGCCATACGATTTTAGGGCATTTTGGATTAAACCGAGCCACCATGGGCTTCCCTGATGGCACAGTGGTTAAGAATCCGCCTGCCAATGCAGGGGACATGGGTTCAAGCCCTGGTCCAGGAAGATCCCACATGACGTGGAGCAACTAAGCCTGTGTGCTACAGCTACTGAGCCAGCGTTCTGGAGCCCACGAGCCACAACTACTGAGCCCACGTGCCACATCTACTGAAGCCCGTGCACCTAGAGTCCCGTGCTCCATAACAAGAGAAGTCGCTGCAATGAGAAGCCTGCGTACCGCAATAAAGATTAGCCCCCACTCGCCACAAGTAGAGAAAACCCACACACTGCAATGAAGACCCAACACAACCAAAAATAAATAAATAAAATAAATAAGTTAAAAAACAAAAACAAAAAACGGAGCCACTGTGGTTGATCTGTCCTAAGCTATTACATGCCATGCACTGTGAGGCTCTGTGATCCTTAGCATCCAGAAGGACCCGATCCAATCCAGCAGTGAACATGCTGCCAGAAAGAAGCCCGACTGGAGTTTAACTCCAGCTGACGGTAGAAGCTGTGGCATCGCTACGAACCTGGATCTGATGCAGGTCAGACAACCCCAGATAATCCCTCATATGGCTGAGATGTAGTAGCGATGCATGGCGTATTTCTGCCTGGCCTATGGATGTCTGGGGATTACGTGAATCTTTCCTGTAACAGCAGACTCACTAACTTTAGGGGAGTGCTATCTTTACAAAACTTTGTGCGAACACTTCCTCTGGCTATTAATACAAGCATGCTGACTCCTGTTTTCTTTCTCTAGGGATGATGATGTGGAAAAGTAGATTAGAAGACAGGTACTGTGTTTTAGAATTAGTGGTCTCACTTCTCTTAGACTACCTCTGTGCATGAACTTCTGATACTGAACTTCAGGGTATGACAAAGGTGGAGGGACCCAAATTCTAAGGAGCAGATCTCTCAATACAGAAGTACAGATGGGAGAGGGACTCTCAGCTTGATGGGCAAACAATCAAATATCTGAGTACTCTATCACAACACACTGCCAATTACTGCCATCTGCCTGCATGTGAAATTGATCTTTCTCTCACCCCCAGAGCCCTGCAGGAGCAGCAGTGGAAGATGCCATATTTGCAAATGCTCAGTTCCTTGAGCTTGTGTGTCTGACCCATCAATACTGACCTTGAGACTTTCAGTTTGATTCATTTTCTTTTAAAAAACGCAATTTCCTGTGTCTAAGGGAGGGAGGAAAGGTTAAAAAATATCATTATAAAGGCTCCAAGGATTTTTGGGACATCAAATTGCTCTGACAAACCATTTTTATGAGTTAAGTGTAAAGGAAACAGAAACATACGGATTAAATTTCCCTTAAAATACACATGGGCTTAAAAATTAAGGGGGAAAGAAGGACTTGGCAATGTGGGTTTCAGGCTTTGCCAAACCCCAGCTCCTGAGAAATAACTTGAGATGCTTGACAAACCCAAAAAGCAGCTGGTTTTGCCCTGTGCCCTCATTGAGCGACATTTAGAGTCCCATGTGATTGGAAGCTCTCTGAAATATGCTAATTTACAAACTCATGCTCTGATTCTTCGGATTACCTCAAACAGTCTCTGTTTATAAAATTTCTCCCTAAAGGCCTAGTCCTCCTCGGGTTCTCATTGTGTCTAGGCAGAATCACAGACCAGCGTTCTAATTCCCATTTCATGGATGAAAACACAGAGCTTGATGAGGTATAAGCTAGATGGTTGGGGGCAGCTTCTTCAAGACAGAAAATTTACCCATATGTACCCCACACCTGCCTTGAGAATAAAAGAGAATCTTTGGTTCATTAAGTTCTATAATGGATTCATAGACAAATGGCAAGTATAAACTCCCCATTGAGCATTGAGGATTCAGAGGGGTATGTATGAACTTAACTATAGTATTCATTCATTCATATATTCAATAAGCAAATGCTTATGGAGCAAAAAGGTACTATTGATATCACAGTGGAGAATAGAAATAAAAGCAGCTAACATTGATTGGGGGTTACTATATTCTGGTTATTGTGCCGACCCATCCCTGTGCAGTATCTCATTGAATGCCCGCTTGAACTTTCAGAGGTTGGTACTGTTGACTCTCTCCATTTTATAGAGGAGGAGGGAGGTAGAGAGGGATTTAGTAATTGACTTAATATTGACTAGAAAGGGAAGATCTAGGAGTAAAAACCAAGATTGGTGTTAAAGACACTTGGATGCTGCTCTCAAGGACCCTAGAGTCTCCTGGCCAAGCTAAGCCACACTCAAATGCAAATACAATAAAGAGTGATGAATGTCCCAGAGACGTTCAGAGCATGGAGGGATCACTTTCTACTGAGATTAGGAAGGCTTTGTGTAGGAAGAAGTTTTTGCAAAAGATTTTGAAGGATGAGTAACATCAGAATACCAGGGGAGAGGTCAGAGTCATTTCTGCCTGGAGAACACCCACGAGGAGGATGAGAGGAGGAAGCCTAGAGCACAACAGGAGATACTGCAGAAATGCAGGGAAATCGCACTGAATGTACATTTTACTTAGGCAAATGCAATTATGTATCATCAGCCAAAACAAAAGAAAACAAACTCTCCAAAATAATTTAAATAGCTCAGGCAATTTAATCTGCCATTTCCTAGAAAATGAGTGTAAGATAGGAGGAGCAGTCTGTTATTTTCTCATTCGGGTCCAACTCTGAGAGCCTCTCATGATGTGAGCATCTCACAGCGCTTAGTGATTCTAGAGATGAAAGGTGTACATTTTTGCATAACATGGTCCCTAATCGTGTGAGCTAGCACTCAGGTGAAGTCTGTTCCAGGGCTTGAGGAATAACCGTCTATTACTGAGATGGAATAATTTTGACTGTATGTGATATTTACCTTATTTGCTCATTTTAGAACTTAAACCCCCTTTTATGAGTGCAAATCCACAATAGCTGCTTACCTTGTAAGTGAACTCTTGAAATTAGAAGGTCAAGTTGTTAAAAATGCTTTGAGTTGATGTAGTAGAAAAAAATCAATCCAAACAAAATGTAAATTGTGCATGAAAATATATGAAGAAGCTAAAAATTGTTACTAATGCATGAAAATATATTAACCTCTAAATATATACAAAAGGAAACACAACTATTTAAAAAAACCCAACTATTCACCTGTTTGTGACAAACCAAGCATACAGACTTCTGACAGTCTCCAAAATGCTATTTGTTATTAATAGCAGGGACTTCAAGACTTGAGGGTGAGAAAAATCAGTAAAAAGGCAGCAGGGCTGAGAAAATGTATTAAAGAAAATATAAGGAGGTTGAATTGTAAGAGTAAGAAATGGAAGAACACTGAAGGTGCTTGAATAGTTAAGTCTTCAAGAAAATGTTAATATGGTATGAGTTGACATAATATA
The DNA here is from genome assembly GCF_963455315.2 of Globicephala melas. NCBI lineage: Eukaryota > Metazoa > Chordata > Mammalia > Artiodactyla > Delphinidae > Globicephala > Globicephala melas. Next base: position 52,901,193 of record NC_083333.1, read on the forward strand.
CACGTAAAAGAAATATCTGATAACTTTACTCCTACTTTTTCTCTAAGTATAAAAGCTATATGTGCTCATTTTAGAAAAAGTAGGATATATAAAACCCACAAAAGATAAACGGAGAAAAGCAAAACTCATCCATAATCCTATCACAGACAGAGAGAACCACTTTATCTTTTTTGTGTGTATTCTTCTACATGCATATATTTTACATAGTTACATTGATTCATGCTCTCTATGGGTGGTTCTCAAACTGTAACATACATCAGATTCACCTGGCTGTGAAGACACGTTGCTGTGGGCTCACTCCCTGAGTCTCTGATTCAGCAGGTGTGGGTGGGACCTGGGAATGTGCATTTCTATCAAGTATATAGGCACTGCTGCTGCTTCTGGTCCAGGGACCATACCCTGAGATCCACTGTTCTATAAGGCCTTCATTCTTGCTATTTTCACTTCACATTGCATCAAGAGTATTAAAGTTATTTGAAAATACCTTTTCTCACGCCTGCATAGCATTACACGATGTGTTACCCCTGCTCCTATTGTTTTTCCATACCCATTAACTGGAGGATGTCCTACGTAAGAAAACGACACTAAGATGTACCTCAAGCCTTAAGACAGAAGCACACACACCTAAGGCTGTGAGATAAGAGGAAACATTTACTCTTAATGGTTACTTTGCATTTTAGAGGACCATAATGATCACATCCCCGATAGGAATGGTCCTGATAAATCATTTTAGCTGCGTAGCAAGGACTTTGTAAGCCTCCAGAAGCTGTAGCTCTCACAAAGCAGTTATCACTGACTTCTGAAATGGGCCAAGTGGTTCTTTTGAAATATGTAGAAAAAGAGAATCAAGATAACAGCCTAGGAGACTGATGTTATGACATGCAACCACCTAAAAATCTTCTTCCAGAAGTTGCTTGATAAGCTTATGGTTCCAAAGAAACCTTTGGCACGCTTGGTGAGCAGGCTCTCACCACGAACAGAATCCCAGTGTGGAGTGCTTTGGCCCTTCTGCCTTTTTCTCATCCTCAGCAATGAGCACCAGAAACAGTTAAACTGCCAGCAGCTCCCAAACAGTGGTTTCCGCCCTTAGCGACGGCCAGCCCATGCAGGCTCACCACACACAGCCTCAGAGGTCTGGCTCCAAAGCGCCTCTCTGCCCAGACGCCATTAACAATGAGAAAGGAAAACTGTGGCCACCACAGAGCTTCAGAGGCCAAAGACACACAGTAGCCTCCACCCTACCAACGAATTCCCCTCACCCCACGCCTGCGCCTTGCTTCTCATACCCTACCTTTCCCCAGACTTTCACAAAAACCTAGCGTTCTCTTCCTCATTCATCGGATGGTCTCACGCTGTCCCCGAAGAATTCCAAGGAGATCCAATGAAGCTGCGTTTCACAGTGAGGAATCTCTGGACACTTTGATACTACTTGCTGTGGGTGAACTCAGTAAATTAGTACCAATGAGACCAAATGTTGTTTGAATGGTGTTATTTATCAAGCATGCTACAGATGTGTATTATCCAACTTAATCCTCACATTAGCCCTAAGAGCTCAGTATTATTCTTCTTCCCATTTTACCAATGAAGAAATAAATGGAAGACCAGAGAGGTTAAGCCACTTGCCCAATTTGCAATGATGGAGATGGACTTAAACCCAAATCTACCCGACTCCAAAGCCCATGTTCTTTACCACTGTTCTGATCAGCTTCTTTTAAGAAGATATCTAATATTTGTTTAACTTTCTGTTCACCAGACTCATCTAAGTGCCCAAGAAGGCCAAGCATTTTGCTTTTTTAGAGACTCTTAAATGGTAGATCAGATTCCTAATAGCCTATTTTAAATCAGCCAAAAGAAAGTCTTCTGATTTCCTGGGTTATTGGTTTACCCTCTGTGGCACTCAGACCACAGGAAGCATGTGAAGATGGTCTACAGAGGACTCAGTTACCACAGCAATTAGCCTGAGGTGTGAATAAAAGTTACTATCGTATTAAAATAAACTGATTTTTTAAAAAATCCATAATTTTGGTACTTACATATATGCACGATTGTATGTGTGTATATATATGGCGGCCCTAGGTATACATACACACATGCATATATACACTTAGTCCTATGCATACTCAGTTACGTAAATATGTCGAGTAGTGGTTTTCAAACATCAGCGTGCGCTGGAATCACCTGGAGGGTTGTGAAACCACAGACTGTTGGGCCCCTCCCCCAGAGTTTCTGAGTCAGGATATCTGGGAAGGACCCAAGAATCTGCCTTTCTGACAAGTTCCAGGTGATGCTGATACTGCTGGTCTGAGTAGAGGGGCCGGGGATCTGCCAAAGCTTTACCCTACAGGGAAAGAAGTGTTTGCCACAATATTTTATTTCATTGTATTATTTTTTTATGGGCAAGGGGACCTGGAGGCGGTGGCTTGGTCTGTGGTCTGTGGGGGCATTGGGCCACCCTTTATCCACACCCTAGCTTTAGTGTCACAATATTTTAAAGGAAACTACCTTTCTTTCTTGAATTCCGTGCCACGTTGTCTGTCTGCTGAAATGATGGATTGGTGTATTCGACCGGGGAGCACAATCACCTGGAGAATCGGGCCCACTTCATACTGAGTCTTCCATGTCATGACACAGGGGGTTTCCCAAGGAACAGCTGTGACACTTGAAGTCCCAAGGGTGGTCGTTAACAGATAAAAGCCAGAGAAGGCCAGTGTTTTTTGATTGTCTCCTCTACATCAATAATGGGAAACGATATCGACTCCTTTGTTACTTGATGTAATTTTAGAGATGTTTGCAAACAAGCTTATTCATTTTCTGTAGCTGTCCTAGGAACTGAACGTTCCTCCTGCTGCTGGAAAGACCATGCTCCCTTGCTACAAGTGTGATTGATTTCTCAGATTTGCCTGTCAAAATGCCCTGTGAAATGTTCCCCGGCTCCCTGATAGCTCAGGTCTTGTCCTGTGTACATTGCTTCCGGAAGTTTCTTGGCATATTGGAGTAGAGGGAGTTTAGCATCAGTGTTCACTCAGTAATATTTTCATCTAAATTAACGGGTAGAGTTCTGTGGCAGAGAACTTCAGCTATTTCTGCCAGATTTGGGTGTCCCTGAATGACACAGCCGTGAACAAGCAGGTCAGGCCCTTGCTCCAGTTTGAAGTTCTTTGTGTCTTGAGCTGTTTGCTAAAGTAAAACAGCATACACAGTGCTGCACCAGGCCACACACTCAGCGCTATCAAAGAGTAAAATTCTCCAATTTCTGCTCTCTCTCCCCGGGATGGAGAAAGCCAGGCTGGCTTCCAACCTCAAATTCTGAGAGCAGACCAGAGGGCCAGAAAACGTCGGTCTGTTTTCTTCTTTGATAAACTTCCTTGGCAAAGTGAGACGACCTGAATTACGGTGTGGCCTGTGGCCCAAGAATCTTGAAGTCGGCTCTGGCTTCCCCTGCTTCTTTCCTCTCTTCAGGCAGTGGTGTCTGGCCCACAGTGCCAATCACTCGGTTTCCAGTGGCAATCATGTATTCTCTTTATGATTACGGGTGCCACTGGAGGGAGGGAAACAGCCACAGATAACCCCAAAGAGAGTTACCCCAGAAGCCAGTTCTGCTGTTTGCTTTGGGAAGGCGTTATTCAGTTTCTTTATATAGCTATTTTGCCTTTCTAGCTGATAGCAAAACAAATTTTTGTTCCCTGAGTACATAAGGCCTCATGGTGGGGGAGGTGGACCAGCAATTTGCTAATTGGGAAGAAAACAAAGCTTGGGGTTTAAGGAAAAGATGACTGAGTATGCCTGTAAAGGATGCTCTCCTTGCTGAGAGAATCTGCCAGGTAGCTAAACCACAAGCAGAAGACGTTTCTGCCTAGAATTTTGAAAAGGGAGCTTGGGTGTCCTCCAGTACGAAGGAGACTGCAGACTGTTCCGTGGAGCCCTGGAGAGGGCTGGAGCCCTGGGACTGCAAGGGATGAATAAGGCCCGGCTCTTATTTTCAGGGACCTCAAGGTCCAATAAATGGCTGAATGCTTATTTAGTCATTCATTTGACAAGTATTTATTGAATACTTCGAATGTGCCCGGGAGATTGTTTTGGTACTGGGATCTCAGAGTAGAAAGAGACTCTAGGTCAGAGATCAGAAGTCCCCTGGGTAGCAGCATCTCTTCTGTGCTGTCCTTGGCAGATCGTCACCTGACCTCTGACCACACACTGGGGTGGGAAGCTCGCCACGTTGTGAGGCAGCTTATCCCATTGCCCCACAGCAATCACGGCTCAAAGTTTCACTTTGTACTGTACTGAATCCGTTATCTGCCTTCTTAGATTCCACCCTGAATGGAACCAATGTCTCCTTGCATGAGCCCTGTGTAACTCGACACCACTGCCCACCCACCTGAAACCCTCTCACCTCTCCCTCTAAAATAACCACACACACAAATACGCACATGTAAACCCCCAAAACCTCTGGGTATGTTTCTGCTTCTGTGCTGAGCAGTGGCAGTGGTGGTGGCATATGGGTGATACAATGAGTTAAAAAGAAGGTCGAGAATAAGACGAGGGTGAATGTGTTCGTCCCAGTTCCTAATGCAGTACCTGGCACACAGTCGGTCTCCAGCAAATATCCATCAAAGGAATGAGTGAATGGATGAGTGACTGGACGAGTGACTAGAGTATGAATTACTAACTAGGCTATAAACTTTTCATATTATGAACGGTGTCTCATACATTTAGTACCAAAGACAGTACTTGGTCCATAAGTAGGGGTTCAACAATAAGTAATTTCTGAATGAATGGATGGATGCATGAAATTGAAAACCACTGGAATATAAGTGGATGCTAAATAAATATTTGTTATCAGAACAAATGAATGAATGAATGAATGTTCAAGCCAAAGAGTGAGGCTTCACTGGGAATAGTTATTCTGCTTCAGCAGTAGGGGAGTTATAGTGGGTAGGTGAGAAAAGCATGACTTTAACAGGGCTGTTGGTTGCCTTTTCCAGCATGAGAAGCTCTTTCCTACCGTTGACTCAGCAGCCCAGGCAGTCTGCCTTCATTCTGCGGTCTCTTCTCACATGTTAGGGTTAGCTAGGTGAGATGGCAGTGTTTTGTCTTGTTTCATTTTTAAATCAAACTCTGCTTTGCTTAGACATTCTACATTTATTTGGTTGGCTTTCCAGTTGCTAAAGGGAATATGGATGTTAACTAGAAATGGTTACAGATGCTAACAGAGAGACTGTCTGATTTGGTAACAGAGAAAAGAAAGGTCTAGAGAAGATGAACAACATATACTGCTGTCTGCACCCTTATCCTCCTAAGACCACCTGGAGAACCCCTGCAGACAGAGAAGAAGAGTGGACACTCCGTTTCCCCCAGGAGGTCTTCTTCTGGATGTGGCACGCTGTGCTAGAGCAAGTCTGTTCCCCCAAACACGGGCCTTAGCTTCTCAGAGCCACACTCTATGAAGAGGAGACCACAGGTTACTTTTGATCACATCACCTCTGTTCCCTGGAAGGCAGCCCTTAGATGGTACAGGACCAAGAGGACTGAAATTTGGTTTGTTTTTCCTTTTCTGATTGTTAGATCATCAGCCTGTGAGTCAGTTCGACTGTACTCCTCAGGAAACCAAGTTTTATTTTGTTATAGTAGGAATCTGACTCAGCCTCTGCCTCTTTGGAAGGTACCATGATTTCCATGCCAGTGATGAAAGGGAAAACCAGGGAGGTACAAATGATGCCCACTATGTAGCAACGTACGTTCTCAGCAACATGCTCCTTCTAAGATGCCACCTGATTGGCTCTCTTTCCTTCTACTGAAATGAAGAACGAAATACTGGCAGAAGCTCTAAAGAAGATAAAGAATTTGTCACAAACTGTAAGGAAATTTCATGTAGCCTAGTGAATTAAGTACCCATCTCTTAAGCTAATTAGCTCCTGATTCTTTGTTAAATTGGGTGTTAAATTGGGGTCACTTAATTACTTTTCAAGGCAAGTATCTGGCTCTAAGAAGAGACTTTAGAGAAATAGGTGATCAGACTACGGAAGTTCAGCAGATGCCTCTGGACCAAGTGTCAGAAGCCACAGCCCTTCCTTGCTTCAGAGGAACCCTGGAGAATTTCTGGATGGCCCATGGGAAAAGCAAGTAGCATGCTGGGTGGCCAGGTCTTCTGCTGGTCCTGCTATTAGGTTCTAAGCTCTGCAGCAAAGGACTATAGGCCAAATTGGGCAGGAAGTGAAGGCTACCCAAGGCCACTGTAATAGGCAGCTGTCCAGTATTCTGGTCAGTCCATTTAAATGAAGCCAAGGTTAAATTAGCTGGACTAAAATCAGGAACAGTACAATTAGGCCCCTAAATGTGCTTTGGGCTGTTATACATCTGGGCATCGGAAGGTCAGTTCTAGGTAGTAGGGTACCCCATGCTCATTGACACGGTCTTGACCTGGATTGATTTGCCCTACCTGGACAACACCCATCACTTTCAGCAGGTACCTTCCAACCTTCTGATGATATGAGTGACTCTATTCAAAATAGAAAACCCCCATATGTTCAGTCAATTAATGAGTTAAAACACATCCAGGGCCTTTACGGAGAGGAAATCAGATGAGCAATTTAAGGGAGATGTAGAACAGATTTTGAAGAAATATGGGAATAGGACCAAAATACACACAGACACTTGCAATGATCCAGCGATATTCTCTTACAGACATTTTGCCCCTAAGGAATTATTTGCAGTCTCAACAGGGTTCTCCAGGCTGTGGTCATTTGTCAGGGTGGAATGATCCAGACTCTTATTTACAAACTGGACCTACTGCTTTTAAGAGTCAAGGGGCATGGTTTTGGGATATTACCTTTCTTTGATGCTCTGGATTAGATTGGAGTTATCTAAATCCTCGTAGTGAGTCAATGTTCTCCAAGCATTACAGCCATCACAGCCTAGAGGCTGGAGACAGGCCCTCATGAAAGTCTGTCTTTACGTCATTAGTTTTCACAGGAGGGGAGGAAATGAGATAAGACATTGTTCTGAGTAATTTCAATATCAGATAGTCCTCCAAACATCTGCAAATCGATAGAAATGGAGGTGAGAGGGGCTCTTAGGAGGCATCGGTGCAGTGACTAATGAGACTAGTTACCATCTGCCTAAGTTAGACTGTGAATAAAAAATTGCATGCTTTTGTTTTGAATTGCTAAGGTATCCTTATTTAGAGCACCAGGTAGACTCAGCTCTTCGCTGGACCTTTGGAATATTTAGTTTGTGTGTCTCTTCAAGTAGAAAGGGCGGTGTGGTGAGAATGCCCCAGGTCTGGCTGCAACTCAAGTGCTCTAATCGAACATAATTCCAAATTCTAAAAGAGAAAGTGAAATTTCTACATCAAGGCACACATGAATTTTACCTAAAGAGATACAGGTTGTATGTATCTCCTACAGCAGTATTTCTTTGGGCACGTCTCTGGCTTTTAATTCTGTTATCTTGTAATTATCCACATAGCATCCTTATTTCATAGATGGAGAAAATGAGTCACAGAGCGGCAAAGAGATTTCCCTTGAGAGCTGTTTAAGTTCCTATTAAAATTGCTGGATTAGTGGTGAAGTTGGTGCTATGATTTTGTAGTGTTCACGATCCTGCCTGAAATCCTTGTCGGAATAAGAGAGTAGAGGAAAGAGCGTAGAGAAAGAGATTGAGAGAGAGGAAGGAGGAAAAAAGGGAGGAGGAAAGGTGGGGGGAGAGGGATGGGAGAGGTAATGGGAAGGGGGAAATCAGTAGAGAAGAGGGAAAGGAAGAGAAGTAAACCTTCAGCCGTTGTGGGGAAGATGCAACAGCTGGGAGGTTAGGACCCAGTTCCACAACTCAGCAGCTGCATGATTAAACTGTCTGAATCTCAGTCTTCTCATCTGTGAAATGGACTAATTACATCTGCTGTGCCTCCCCTGCAGGGTTTACCAGACCACAGGAGACCACAGCTCCTTTAAGTGTAAGAAGAAGCTTTGGAAAACGCAGAGTGCTGTTCAAGTCTAAGCAGCATGATGGCAGACAGTCAGTTACTCCTTTGGGGAATTCAGGGTTTTGGTTACCCTGGAGGGTCACTTAAGACATTTGAACTCCCCCTTGCTACTGAGTGAGGAGTGCCACACGTTACAACAGGGCCAATGTGGGCTTCGTTTATAAACAGTGAGAATTCCAAAGCAATCCCGAAGGTAGGGGATGAGCTGCTCCAAAGAACTGGCTCTAGGCGCCAGGAGAAATGGAGCTGTCTCCCTGCTTTTTGATGCCAAGACATCAACACTTAAAGCAGCCACAGGGCGAGTTTGATTGAGAACCAGCAAAGCAGAGAAAGAACTCAATTGAGGTGCCTTGCCCTGTAGGCAATCTTCCTGCTGACATGAATGAGAACTGTACCCTGGTAAGGAGATCAGGACTGGCTTGCACACTTTAAGTATCCCATGGGCTTTCTTATGAGTGAATCTGCTGTCCTTTTGGCCCTGGAAGCAGAATTAAGTCCTCAGAGCCTGGCCCAAGTGATGGGACAGAAGAAAGAGAAAAGCTATTTCTGAACTCTAACAAAAATGTCTTTTTCTCAGAGTCTAACAAGGCATCTTCTGGGACTTTAAAGTGAGGCTCCCCGCCCCTCATGACATATTTCTCAGATACTGTAAACACAGACTAATTTAGTCTCTTCACTTGTCACTCATTGATGACAAATACAATAGTAGTCTTTGCCAGTAGAACACTCTGTTCTCTTGAAACAATAAGAGCAGAATGCAGGGCTTTTAAATGAATGGGGATCCACCTTCACAGAAACGGATGCAGTACAAAGTTACATTTAAATAACACAGGAGAGTACCTTGCTCAGAGCCTCTGAATAGTGTTAACCTTGCACTCTGCCCCAGCCACCCAGGGTTGGCAAACTCCAAGATCACCTACCAGCAACACTGATTCCTGCTCTGCATAACAAGGAAACCTCCATATTGCCAGCAGCCTTTTGAGCTGGAGATTTAATTATTAGCCTGTATCCCATTTAATAATGTTTGCCTAGATGAGTTTGAGAAATGACTGCCCTTTGCAAGGTTTCTTCTTCGAACTACCGAACAGCATCTCTCTATGAGAAAGATCTACGATGACCAGCTTGCAGAGGTGATTTGAGGATGGTTCCCCGTCTATACTCAGATGTAGAGCATCTCCCTTTTGTTTTTTGGTTTGGCCAGGATTAGCACTTACTTCTTAAAGAGCAGCTTCTAAATAGGTAGTGTCACCTGTTCCATCACACATCATCATTAAAATGAACTTCCTCGCTACTGTCTAAGTGCCCAAGATGCGTTAGGCACTGCACTAGGCACTTCACGGACATCATTTAATTCCACGGCAGGAATGAAACACAAGGTAGGTTTTATTGCTTTCATTCTAAGGGTGAGAAATTGAAACTCAGGGACGTTAAGCTCTTTATCCAAAGCCACCAAGCCGTAGAACCCGAACTCAAATTCAGGCTTGTTTGGTCCAAAGCCTAGGCTCAGACCCCAGTGCTGCGCTGTTTTCCCATTGGCAGAGGTCAGTTGGTGGCGGAAAGAAACCTGATTCCACATCAGACTGACTGCACTGAGTCTCAGCTCGGTGACTGTGGGTACATTGTTTACCTGGCTGTGTTTCCCTTCTTGCTTAAAAAAATGGGGAGAGTGAGGCCTGCCTTATCTTCCTCACAGGGTTGTGAGGATCAGATGCAAAGATTTGTGAAACTGTAACACACCTCACAACTATGGGGGATTGTGGTAGCATTTCTGATTAGAAAATTACCACTCCATGTCATTATATCAAGGGACTTATCCTTGGAAAATTTTGATAGAAGGCATTAACAAGGATGATGACATTTCGCCTGTGGTTGGTCAGGTGCTTGGAAGAAGTGGTTTGTTTTTCTCCAAACATGGATATATATATATCTCATCCCACATGATCTTTTTACAAGGTGACTACCTTTCTCCTGCTGAAGGACATGGGAGTCGAATGTCCTTTGCCCTTGAATCTTGGCAGTGGTTAACATCTTCCTTGGGACTTGATGTGAAGTGAGCCTAAGGTGATAAAGAAGGTCAGCTTCCACCTGGCTCAGGTACTTGTCCTTGGAAACCTGCCACCGTGTAGTGAGGAAGCCCTAGTCATGTAGAAAGGCCATGTCTGAGTGTTCCCAGCACCAAACACAAACCAGGCCTTGACTGACAGCCGCATCCGTGTGTGAGTGAATACGCCTTCAGATAATTGCAGGCCTCAACCTTTAGAATCTTCCAGCTGAGGCCCCAGACATCTTGGAGCAGAGACAAGCTGGCCCCAATATGCCCCATCTGAATTCCTGAACCACAGAAACCATAAGAGATAATAAATGATTATTATTGTTTTAAGTCACTGATTTGGGGTGGGTTGTTGAGCAGTAAAAGATACCTAATATAAGAAAACATTAAAACAGGGTCACAAAGACTCCAAGATAACATCACAGTTTTCTCTAAGGTTCATTTTGCCAGGGGAGCTTTCCATTCTGGAGTTCAAGAAGATGCTGGGAGACAGGAAATGTTGAGTCTGGGCCAACCTGGAACCATAGACCTAAGGGATGGGCCACTGCAGCCCACAGGAAGAGAGCTAACCAAGCAGGCCAAGCCGGTGTTAGGTGACTTTTCACACTAGGATGCTTTTGAAAATGAAAGGACGTGTTAGTAAGTGTTACTCTGGGGCAACAGGTGTAGATGAGGGTGTCCTAGGTAAACTGGGATTTAGACACCAAGCAGATGATGAGAGTCCCGAATGGCTTGCTGACTAGCTGGGCTGGTGGGCTGGAATTTAGGAAGAAAAGTTTGGAGACCTGGACAGGCAAGTCTGTGTTTGTAGCAGTAGGACACAAAGTCACAAAGCTGGGTGTAGAGGCAGGATTCAAGTCCTGGGTAGGGAGAGGGAGGCTTGTTCTTAATGACAGAAAGACAAGAAGGAAAAAACATCAGCATTATACTGCTCCAGCTCTGAGACCTCTCTCTTTTTTTTTTTTTTTTTTTTTGCGGTACGCGGGCCTCTCACTGTTGTGGCCTCTCCCGTTGCGGAGCACAGGCTCCGGACGCGCAGGCTCAGCGGCCATGGCTCACGGGCCCAGCCGCTCCGCGGCATGTGGGCTCTTCCCGGACCGGGGCACGAACCCGTGTCCCCTGCATCGGCAGGTGGACTCTCAACCACTGCGCCACCAGGGAAGCCCTCTTTATTTTTTTAATTTATTTTTTTAAATTTATTTTTGGCTGCTTTGGGTCTTTGTTGCTAAGCACAGGCCCTCTCCAGTTGCAGCGAGCAGGCGCTACTCTTCGCTGTGGTATGCGGGCCTCTCACTGCGGTGGCCTCTCCCGTTGTGGAGCACGGGCTCTAGGCGCGTGGGCCCAGCAGTCGCGGCTCCAGGGCTCCAGACCGCAGGCTCAGTGGCTATGGCTCACGGGCCCAGCCGCTCCGTGGCACGTGGGATCCTCCTGGACCAGGGCCCGAACCCGTGTTCCCTGCATCGGCAGGCAGACTCCCAACCACTGCGCCATCAGGGAAGCCCTCTGAGACTTCTCTTAACCAAGAGTGCGAGCTTCAACTATTTTGTTTTGAGAAACTCTTTATCTAGAAGTGGAATAAAGATGGAGAGAGGCATGAGTCATCTGGAGTGTGTGTGTGTGTGTGTGTGTGTGTGTGTGTACGTGTTTGGGGGTGGGCATGTGTAGAAAAGACAGGGAAATAAGAAAGGGGGTAGAATGAAGTTCTGGAGGGAGGCTGTTTTGGAGCAGAACTGGGTTCCGGAGCTGGTAGCTCCTGACCTAAAGACCCTAAGGATGTCAGTGAGGGTGGGAGGCCACCTCCAGCCCAGCAGCTTGAGGGCATAAGCCTTTAGCAGCCTGTCCAGTCTCTGCCTCATACTCTTTAAAGAATAGGAATTTGTCTGCAAGGGAAAGACCACACACAGTCCCCAACCACATCCCTGCTGTCACCCTAAATGACACTGGCATGGCTCAATTAAAATTTTGTGAGAAGGGAACAGATTATAAGGGCATCGTAGTTGTAGATTTCTCCATGAGATGATTTACGGAAGGAGTCAAAGATTCCTTTCTATCAAAAAATAGCGTAATATTTATATAGTCACAGAATAAATAGAATCCTGACTTGTGCTTTATATTTTACGTGGCTTATTCCGGGTAACTTGGGTTCTTTCTGACAGTTATGGCAGTTGTCCCTCTTCTGGGAAGTAGAGGAGAGTTTGCCTGCCCCTCCCCACATCTCACTAAGCTTGTCTCAGTGTACTAAGTGAAGCCTCTCTTTAGTTTGCCTGGGGATTCCCTCTTGCCCTTCCATACACTGACCCCTAAACCCCTGTTCTTTTACCACATTTGGACTTTCTCACCACCACTGTTGCCTGGGCATTTTATGCTGTTGTACAGAGTAGTGGCTTTCAATTTCTTTGACCATGACTTACATTAAGGGACACTTTTTACATTGTGACCCAGTAAACACACACATCACATATATAAAACTGAAACAAAAATTTCATAAGATGGTATTAATACTCACAAAGCACCCTGCTTTGTACTCTAATAGCATCCATCCCATTCCTTTCTAAGATGTGCTTCCCCATGCTGGCCTGTTCTATTAGATCAAGCAAAATTCAATCGAGATAAATTGGAAATCATTAGCTTGCTTAGATACTTTTTAGACTTAAGAAGATTGACTGTGTTCATTTGTGAAGAAAAAGAGGGAAAATGAGAGATCTTATGAGTATTTTTGACAATGTACCTTCTAAGACAACTTTAAAAGGTGGATTATAATTGGAAATTTTATAATACTTTTTAGTTTTCTAGGAATGGAATTTATAACAGTTAAATCCATTGCTGGAATTTTACAAATCAATCTTCCTCATACACAAACACGTGCACATGCATTCGAGCCCATTACACACGCGTGCGCACACACACACACACACACACACACACACAATTTCCAGATATCTCTGGGAACTTTTATCAAATATCAGGGTATAGTGTATTTTGTTCTCCAATCAGAAGTGTCTAAAAGTCCATTGCTGGGTGAGGAAACATAAACCATTATATAGGTACATCGTTAAAGCGTCATCAGTCTTTTGACAGCTGTAAATAATATCAGATTATTTCCTCTTTTTGAAAGGAATTGGGTTGTGGTGGCTAAAAGGAATAAGATCTAGTCATCTAATAAGAGGGAGTAGCTCCCCGAAGGGGGGAGAAATCTGGGTAAAGAGAAAGAGAAAAGGAGCTGAAGTTCAACCTAGGTGTTAGGTACTCTGCTAACACTTGGAACATGTTCCTTTATTTAATGGTTAAAATGAACCATTACCGTGGGGTCAGCATCCATTCACCGAGTCACAGTCTACCAGATGCACTCGGCCCCTACTATGCTTTAGATGTCGGGATTAATAGTGAGCAAAGCCCACAAAGAGCTTGCCCTCTACCAAGAGATACCCCTTTATGCCTAGTTAAGTGCTTAAGGAGAGGTTCCTCGTGTTGTGTGTGAGACCATCTGAAAACTTTAGTTGAGATTTTGTTGTAAAATAATATAATTAAATCAGTTTTCACCTTTTTAGCTTCATGCACATACTTTTATATTGTGCAGTTATTAATAGAATTTGGTTTACAGAATGTGATTTCTAGTGTCCTGTCTTAAACTTCTATTTTTATCTGCTTCAATTCAAGGCACTTCTCCAAAATTACCAGCAATTGTAATACATAAAATGAATGTGCCAACACTTTGTCAAGGTTCAGGGTTCTATATATTTATACATAGATCACTCTTGGTACCAAGCTTTTTAAAAAAATTGTTAGCTAGGGTGGTTTGAAGACACTGTATTCATTTTCTAAGTTATGAAACAAACCCATCATATTTGAGCCAATCACATCAAATATCCAGATGAAAATGGGATACTCATTGCCATACGATTGTTTAGCATCAGTTCAACACTCTAACCATCACAGACTCATCTTGGAGAACTTTAAAAACTAAAACACTTTCTAGGACTTGTATAACACTTTGTAATTTACAGAAGTGTTTTTTTAATGTTAATTTTTGAGGTATAATTTACATACAGATCTTAACTATGCAATCTTAAGTATATAGTTTCAGCAAGTGTTTCGACAAACATATACACCCATGTAACTACCACACTGCAATCAAGATAGAACATTTCCTGCACCCTAGAGAGTTCTAGTCTATTGCATACCCTCCCCACGTCACACACAGAGGCAACCATTGTTCTGATTTTATCATTATACACATTTTGTCATATTGTATGTATTCTTTTGTGTCTGGCTTCTTTTACTCCACATGTTTTTGAGATTCATCCATGCTGTTGTTTGTATTAGTAGTTCCCTCCTTTTTATTGCTGAGTATGAGTATACCACACTTTATTTATTCATGCATCTATTGATGGACATTTGTGTTATTTCCAGTTTGGTGCTATTATGAACAAGGCTCCTATGAACATTTTTTGTGCTAGTTTTTGTATGGCTAAGTGTTTCCATTTCTCTTGGGTAAAGAGTTAGGAATGGAATTGTTGGGTCATAGGAGACATATATGATTAACCTTACAAGCAATTGCCAAACAGTTTTCCAGTGTAACTGTACCATTTGATTCTCCCACATGCCATGTATGTGACTTCCAATTGCTCTACATCCTTGCCAACATTTGACATTGTCAGTCTTTTTAGCCACTCTAATGTGTGTGTGGAGTTTTCATTTCAGGTTCATTGTGAGTTTTATTTGCATTTCCTTGATGTCTAATGAGTTTGAGCATTTTGTTATGTGCTTACTAGTTATTTTTCTATCTTTTGTGAAGTGTTTGTTTGCATATTTTGCCATTTTTAAATTGGGTTGTCTCTCTTTTTGCTATTGAGTTTTAGGAGCTCTTTATATATTCTGAATACAAGTCCTATGTAATGTGAATATTTTTTTCCCAGGCTGTGGCTTGCTTATTAATATCTTTTAATGCAGCCTTCTGAATTTTTAATTTATCCTTTTTTATGGTTAGTATTTTCAGTGTTCTGTTTAGGAATTTACAAATATTTTATCTTATATTTTCTTTTAGAAGCTTTATAATTTTAGCTTGTACAATTATGTCTGTGATCCATGTAAAATGAATTTTTGTATTTGATATGAGGCAGGGATTGAGATTCACTTTTTTCCAAATTATTATCTGGTTGTTGCAGTATTATTCATTGAAAAGATTTTCTTTTTCTGTTTGGATGGTTTTGGCACCTTTGTTGAAAATCAGTTGATTGTATATGTGAAGGTAAAGTGTTGGACCATCCATTGATCTCTTTGTCTATCCTTATACTAATACTGTATATCTGGATTGCTGTAGTTTGATAATGTTGAGACCTTCAACGTTGTTCTTATTTTTTGCAAAATTGCTTTGACTATTCTAGATCCTTTGCTTTTCCATAAAACTTTTAGAATTAGTTTGTCAACTTCCACAAAAAAGCCCACTGGGATTTTGATTGTTGTTGCATTGAAGCTATAGAAAAGCTGTTGATAGATTGAGCCTCATAATAGAGATGAGCAAACTGAAGCTCAGAGAGCCATGGAATTAGAATACTACAGCTGGGAAAGACATTGGATAAATCGCAGTTTTCTGCAGTAGTTCTTTAACCTTGTTGCACACTGGAATCACCTGGGGACCTTTAACCACATATATGTGACTCCCACCCTGAGATATTCTGATTTAATTGGTCCTACTTGCAAACTGGGCATCAGGATTTTTAAAAGCTCTCCTGGTGATTCTAATATGCAGCAAACTTTGGGGACCACTGGTTTAGTGCTCAAATTTATAGATGTGGAAATTGAGGTCCAGAAGTTATAAGCGAGTTGCTTAAATTTACAAAAAAGTTACAAATTGACTCACTCTAAACCCACTGCTCTTCACCCAATGTCATATGGCTGTTTAAAAGAAATTATGTAAACCTTACAAAACAACCACCACAGCAGCTCCCGACCAAGACTAAATAGCTGCCACTTTCTTGCCAGCAGAGAATCTTATCTTAGCTCTTTGTGTCACACTGAGCAAAATTCTAAATGTGAATTTATTTCCTCAGGGAAGTAACAAAGAAAAGGAATGGCGAGGGCGGAAGATTGAAAGAAATAACACAGGCATTAGGGCCAGGTGTGTTATTCTTCCCCTGGATGCCAAGTCAATAGCTGTCTTTGTGTTGTCAATTTTCAAGCTATAAAAACAAAAGATTATTTGGAGAAACATGATGAAGCCTGAATTCTTATGCTTCTTGGGTAAAAACACAGAATATCTGATAATATTACTAATTTCAATATTAGCAATTTCTATTTAAATTTCATTTAAAGAAAATTGCTTTTAAACGTCATAAGAAAAAGAACATTGCTCAGCATGCACATTTATTTTCTCTCTCTGTGGGATTCAATATCTTTCTGTTCAGAAAATAGAAATTTAGGACAATAAATAGAAAAACTGGTGCTATACAATTATTACTTCTTTAATTGAGTATATTTGAATTTATAGTGCCTCTTTTTCCAACTTAAGATTTTTAAGGTCTTTGAGGGCAGGAAACGTTTTTCTTACTTGGTAAACTCTCATTAGCACAGTGTATGGCACGTAGAGGTCTGTCAATGAGTGTTAAACAGAACAATCCTATGGAAGAAGAAAAACTAAGGGCCACATTAGATCGTCTCTAACAAAAGTCCCACAGTTCTTATTTTAACAATAAGACACTCTTCATTTCAAAGCTTTAAAACAATGCCTACTAAGTGGATCTTTCACCTTTAAGCTTCACGTTGAACATCTTTCAGAATAAATGTCATAGTTTCACAATTTTTCTCATTTCGAGGTGTTTCAAGACAAAAGAAGGCTGTTCCAGTGTACCTTTTATTATTATTATTATTAGCTGCTTTGGGTCTTCGTTTTCTCTAGTTGCAGGGAGCCGGGGTGGGGAGGGTGGGGAGCTATTCTTACTTGCGGTGCACGGGCGTCTCATTGTGGTGGCTTCTCTTGTTGTGGAGCACAGGCTCTAGGCGCACGGGCTTCAGTAATTGCAGCGTGTGGGCTCAGTAGTTGTGGCTTGCGGGCTCTACAGTGCAGGCTCAGTAGTTGTGGTGCACGGGTTTAGTTGCTCTGCGGCATGTGGGATCTTCCCGGACCAGGGCTTGAACCCATGCCCCCTGCATTGGCAGGCAGATTCTTAACCACTGCACCACCAGGGAAGTCCCCCGATGTACCTATTTAGTTAGGAAATTTTCTGACTACATTGGGCTTTTCTAAATTGTTTATCATTATTTGTGTTTTGTCATAAGGCATCTTTCAAGCTGTCCTTCAAGCTGCCTATTGGTCGTCAATTCTCAGAATTACTGTTGTCAATAAATAACCTATTCTCTAGTTTTTGAAATAGAGCCAGTTTTTTTAAAAAAATACGAGTGATGTGCCAGAAACATATTCGAAGCCAGTCTGCATGTTTCTAAAGCAACAGTAATTTTTCTAAGCTAGAGCTGTATGTGGGGTCCACTCTTAGAGCGATCCTGTTTGGACTGGGCCAAAAGAAGAAAGAGGAGGCAGGAGATGGGCGACATTCCGAGTTTACTTTAGGGACGGTAGAGGATAAAATGAGACTACAGACATGTCTTTCTGTTATTTTTATCTCCCAGATTAGAGGAGAAAATCATGATGGAGTAAACATGTATTTAATACCTAATTTGGGGATTTTGGAAAACTTAGATCCGAGGGGACGATTGAGGGAGGGAGTGACTACGGGAAGGGGAGGAGGGCAGCAGGGAAGGGAAGGTTCCTAGGGAGCCATCCTGCCAGAACCTGAACTGTACTTCACCACCGTTATATTTAAGAATGCTAGAGAAGTTGGCCAACAGCCATTTAGGGGAGATAGGCTTCAGCATGAGATATAAGCTACTTTGATCATTTCGATATTGCTGTGGAGGGTAATTCACAGTGGCTTTTAGTTGAAAAACCCTTGCTCCCTTATTCGAAAAGATACATGCACCCCCATGTTCATTATAGCACTAGTTACAATAGTCAGGACATGGAAGCAACCTAAATGTCCATTGACGATGAATGGATAAAGAAGATGTGGTACATTTGTACAATCGAATACTACTCAGCCATAAAAAAGGAATGAAATAATGCCATTTGCAGCAACATGGATGGACCTAGAGATTATCATACAAAGTGAAGTAAGTCAGAGAAAGACAAATATATGATATCACTTATATGTGGAATCTAAAAATATGATACAAATGAACTTATTTACAAAACAGAAACAGACCCATAGACTTTGAAAACAAATTTATGTTTACCGAAGGGGAAAGGTAGGGGGGAGGGATTCATTAGGAGTTTGGGATTAACATATACATACTACTATATATAAAATAGATAAACAACAAGGACCCACTGTATAGCACAGGGAACTCTACTCAATATTCTGTAATAACCTATGTGAGAAAATCTGAAAAAGAATGGATATATGTATAACTGAACCACTTTGCTGTACATCTGAAACTAACACAACATTGTAAATCAACTATATTCCAATATAAAATAAAAATTAAATTAAAATTTAAAAAGTCATTGGTTGGTAATAAAGAGCCAGTTGATATCTGCTTGATCAATGATAACTTCCTTAAGGGAGCAAGGGTTTTTCAACCGCCCCGTTTCAGATATGCTGACACAGAGTGGGTATCACCCCTTGCTTTTATTGGTAGAGTGGTATATTGAAAAGTGTGAGGATGCCACTGACAGTGACACCACTGTCCCGTGTTATTAGATGCACTACAGATCATATGACTCAGTATTCTCTTCCATAAACACTTACCTACACCACTAGCTTTCAGGCTTTAGTCAAATCATGGTTACTTCTTCGGATTGACCATTTGGACTTAAAATATGATTCTATGATGGTGAGCCAACTTTTTAAAACTCAGACTCTGAAGGACTGCAATCTCAGTTCTAAAGCAGGCTTTGGAGTTAGCCATGTTTGGGTTTGGTTCTGGTCCTGTTCTTATTATCGTGAGAGTCTGGACACAATTTTTTTTAACTTTAATGTCATTCTCTTTAAAATGGAGATACGAGTACTTAGTTCTCAGGGTTACTGTGAAGATTACATGAGAAGATGTATATACATACAGCACCCAGGACAGTGCTTGGCACATAGTAGGCACTCAAGACATGAGAGCTACTACTATTATTATTATATCATTACCATCATCATCATTATTCCACTACTACAGGATAATTCTGTAGGTCAGTAAATGAACAAGAAATGGTCTTAAATAAAAAAGGACATTGATATCTTGCAAGTGAAACTTGTAGAATTTAGAACTGTAAATTCCTATACTTCTCATTATCAAAGTTTGTCTAGGATTTGTTTAGTTATCACTTAAGGATGAGATGAAAGTTACTTTATTAATATTCAGTCAAATAGTTATTTTCTTACTGAATATTTTATGATGATACTCAACTGAATATTGTATATGACAATCAGGATTAGGTAAGAAAATACGACATTTGAATCTTAGGAATAAAAAAATCCTGGAATTGACTCCTGAATTTAAATTTGTTCCTGGAGAATTTCAAGAAGAGAATCAATTATTTATAAATAAATCTTTAAACAAAAACCAGACCTACCAAACAGTCACCAATTGGTGGTTTGGAGCCCTGGATTGCTCCTATATTCTATATCGTTTCTAGATTTGGGATTTTAGGAGTTTAGGTGTGATTGTTAATTTTATGTGTCAACATGACTGGGCTAAGGGATGCCCAGACAGAGGGTAAAACATTATTTCTGAGTGTGTCAGGGTGTTTCTGGAAGAGATCAGCATTTGAATCAGTAGAACAAGTAAAGAAGATCACCCTCTCCAGTGTGGGTGGGCATCATACAATTTGTGGAGGGCCCTAATAGAGCAAAACAGAGGGGGAAGGGTGGATTTGCTCTTTGCTTTAGCTGGAACGTATGTCTTCTCCCGGGACACTGGTTCCCATGGTTTTCAGATGTTCGGGTTTGGATTAGAAAGAAGTACACCACCAGCTTTCCTGGCCCCCGGCTTTCAGAAAGCAGACTGTGGGACTTCTCCTTCTCCATAATCCTGTGAGCCAATTCCTCATAATATATCTGTTTTTATATATCTATATACTGTATCCTGTTGGTTATATTTCTCTGGAGGACCCTGACAAAGCGTAACCCACAAACATTACTGCTATGTGCACAGAGTGCACTCTTTTAGAGAAGCCTCCTTTTCCTCAAATAAACCTTGAAAGTGAACTTGCCACAATTCAAGGAAAATGGAGTGAAGCTGGGGCTATCAGCCAAAAAAACAAAAAAAAAAAAACAAAAAAAAAACTGCCTCATCTGAGGCATGTAAACATAGCCTACGAGATGTCAAAATATAATAATGAATAAAAAAGAATTCAGGAGGAGAGATAAGCTATTAAGAATAAAGAGAGTGAAAGTTTTGTGAGTTAAGAATAAACTCTCATAACATTCACCTCCTTAATAATCAGCAGAAATTCCAATTTGGAATGGGTTAAATCCTGTGGTATGAAAGAATGATCATTCTTACTTTAGTTGTCTTACTATCATGTATCACATCCAATTTTTGATATTAGATTAGAAATTGTAAGCAACCATTTCTGAGGATGAGTAGGCATGGTGGTTATAGCCCATGAGGAGGTGGGGACAATGCTCTTTCATGGCCCCTAATGACTGATCATCACTGGGTACCAATGAGGAGCAAATGTGGATCTCAATAGGTTTCATGTACTAGCTCACTGAATTCTCACAACAACCTTGTGAAGTAGGGACTGTTAGTTATTGCACCTATAGATGAGGAAACTGAAGCTTAGCAAGTGAGGATACCTTAGATATCCTCAAGGTACATTGTTCAGAGACAAGATATGAACCCAAGTCTGCCTGTCTTCCAACTCCCCTGTTCTTAACCATGAGTCCATTGAATTGGAAGACAGAATGAGAGGAAGCCTCCTCTGCAAGCTGAATGAATGGATGCTTTCATCCTGAATGAATACATTTATGTAGACACCCAGAGCTGAGGGAAGAACCCAGGCAAACTGTCAGCCTCAAAAGGGATTAGAGTGAGGTTACCTTTGGATCAGAGATTTGGGGACCCTGTCAAGCTCTTCAGTGCTTCTGCTAGGGTCAGACAGATGGAGACTGCATTTGGATCACTCTCTGCAGCATATTAGCTATGTGATCTTGGAGCAGTCAAATAAGCTCTCTGAGCCTGTTTCTTGTCTGTGAAAATGTAGTTAGTAAGAGCACCTGCCTACAGGAGAGTTACTCTTGCTGCTCAGCAACCTTTACGCTTATCCTGGTCAAAGGATCCCAAATTTCCTTCAGAGCTCTGTCCTCTACCCTATTCTCAGTTCATGTGCTTTGGATGCTGTTGTATGAGACAAAGATCTAGCCAATAAAGGTACTGTATTACACAGCCATAGAAATGTGGTCTGGTGAGAGTCAGTGAGGTGGGATGAGACTTTGGCCCAGGCTCTTGGGCAACCATTCATTGCTGAGAATGAAGCAGACATAGAGAAAGTCAGAGTCAAGAAGCAGAAAAAAATATCATCTGGGACCTCGAATCAAGCTGTACCTGACGCCAAACGTATCCCAGATCTTTGAGTTAAATGACTTAGTTACTTCATACCTTATACATAATACTATACATAATACTTTATAGTTGAAAATGTCCTAACCATACTATCTACTTGTTATGAGGATAAAACATAGTTCAATGTAAACAATTAACAAAGTTTCTGATGCATATTAACTACACCATAGTATTACCTATTTTAATTTTTCTCAGATTCTAAGCTATACTTTGGGAATTTAATTATTTTCATGCTTCTATTTTTTCTTTTCTATACATTTTTATTTCTTTGGGTCTTAGTAATTTTCTTCATTTACCAATCTAGTGTTGTAGCTCACAAACATGAAAAAATTCAGCCTAACTACTAATCACATATGTAAACAAAACTGAGATTATCTGATTATAATATATAATTGTATTATATTCTTGAAATCAATTTAACAATACTATAAAAATCGATTAAAATGTCCGTTGTTTTTGATCCAGAAATTCACTTCTGACACACTCACTCTTATGGAAGCTACATAAAATTCAGGCAAGAGTTATGTATCACGTTACTAATAATAGTGAAAAATTGGAAGGAAACACCTCTTTTTTTAAAATTAAATTTAATTAATTAACTTATTTATTTTTAACATTATTATTGGAGTATAATTGCTTTACAATGTTGTGTTAGTTGCTCCTGTATAACAAAGTGAATCAGCTATACATATACATATATCCCTATATCCCCTCCCTCTTGCGTCTCCCTCCAACCCTCCCTACCTAACCCCTCCAGGTGGTCACAAAGCACCAAGCTGATCTCCCTGTGCTATGCAGCTGCTTCCCACTAGCTATCTACTTTACATTTGGTAGTGTATATATGTCAATGCCACTCTCTCACTTTGTCATAGCTTACCCTTCCCCCTCCCCGTGTCCTCAAGTCCATTCTCTACATCTGCATCTTTATTCCTGTGCTGCCCCTAGGTTCTTCAGACATTTTTTTTTTTTAGATTCCATATATATGTGTTAGCATACGGTATTTGTTTTTCTCTTTGTGACTTCACTCTATATGATAGACTCTAGGTCCATCCACCTCACTACAAATAACTCAGTTTCGTTTCTTTTTATGGCTGAATAATATTCCATTGTATATATGTGCCACATCTTCTTTATCCATTCATCTGTTGATGGACACTTAGGTTGCTTCCATGTCCTGGCTATTGTAAATAGAGCTGCAATGGACATTGTGGTACATGACTCTTTTTGAATTACGGTTTTCTCAGGGTATATGCCCAGTAGTGGGATTGCTGGGTCATATGGTAGCTCAATTTTTAGTTCTTTAAGGAACTTCCATACTGTTCTCCATAGTGGCTGTATCAATTTAATTCCCACCAACAGTGCAAAAGGGTTCCCTTTTCTCCACACCCTCTCCAGCATTTATTGTTTCTAGATTTTTTGATGATGGCCATTCTGACTGGTGTGAGATGATATCTCATTGTAGTTTTGAATTGCATTTCTCTAATGATTAATGATGTTGAGCATCCTTTCACGTGTTTGTTGGCAATCTGTATATCTTCTTTGGAGAAACGTCTATTTAGGTCTTCTGCCCATTTTTGGACTGGGTTTTTTGTTTATTTGATATTGAGCTGCATGGGCTGCTTGTATATTTTGGGGATTAATTCTTTGTCAGTTGCTTCATTTGCAAATATTTTCTCCCATTCTGAGTGTTGTCTTTTCATCTTGTTTATGGTTTCCTTTGCTGTGCAAAAGCTTTTAAGTTTCACTAGGTTCCATTTGTTTATTTTTATTTCCATTTCTGTAGGAGATGGGTCAAAAAGGATCTTGCTGTGATTTGTGTCATAGAGTGTTCTGGCTATGCTTTCCCCTAAGAGTTTGACAGTGTCTGGCCTTTGGGCCTTTAATCCATTTTGAGTTTATTTTTGTGTATGGTTTTAGGGAGTATTCCAATTTCATTCTTTTACAAGTAGGTGTCCAGTTTTCCCAGCACCACTTATTGAAGAGGCTGTCTTTTCTCCACTGTATATTCATGCCTCCTTTATCAAAGATAAGGTGACCATATGTGCGTGGGTTTATCACTGGGCTTTCTATCCTGTTCCATTGATCTATATTGTTTTTGTGCCTGTACCATACTATCTTGATTACTGTAGCTTTGTACTATAGTCTGAAGTCAGAGAGCCGGATTCCTCTAGCTCCGTTTTTCTTTCTCAATATTGCTTTGGCTATTCGAGGTCTTTTGTGTTTCCACACAAATTGTGAAATTTTTTGTTCTATTTGTGAAAAATACCAGTGGTAGTTTGATAGGGATTGCATTGAATCTGTAGATTGCTTTGGGTAGTAGAGTCATTTTTACAATGCTGATTCTTCCAATCCAAGAACATGGTATATCTCTCCATCTATTTGTATCATCTTTCATTTCTTTCGTCAGTGTCTTATAATTTTTTGTATACAGGTCTTTTGTCTCCTTAGGTAGGCTTATTCCTAGATATTTTATTCTTTTTGTTGCAATGGTAAATGGGAGTGTTTTCTTGATTTCACTTTCAGATTTTTCATCATTAGTGTATAGGAATGCCAGAGATTTCTGTGCATTAATTTTGTATCCTCCTACTTTACCAAATTCATTGATTAGCTCTCGTAGTTTTCTGGTAGCATCTTTGGGATTCTCTATGTATAGTATCATGTCATCTGCAAACAGTGACAGCTTTACTTCTTCTTTTCTGATTTGGATTCCTTTTATTTCTTTTTCTTCTCTGATTGCTGTGGCTAAAACTTCCAAAACTATGTTGAATAAGAGTGGTGAGAGTGAGCAACCTTGTCTTGTTCCTGATCTTAGTGGAGATGCTTTCACTTTTTCAGCATTGAGGACGATGTTGGCTGTGGGTTTGTCATATATGGCCTTTATTATGTTGAGGAAAGTTCCCTCTATGCCTACTTTCTGCAGGGTTTTTGTCATAAATGGGTGTTGAATTTTGTCAAAAGCTTTCTCTGCATCTATTGAGATGATCATGTGGTTTCTCTCCTTCAATTTGTTAATATGGTGTATCACATTGATTGATTTGCATATATTGAAGAATCCTTGCATTCCTGGAATAAACCCCACTTGGTCATGGTGTGTGATCCTTTTAATGTGCTGTTGGATTCTGTTTCCTAGTATTTTGTTGAGGATTTTTGCATCTATATTCATCAGTGATATTGGCCTGTAGTTTTCTTTCTTTGTGACATCCTTGTCTGGTTTTGGTATCAAGGTGATGGTGGCCTCATACAATGAGTTTGGGAGTGTTCCTCCCTCTGCTATATTTTGGAAGAGTTTGAGAAGGATAGGTGTTCCCTCTTCTCTAAATGTTTGATAGAATTCGCCTGTGAAGCCATCTGGTCCTGGGCTTTTGTTTGTTGGAAGATTTTTAATTACAGTTTCAATTTCAGTGCTTGTGATTGGTCTGTTCATATTTTCTATTTCTTCCTGATTCAGTCTTGGCAGGTTGTTCATTTCTAAGAATTTGTCCGTTTCTTCCAGGTTGTCCATTTTATTGGCATAGAGTTGCTTGTAGTAAGCTCTCATGATCTTTTGTATTTCTGCAGTGTCAGTTGTTACTTCTCCTTTTTCATTTCTAATTCTATTGATTTGAGTCTTGTCCCTTTTTTTCTTCATGAGTCTGGCTAATGGTTTATCAATTTTGTTTATCTTTTCCAAGAACCAGCTTTTAGTTTTATTCATCTTTGCTATAGTTTCCTTCATTTCTTTTTCATTTATTTCTGATCTGATTTTTATGATTTCTTTCCATCTGCTAACTTTGGGCATTTTTTGTTCTTCTTTCTCTAATTGCTTTAGGTGCAAGGTTAGGTTGTTTATTTGAGATGTTTCCTGTTTCTTAAGGTAGGATTGTATTGCTATAAACTTCCGTCTTAGAACTGCTTTTGCTGCATCCCATAGGTTTTGGGTCATCATGTCTCCATTGTCATTTGTTCCTAGGTATTTTTTGATTTGCTCTTTGATTTCTTCAGTGATCACTTCCTTATTAAGTAGTGTATTGTTTAGCATCCATGTGTTTGTATTTTTTACAGATCTTTTCCTGTAATTGATATCTAGTCTCATAGTGTTGTTGTCGGAAAAGATACTTGATACAATTTCAATTTTCTTAAATTTACCAAGGCTTGATTTGTGACCCAAGATATGATCTAACCTGGAGAATGTTCCATAAGCACTTGAGAAAAATGTGTATTCTGTTGGTTTTAATATTTTTTCTTTGTATTTAATTTTTGATAGTTTGATTAATATGTGTTTTGGCCTGTTTCTCCTTGGATTTATCCTGTAAGGGACTCTCTGTTCTTCCTGGACTTGATTGACTATTTTCTTTCCCATGTCAGGGAAGTTTTCAACTATAGTCTCTTCAAATATTTTCTCAGTCCCTTTCTTTTTCTCTTCTTCTTCTGGGACCCCTGTAATTCAAATGTTGGTGCCTTTAATGTTGTCCCAGAGGTCTCTGAGACTGTCCTCAATTCTTTTCATTGTTTTTTCTTTATTCTGCTCTGCAGGAGTTATTTCCAGTGTTTTATCTTCCAGGTCACTTATCCATTCTTCTGCCTCAGTTATTCTGCTATTGATTCCTTCCAGAGAATTCTTAATTTCATTTATTGTGTTGTTTATCACTGTTTGTTTGCTCTTTAGTGCTTCTAGGTCCTTGTTAAACATTTGTTGTATTTTCTCCATTCCATTTCCAAGATTTTGGATCATCTTTACTATCATTACTCTGAATTCTTTTTCAGGTAGACTGCCTATTTCCTCTTCATTTGTTTGGTCTGGTGGGTTTTCACCTTTCTGCTTCATCTACTGCGTATTTCTCTGTCTTCTCATTTTGCTTAACTTACTATGTTTGTGGTCTCCTTTTTGCAGGCTGCATGTTTGTAGTTCGCATTGTTTTTGGTGTTGGCCCCCGGTGGGTGAGGTTGGTTCAGTGGGTTGTGTAGGCTTCCTGGTGGAGAGGACTGGTGCCTGTGTTCTGGTGGATGAGGCTGGATCTTGCCTTTCTGGTGGGCAGGACTGCATCTGGTGGTGTGTTTGGGGGTGTCTGTGAACTTAGTATGATCTTAGGAGCCTCTCTGCTAATGGGTGGGGTTGTGTTCCTGTCTTTCTAGTTGTTTGGCATGTGGTATTGTCCAGCACTGTAGCTTGCTGGTCGTTGAGTGGAGCTGGGTCTTAGCGTTGAGATGCAGATCTCTGGGAGAGCTCTTGATGCCTGATATTACGTGGGGCTGGGAGTTCTCTAGTGGTGCAATGTCCCGAACTCGGCTCTCCCACCTCAGAGGCTCAGGCCTGTTACCTGGTCAGAGCACCGAGACCCTGTCAGCCACACGGCCAAACTTTAGGCTTGATTTATTTATTTAATTCGAGTGTCCATCCTTGACTCTGTTTCCATATGGAATGGATCTTGATGTTATATATCCTATTCTTAATCCTCCTTGGAAATATTAAAAAGAGAGTAATGTATCACTTCCTTTCCATCATAGAGTTCACTGTCGAAAATCAGCAGTTCACACATCAGAAATCTTACCTTGCCAAAACCTTTGTGCAGTTTACCACAGAGTAAAGGGTTGAAGGGTTGAACTTTTGGGAAGTCTGAGGTCTTCTGCCAGCATTCAATAGGTGTTCTGTAGGAGCCGTTCCACATGTAGATGTATTTTTGACGTATTTGTGGGGAAGAAGGTGATCTTCACGTCTTACTCCTCCGCCATCTTTAAGGTCCCCCTGAAAAGCCTAACTCTTGAACTGTTGTTGAACTGTTGTTTCTTAGCCAGGGTGATGGCTAAGAAATTATGAGCCAGTCATAGAACTGAGTATTGTATTTGCATTAAATAAAGATATTTACAAACAGTTGTTTATTACAAGGATAAATGAACATGCTATTATGTTAAATGACAAAGGGATACTGAAATTACACATACTAAGAATTTAGTCATGTAAAATATTTTATGTATATTGGTCATATATACACAGAGAAAACGAAGGAAAACCCCAAAGTACTTGTCAGAGAGGTTCAGAGTTCCAGACACGTGCAACGTGTCCTGTAGGAGTTAGAATTTGCTGTCTTTTATGTCAAAGTGATGACTTAGTCTCTTAAGATGCATTAACAACTATTTCTAGAAAAAATATTTGGGCTTTTGAACCAGGGGCCCAATCCAGGCATCATCTATCAGTTTTCCCTGGCAGGGATTTAAAGAAAACAAACTGAAGAACATTTTCCCACACAGTTGGGGTGAAGTGTTGAATTAGGATCCCTTCTACATGGTATTCCACTCACCTTTTGCATTTCCCTTCTTGAGCTGCCAGTTAAAAATATAACTGGTGGGTGGAGACATTCCCCAGGTCACTCCAGTGTGGACAAGTACATGTCCTAATATTGTAACAAAGCCATGTTTCTCTGCTTCATCATTAGGATTTTTTAACCTCTACTTTTTCCAGTAACAATAGTTCCCATTTACTAAATAACCTTTTTATATCAGATTCAGTGTTTGGTACTTTATTCATTTTAT
Organism: Globicephala melas; assembly: GCF_963455315.2. Taxonomy (NCBI): domain Eukaryota; kingdom Metazoa; phylum Chordata; class Mammalia; order Artiodactyla; family Delphinidae; genus Globicephala; species Globicephala melas. Next base: position 52,929,335 of record NC_083333.1, read on the forward strand.
GTAATACAACATTCTGTGAGTTAGATATTATTATCCTTATTTTACAAAAGAGGAAACAGGCTCAGGGAGGGTAAATGACTTGCACAAAGGCACATGGCCAGTGAATGTCACTGGTGGGATGTGGGCTGTGGTTTACCTGGCTCTAGCTGCATCTTTTAAGAATTTGCCTTAAGGAACAGATGCTTGGGAGCAATGGGCTGATGCTACCTCATCTAAGACAGAGGCGAGGCTCTGCTAGATCTGCTTGCTCCTGCTGCTCAGGACTGGAAGACATCTCCCTGCCTTCTTGAGGTTATGTGTGATTCTGAGTTAAAGTAGTTGTCAAGGACATTCATTCATTCATTCATCCACTCAATAAATATTTATTGAGATACTACCCCATGCCATGTACTATTCTAGGCATGAAGATTTAGAGGTGAGTAAGGAAGAGTAGTCCCCAATCTCCTGGAGCTTACACTCTGGAGGTAGTCAACAGAAATAATCATATAAACAAAGACCCAATTAAGGCAATTTCAGGTGGTATTAAGTGCTAAAAAAAAAATTAAACATTAAAGAGCAAGTTAAGGTGAAAGTGCCACTGGAGCCAGAATTAAGGAGATGTCTAAATGAAGAAACAAATACGAGATGGAGCCAGCCATATGATGATCTGTAGGAAGGGCAGTTCAGGCTGAGGCAAATGCAAATGCAAAGCCCCTGAGGTTCAAATGAGTTTGAGACATTCAAGTCAGAGAACAGAAGCTGTTTGGCTGGAGTGGAGTGAGTGGGGTTGAGCAGAAGGGGCTGAGGTTGGAGGGGCAGCTGAGGCGTGTTTCTGATGAATATTTTGGCCATGACAAGGAATTTGGATTTTATTCGAAGTACCCCAGGAAGCCACTGGAAATTTCTAAAGCAAGGAGGGACAAACTCTGATTTCTGTTTTAAATGATTATTCTGGATTCTGCCAGAGTGGAATCTGGGCTGTAAGGGGTCAAAAGTGAAAGCAGAGACCCTAGCCAGGGGCTGTTACAGAGGTCCTGGCAGGGGATGATGGTGGTGAGGGATGCTGCCTTGTGAGCAGAACTCTCTTTCTTTGGATAACCATCTCCTTCTGGGCTATTCTGTGGTTTTTCTACCCTTCCAGATCTCTGGAGCTGGGCAGGACAGGGTAAACCCTTTACCTCAAGTCTGCAGCCCTTGTCTGCTTCTTGTTGGTTCTGGTGACAACTACATGGGCTTGGCTCTGGGCAAACTGCAGCGTCTCAAGCTTCTTCTGGCTCCCCTAGTGGAGTCCCATTGCTATGGAGCCCAGGAGACTCTGCTAACCAGCGTTGTCTCTCTTGGTCTCAAAGCAGACTGGGACCTGCATGCCCACTAGGCTCTTCGGTGTCCTACTTTGTTTACATGTGCTCAACTCAAGCATGGCCATGCCAGTAAAAAAAGCTTTCAATGGTTTATTAAAAAGGGGGTGAGGGAGAGACTCCAAAAGATTTTGGGACACTAGATAGCTCTTCCTAAACAGAGCTTGATGAGTTAAGTGTAAATGAATCAGAAACATGTGCACTGGATTTCTTTTTGCAGGCACTTTGGTTTAAAAATGAAAGGCAAGGGTTAGGAGAATGAGGGAAAGCATGGCTGAATTTGCAAGGACCTGAATGAGAACTTCACAGAATGGAGGGCCCCAAACATGGTGAAGTTTTCCCCTGCTCTAATTTCTTTCATCCCTAGACCATGAGAGCTGCTTGATATATATGGCATTCTGCTGCATTTTCCTTGCAGACACTATGTTCCTGGTATTCCTTATTTCCTTGCCAAAGGTCTTATTATGCTGTGGGTTAAAACATGCTTCACCAAAGCCCTTTTGACTTAAACATCCTAAGAAGTTCACAGACTTTGTTCTCATGAGATCCAGGCTTTTGAGGGCAAGAACTGACTCTATCTTTTAGGCTGTGCTGCAGCCTTATGGGCTTGAGAGAGGGCACTGTCTTGGCACCATTCAGAAACCCTTACCAGCTCCTTGACTTTGAGCAAGACAGTAGTTAAATATTTCAACCTTAGCTTTCTCATCTGTAAAACGGGACAACTCCTTAGCTAATGTGCTTCCAAGAGTTTGTGAGGGCCAGGTAAAATTGCAGAGTACTTTTAAAATGGCTAATTATAATGAATGTGCCAGAAGGTTGTGAATGGCTTTAAGATGGTACACCCAACTTATCTGGAAGTGATATGCGGTAGAGGGAGCAGTGAAATGAATTTGTTTTCTTCTTACCTCTTACGCTGAGAGGGGTGAGGATGTAAGCTAAGTTGGAATGAGATCATTAGGGACGAGTTCAAGAACAGCATCTCTTCTGACCCATAGCATCTGGCTGTCCACGAATTAGAAACCTAGAATTTTAGAGGTTGGAGAGCATCTTCTTAATTTCTTTGTTTCACACTTGAAGAATCTGAGGCCCAAAGGGGAAAATTACTGACCCAAGGTCATATAGTTATCTCACTAAAAATGTTACGATGCCTATGCTGAGAAAATAAGGTCCACTCTCAGCAGTAGGAAGGTCATAAGGAATGAGGTTCAGTTATTTGTAAAGCATCTTATGAGCATCCTATATATATATTTTTTTTGTCAGTACGTGGGCCTCTCACTGCTGTGGCCCCTCCTGCCACGGAGCATAGGCTCCGGACGTGCTGGCTTACGGGCCCAGCTGCTCCGCGGCACGTGGGATCCCCCCGGACCAGGGCACAAACCCGTGTCCCCTGCATCGGCAGGCAGACTCCCAACCACTGCGCCACCAGGGAAGCCCCAGCATCCTATATTTTTAACTAAAAAAAATCTCCAGAGCTTAGCATAGTCCTTGGAATGCAAAATACATTCAATACAATTTTACAGAATGAGTAAAAGGATGAAGAGTACCAGGCAGATAAGCGGGAAATAGAAAATAAAAAGGAAGGGTGATTCTTGTCCTGGAAGAGCTGTGGAGACAAGATGTAATAAAAACAAAATAAAACAAAACAAAACTGAAGCACTGCAAGTGATGTAAGTAATTGTAAGTAAAATGAAATAAGGTTGTTTTTTTCCTTAAGAAAGACAGATTTTAAAACAAAATAGGATAATTCATGCCTCCAAAACAAGCAAGACATATGCCAATATTCAGGTGGTAAACCTGCAATTTTTCTCTGTCATTAAGTCCTCCTTGAGTAAGTGAGCCTATGACCCATGCTGGGCAATCACTCTAGGGCAACACTCTGATTTCAGCTCTTTGTACAGGGATGGGCATGTGACCTTGTCAACAAGGTCAGCCACAGTGCTTCCACGTTATTTGGTATATGAACAGCAGACAGAGAGGGTCCGTCTTCCTTCTGCATTGTTAGTTCATAGCATGTATGCTGAGAGTAGTCAGCGGCCTTCGTTCCCAACATGAGAGAGATACTAAGGTGATGTCAACGAACAGTCAGAAATGGAGCCAAGAGAAGGAGAAAGGAGCAGATATGATGACTGAATTCAAGCCCCTGGACTCGGCCATGCCTTAATTCTAGTTACTTAAGCCAATAACACTCTTTTTTTTGCAAAAGGGTTTCTGTCACCTTTATTAGAAACAGTTGAGAATTTAGAGTTTCAAGATGGCGGAAGAGTAAGACATAGAGATCACCTTCCTCTCCACAAATATATCAGAAATACATCTACATGTGGAACAGCTCCTACAGAACACCTACTGAACACTGGCAGAAGACCTCAGACCTCCCAAAAGTCTGAGCCATGTGGATGCAAGTCTCTTGGTGCTCCAGCCAGGCGCCAGGGCTGTGCCTCTGAGGTGGGAGAGTCATCTTCAGGACACTGGTCCACAAGAGACCTCCCAGCTCCATGTAATATCAAATGGCAAAAAACTCCGGAGATCTCCATCTCAACGCCAAGACCCAGCTTCACTCAGTGACCAGCAAGCTACAGTGTTGGCCACTCTATGACAAACAACTAGCAAGGCAGGAACACAACCCCATCCATTAGCAAAGACGCTGACTAAAATCATAATAAGGCCACAGACACCCCAAAACACACCAACAGATGTGGACATGCCCACCAGAAAGACAAGATCCAGCCTCATCCACCAGAACACAGGCACTAGTCCCCACCACCAGGAAGCCTACACAACACACTGAACCAACCTTAGCCACTGGGGGCAGACAACAAAAACAACGGGAACTATGAACCTGCAGCCTGTGAAAAGGAGACCCCAAACACAGTAAGTTAAGCAAAATGAGAAGACAAAAAAACACACAGCAAATGAAGGAGCAAGGCAAAAACCCACCAGACCTAAAAAATGAAGAAGAAAGAGGCAGTCTACCTGAAAAAGAATTCAGAATAATGATAGTAAAGATGATCCAAAATCTTGGAAACAGAATATAGAAAATACAAGAAACATTTAAAAAGGACCTAGAAGAACTAAAGAGCAAACAAACAGTGATGAACAACACAATAAATGAAATTAAAAATTCTCTACAAGGGATCAATAGCAGAATAACTGAGGCAGAAGAACAGATAAGTGACCTGAGAGATAAAATAGTGGATATAACTACTGCAGAGGCAGAATAAAGAAAAAAGAATGAAAAGAATTGAGGACAGTCTCAGAGACTTCTGGGACAATGTTAAACGCACCAACATTCGAAGTATAGGGGTCCCAGAAGAAGAAGAGAAAAAGAAAGGGACTGAGAAAATATTTGAAGAGATTATAGTTGAAAACTTCCCTAATTTGGGAAAGGAAATAGTTAATCAAGTCCAGGAAGCACAGAGAGTCCCATACAGGACAAATCCAAGGAGAAACACACCAAGACACATATTAATCAAACTATCAAAAATAAATTCGAAGAAAAAATATTGAAAGCAGCAAGGGAAAAACAACAAAAAACACACAAGGGAATCCCCATAAGGTTAATAGCTGATCTTTCAGCAGAAATTCTGCAAGCCAGAAGGGAGTGGCAGGACATATTTAAAGTGATGAAGGAGAAAAACCTACTACCAAGATTACTCTACCCAGCAAGGATCTCACTCAGATTTGATGGAGAAATTTAAACCTTTACAGACAAGTAAAAACTAAGAGAACTCAGCACCACCAAACCAGCTTTACAACAAATGCTAAAGGACCTTCTCTAGGCAGGAAACACAAGAGAAGGAAAAGACCTACAATAACAAACCCAAAACAATTAAGAAAATGGTAATAGGAACTTACATATTGATAATTACCTTAAATGTAACTGGATTAAATGCTTCAACCAAAAGACATAGACTGGCTGAATGGATACAAAAGCAAGACTCGTATATATGCTGTCTACAAGAGACCCACTTGAGACCTAGGGACACATACAGACTGGAAGTGAAGGGATGGAAAAAGATATTTCATGCAAATGGAAATCAAAAGAAAGCTGGAGGGCTTCCCTGGTGGTGCAGTGGTTGGGAGTCTGCCTGCCAATGCAGGGGACACGGGTTCGTGCCCTGGTCTGCAAGGATCCCACGTGCCGTGAAGAGGCTGGGCCTGTGAGCCATAGCCGCTGAGCCTGCGCGTCCATAGCCTGTGCTCCGCAACGGGAGAGGCTACAACAGTGAGAGACCCGCGTACCGAAAAAAAAAAAAAAAAAAGGAAAAGAAAAGAATGCAGGAGTAGCAATTCTCATATCAGACAAAATAGACTTTAAAATAAAGACTATGAAAAGAGACAAAGAAGGACACTACATAATGATCAAGGGTCGATCCAAGAAGAAGATATAACAATTGTAAATATTCATGCATCCAACATAGGAGCATCTCAATACATAAGGCAAATACTAACAGCCATAAAAGAGGAAATGGACAGTAACACAATCATAGTAGGGGACTTGAAAACCCTTCACCAATGGACAGATCATCCAAAAATGAAAATAAATAAGGAAACACAATCTTTAAATGATACATTAAACAAGATTGACTTAATTGATATTTATAGGACATTCCATGCAAAAACAACACAATACACATTCTTCTCAAGTGCTCCTGGAACATTCTCTGGAATAGATCATATCTTGGGTCACAAATCAAGCCTTGGTAAATTTAAGAAAATTGAAATCATATCAAGTATCTTTCCGACCACAACACTATGAGACTAGATATCAATTACAGGAAAAACACCTTTAAAAAATACAAACACATGGAGGCTAAACAATACACTACTTAATAACCAAGAGATCACTGAAGAAATCAAAGAGGAAATCAAAAAATACCAGAAACAAATGACAATGAAAACACGGTGACCCAAAACCTATGGGATGCAGCAAAAACAGTTTTAAGTGGGAAGTTTATAGCAATACAATCCTACCTTAAGAAACAAGAAACATCTCAAATAAACAACCTATCCTTATACCTAAAAGAACTTGAGAAAGAAGAACAAATAAAGCCCAAAGTTAGCAGAAGGAAAGAAATAATAAAGATTAGATCAGAAATAAATGAAAAAGAAATGAAGGAAACGATAGTAAAGATCAATAAAACTAAAACCTTGTTCTTTGAGAAAATAAAGAAAATTGATAAACCATTAGCCAGACTCATGAAGAAAAAAATGGAGAAGACTCAAATCAATAGAATTAGAAATGAAAAAGGATAAGTAACAACTGACACTGCAGAAATACAAAGGATCATGAAAGATTACTACAAGCAACTCTATGCCAATAAAATGGATAACCTGCAAGAAATGGACAAATTCTTAGAACTGCACAACCTTCCGAGACTGAACCAGGAAGAGCTAGAAAATATAAACAGACCAATTACAAGCACTGTAATTGAAACTGTGAATAAAAATCTTCCAACAAACAAAAGCCCAGGACCAGATGGCTTCACAGGTGAATTCTATCAAACATTTAGAGAAGAGCTAACACCTATCCTTCTCAAACTCTTCGAGAATATAGAAGAGGGAGGAACACTCCCAACCTCATTCCACAAGGCCACCATCACCCTGATACCAAAACCAGACAAGGATGTCACAAAGAAAGAAAACTACAGGCCAGTATCACTGATGAACGTAGATGCAAAAATCCTCAACAAAATACTAGCAAACAGAATCCAACAGCACATTAAAAGGATCATACACCATGATCAAGTGGGGTTTATTCCAGGAATGCAAGGATTCTTCAATATATGCAAATCAATCAATGTGATACACCATATTAACAAATTGAAGGAGAGAAACCATATGATCATCTCAATAGATGCAGAGAAAGCTTTTGACAAAATTCAACACTGATTTATGATAAAAACCCTCCAGAAAGTAGGCATAGAGGGAACTTCCCTGAACATAATAAAGGCCATATATGACAAACCCAGAGCTAACATCGTCCTCAGTGGTGAAAAACTGAAACCATTTCCACTAAGATCAGGAAGAAGACAAGGTTACCCACTCTCACACTCTTATTCAACATAGTTTTGGAAGTTTTAGCCACAGCAATCAGAGAAGAAAAAGAAATAAAAGGAATCCAAATAGGAAAGAAGAAGTAAAGCTCTCACTCTTTGCAGATAACATGATACTATACATATCCTAAAGCTGCTACCAGAATCCTAAAGATGCTACCAGAAAACTACTAGAGCTAATCAATGAATTTGCTAAAGTAGGAGGATAGAAAATTAATGCACAGAAATCTCTAACATTCCTATACGCTAGTGATGAAAAATCTGAAAGTGAAATTAAGAAAACACTCCCGTTTACCACTGCAATAAAAAGAATAAAATACCTAGGAATAAACCTACCTAAGGAGACAAAAGACCTATATGCAGAAAATTATAAGACACTGATGAAAGAAATGAAAGATGATACAAACAGATGGAGAGATATACCATGCCCTTGGATTGGAAGAATCAACATTGTGAAAACAACTCTACTACCCAAAGCAATCTCCAGATTCAATGCAATCTCTATCAAACTACCAATGGCATTTTTCACAGAACTAGAACAAAAAATTTTACAATTTGTATGGAAACACAAAACACCCCGAATAGCCAAAGCAATCTTGAGAAAGTAAAACGGAGCTGGAGGAATCAGGCTCCCTGACTTCAGAGTATACGACAAAGCTACAGTAATCAAGACAGTATGGTACTGGCAGAAAAAAAATATATAGATCAATGGAACAAGATAGAAAGCCCAGAGATAGACCCACGCACATATGGTCACCTTATCTTTGATAAAGGAGGCAAGAATATACAGTGGAGAAAAGACAACCTCTTCAATAAGTGGTGCTGGGAAAACTGGACAGCTACATGTAAAAGTATGAAATTAGAACACTCCGTAACACCATACACAAAAATAAGCCCAAAATGGATTAAAGACCTAAATGTAAGGCCAGACACTATAAAACTCTTAGAGGAAAACATAGGCAGAACACTCTATGACATAAATCACAGCAAGATCCTTTTTGACCCACCTCCTAGAGAAATGGAAATAAAAACAAAAAGAAACAAATGGGACCTAATGAAACTTAAAAGCTTTTGCACAGAAAAGGAAAGTATAAACAAAACGAAAAGACAACCCTCAGAATGCAAGAAAATATTTGCAAATGAGGCAACTGATAAAGGATTAATCTCCAAAATTTACAAGCAGGTTATGCAGTTCAATATCAAAAATACAAACAATCCAATCCAAAAATGGGCAGAAGACCTAAATAGACATTTCTCCAAAGAAGATATACAGATTGCCAACAAACACGTGAAAGAATGCTCAACATCATTAATCATTAGAAAAATGCAATTCAAAACTACAATGAGATATCATCTCACACCAGTCAGAATGGCCATCATCAAAAAAATCTAGAAACAATAAATGCTGGAGAGAGTGTGGAGAAAAGGGAACCCTCTTGCACTGTTGGTGGGAATGTAAATTGATACAGCCACTATGGAGAACAGTATGGAGGTTCCTTAAAAAACTACAAATAGAGCTACCATATGACCCAGCAATCCCACTACTGGGCATATACTCTGAGAAAACCATAATTCAAAAAGAGTCATGTACTGCAATGTTCATTGCAGCTCTATTTACAATAACCAGGACATGGAATCAACCTAAGTGTCCATCAACAGATGAATGCTAAAGAAGATGTGGCACATATATACAATGGAATATTACTCAGCCATAAAAAGAAACGAAACTGAGTTATTTGTAGTGAGGTGGATGGACCTAGAGTATGTGATACAGAGTGAAGTAAGTCAGAAAGAGAAAACAAATACCATATGCTAACACATATATGGAATCTAAGAAAAAAAAAAAGGTCACGAAATACCTCAGGGTAAGATGGGAATAAAGACACAGACCTACTAGAGCATGGACTTGAGGATATGGGGAGGGGAAAGGGTAAGCTGTGACAAAGTGAGAGAGTGGCATGGACATATATACACTACCAAACGTAAAATAGATGGCTAGTGGGAAGCAGCCACATAGCACAGGGATATCAGGTAGGTGGTTTGTGACCACCTAAAGGGGTGGGATAGGGAAGGTGGGAGGGAGGGAGATGCAAGAGGGAAGAGATTGGGAACATATGTATATGTATAACTGATTCACTTTGTTATAAAGCAGAAACTAACAAACCATTGTAAAGCAATTATGCTCCAATAAAGATGTTTTTTAAAAAAGAAAAAAACAAAAAACAGTTGAATATGATTGGTAAGGTGCTCTGTAGACCTGTTAGTACTGGATGGGGAAGCTGTGTGAGTTGATGAAGATAAGCAGATCATTTGTGGAAGCCAGAAATATTTAAGTGGCGTTAGCATCTGGAGAATAATTTAGGGTTGAGTGATGAGTCATGAAGGAGAGAGCAGTTACCTCTGGTCCAATCTGGGGAGCAGGAAAGGCTACCCCTCCATTTCATACTGACCCAGTACCTGAAAGAGCCACACTGGAATCCACTATTTGGATTAAGTCAGACATTCTCAAAGTATATTCTTCTGAATACCACATATAAAAGGACTGTGTGTTCAAACACATTTATTTTCTTTACTTCAGGACTTTTTTAGCTTTAACTCTCCTAATATTCTTTGAGAATCTCCAAGAGGCAGCTGGAGCATATATTTCCTACCTTTTTTGTTCAGAGAACTCTTTGTTTTGTTTTCCTTTGGCTGGAGGAGCCGCTCATAAGAACATCCTTTCATGGGTCTTGGATTAAGGCATTGTTCCCCTGGAAGACCCCTGCAAAGTAACATACTGCGGGAGCAAAGTAACATTATTTTATCCTCTCTTCTTTCCACAAACCACTGGAGGTGCAGAGGAGAGAAGAATGGAACAAATGGCTAAGAGACCAAGGATGGAGTATAGAAAAGAGGAGGAGGGAGGAAGCATGTGGGGCCCATTCAGAAAGTAGGGTAAGGGAAGAGGTGACAACAGAGGGAAAGACTAGGCCCTGAACCTCTTGGTAACCACGGCAGACAGGAGGGGAAACCGTGATGACTCTCCTTCCCGAATTGAGTTTTATGGCTCTAATTACCTCCTAAAAGCAAGTAAAATAGGTACTTGAGAGAGAGAAAGAATTCTTTTTCGTTTTAACACTTAATCCTAAGAAATCGTTGATCATATGGCTTCTTATATAGGAGACACTGAATAACATATTAGATGGTCTTCAACAGAGAGTTTACAGAAGGCATAGAAACGTCCTTCGTATGGCTGTTTCCTCTATTAACATATAACAAAAACCAAAGACTTAGTATGAAGTCACAGCCCTTCGTGGGAATATCTGCAGTGAACTGAGGTCTTGTAGCCTGACACGTTACTTAGTGATCTCAAGTCACACGGGGAGTAGACAGCTCAGGGACTCTCCCAAGAGGGGGAGTTAAGTTAACCAGGTGGAGATCACCGATATGCACAGAGTAGGTTATTACCTTAGAGAAGTGCTACTGGAGAAAGCTGAGAATAGGGTTCTGAGTGAAAGGTGTATAGGGTGGGAACATTTTGAAAGTAGGGGGAGGAAGGGTAGAGAGAAGGGCTCAGGTGGAAGCAGCGTACAGACTCATGATGATTCAGCAAGGATGTGTCTTGGAGGCCACAGAATTAGAGTCAAAAGTGGGTAAAATTCTCAGAGAGTAAATGGCCTAAGATAGTGCTGGTACAATGAAGCCTAGCTCTGAAGCCCCAAATCAAAAATTGAAGGAACAATATACAACCCAGGTTTCAAAATGATTGATTGTATTTCCAAATGGAAGAGACCCCCAACACTCAGATTAAGTGTAATTTACAAATGACTCAAAGCACAGTTGAAAAATGTCAAGAAAACCAAATTTCACTGTAAACGTTCTACACTCTGGTTGTTTCAGGGAAAAGCTAATAACTTGACCATCCTAACAGTTACAACGGCCATTTTCATATGTCCCTCCCATCAAATACTGTACCCTTTGGTCACTTTGTCCAACACTTGGCCTCCAGGTTGTGATGGTCCTATTCAGGCTCCCCAAATCCCTAAACTCTAATTTTATTAAACATTGCACCATTTGCTCAAATATTGGGTTTCTTCTCAGAATTTCAGGGAATCTTTAATTCCCACAAAATCTATGAGCTCTAGCTCTATCAACATTTGTTTATTTATTTTTAATAATATGAAACCAGCACAAACAGGGAAACATGGGCAGAGAAAGAAGCAACGGAAGCTGCTCAGTGGCTGTGATTTAGATGGGCTCCTGTAGGAAAATGCTAGAAAGGATGTGAGGATGGGGCCAGAGGGGTAGGGGGAGGGCTTGGAGAGGATAATGCTGTTTACTCCCCCATACGAAGGCTTTGTAGAGGGGAGAGGAGAGTATTAATAGGTTTTTTTGGGTTCCAAACCAGAGGAAATATGTAAGATAGACTGTGAGTCATGGATGAGTCACTTACAAATGAGAAAACTGAAGGCCAGAAGACTGTCATTTCTCTAAGATCAGATAGTGGCAAGGCCAAGGTTAGAATCTAAACCTCTGGGGACTTCCCTGGCAGTCCAGTGGTTAAGACTCTGCTCTTCCAGTGCAGGGGGCGTGGGTTCGATCCCTGTTTGGGGAGAACTAATATCCCATATGCTGCACAGCGTGGCCAAAAAACAAACAAACAAAACCCACCTCTGGACTCCCAGTTCAGTATTGTATTTGCCACATGACTTGGATGGACTGCAAGTGTGGAGAGAGCTGTTTTGCTGTCCTGAGATCTGGGCTGACTTTGAGGGGACAGAAGAGTACAGGGGAGATTGGTTACACTTGGGAAATTTCCCCAAATCAACAGAAAGAGAAGGGAGGCGTGTGTATGTAGACTGCAAACTTTTTGAAATTTCCTTCCGGTGTCCTAACGAGCTCCTGAACACCAGGAAGGTCTCTCCATGCGGGAGGTCTAAGAGGCAGACGATGCATGAAAAATGCCAGGGCCAGGCAGGCAGGCAGCTGTTCATATTTCAGGAAAAGGGCAATGATATTGATGGAATCCTTCTGCAGAGGAAAAGAGGTTCCACATACTGAATAAGTTTCACAGTTCGGCTTCTTTACAGACAGCACAAATCCGATGTGGTCCCTTGACCTCACTCTGTGGCTTCCTCCTCACGGATTTGACCCACTTTTACCAACCCTCTCACAGAGAAGATGCTCTTTTCCCAGTGAGCTCCAGTGTCTTCCCGTCACCCTAATCTGTGGACAGCTCCCATAGGAACCTGGGTCCCTATCACCATCTTCAGTGAGACTCCAGTATTGCCCGACTGGAGGGAGAAAAGAGCCCCCCACAAACACTTTCCCTCCTCGTATCCACGCCCTTTTGATCTTTCACAAAATGTAATGTCACATGATGGTAGCCTCAGAGGTCAGACTTTCACTGTTGGTTGGTCCCTCTGAGGGGTCTTTAAGTTGAGAACTGTTGGAAGCCCTTTGGGCTGGAGGCTAAGGTACAACAGCAGGTATCAGAGGGACAATGACAAATGAGAATGGTGTCAAGAGAGACTGTTCAAATAAACAGTTGGATGCTTGGAAGTACAGCCTGAAGACCTCAGATCTTTCTCTCCCCTCTGTTTCTTTTTTCCCCCCAAACAGAAGATTAAGTTTGCTGTGAACATGAGCTGATGAAAAGAATTCAAATAGTGCTTTGAATAGGCCCCCAGTCAGACCCACAGGAGAGCTACAAATTGCTTTTGGAGACACCAGTCTCCCTTTACAGAAAGTTAGCATAAAGCCTGCATATCTTCTTTCTATAAGGTACTAACTTGTAAATTAACCTTTAATGGTGTATAAATGATGTTCTGAAAGAACTGCTTATGCAGCTATATTTATGATCTAGAAAATTGCAAATATTTACAAGATTATAGGTGTTAATGGTCTGTCAAAAATGTTTGTATATTGTACATACATTAAACCCCGGTTTCAGACCACCCTGGTATAAAAGACCACCACTCTCTAGTCCCATATAGTGTTTCGCTTTGATTCCATATATGCCAATCCCTATAATTAGCCTGTTCCCTAATATAGATCAAGTCCACTTTATAGGGAATTCTCCCGATAGTTTTCATTTAGTTTAAATCCAGGACCCAGGCTGCCTATGTAAACTGTTTGCTAAATGGCCCAGGATGGCCAATCGATCTTATGTCAGCCCTTCGGAGGCTCCTGGGCAATGGCCTGTGAACTTGTCCGTCTTGTTTCTGAGTGGGCCCCACTGCAAGGCCTAAGTGCCCCTGGTTTGATTGCTTTCCTGAAATAAAATTAAGCATATATGTGTGCTCCCAGGACTCTCCTTCTGCTGAGGTTCAGTCATTTGAGCTACAGACGTAATTCATTTCAAAGAGCAACCTAGTGTGACAATAGCACCTTTAACTCCAGTGCTTGACACCGGAAAGGACATCGGGCAAAAGGGGACGGACACTCTCCTTTTTCCATCACCGTGAAGCCTATTGTGGCACATTTCTCTGAACATCTGTGTTCCGTGAGTGGGTGCGGCAGGAAGAAAAGAAAAAGGGTCACAGGTTGTTTTGAAATGGTTCTTCCATCCTAGTTTATTATCTCATTTGCACATTTTCATTAATGTCAAACTGTTTCCACAGCTGTCTCAAGATGATGGGTCTCCCGAGGCATTTGCCAGAGCTGTGTCTGTCGCAGCAATTCAGAGAGCAAGCTTCTTTTCAAACGTTAGAAACGAGCTGCCTTCCCACCTACTCCACTAAAAACACGCAGGAATATGTTTGCCAAAGTTCTGACGTGACAAGATGAACTTCTGAATTTTTACATAGCTCTTCACATAATCACTCCCTCCCACTCAGTCCACTCCCCCACCCCACCCCCCAAAACAGAGCAGGGAAATAATAAAGTCAGTTTTCCTTTAAGCCCTCTAACGAGCCCTGACGACACACTCTTAATTTTCTTGAAAATAAAATAGGGGTTTGGGTGGCTGCGGACGGATTGAAACCATTGAAGTCTCTGCAGAGGTCCTGAATGGAGCTGGCCAGATGGCTTCGGGCTCCAAACGAGAAGCAGGATGCCCCAGAGTGAAGGGGAGAGGCTCTGAGGAATCAGGAGCTCTGCGTTGGGGAGAGTGGCCTCTCCAGCCCTCTTCTCTGAGATGATTCTCAGAGCTACCGAGTCTTTGGACCTGCCCTGTATTTGGGAAGGATATCAGGGTGCTTGAGCGGGCTTATCTACAGAATTCCATTGGAGCTGTTCTGGAAATCTCTCTACCTTAAAATGCCTGTCAAACCTGTTAGGCTAATGATTCAGTCCCTAGGATTTTGGCCCTTTGGGGACCCATGCGGGAAGAGACGGGCTTCTCAGAGATATACCCAATATGTCAGAGACACCCACTGGAGTCATAGAACTAACTGGGTTCAGACTGAGAAGGAGAGCTAAAACCTTTTTAACTCAGACCCTATCAACTCAATGTGTTTATGTTGGTTCTCTTACAGTGGCAGTTTCTGATTAATAACAAAATGAGGAAATTGTTTTTCAATAATTGCATCTGGTGTATATCCTTCAAAAATATGGACTCAGAGAGGAAAGGAAGATAACAAGGTCCATGGAGGTGAAAAGTGAGGGGCCACTTGTCTAGGGTGGCTCCGTGTGAGCTACGGAGCACCAAATCACCCCTTTTTTTATTCGGATGCCAAGTGAGGAAACTGAAAAGTAAACACAAGATCAGATCCCAATCAGGGACAGAGTCCAATCTCTGTTCGGTTGCCTCTTATGTTTATCTAGGAAAACAAATGGCTGAATAGCCAAATGTACTATATTTGCTTACTCTCACAAGAGGGTTATGAGTATGTTAGCTTTCTGTCTCACTCAGGAAGTGATCCGCTTTAAGATGGAAGCTTAAAATTAGGGAGCAACCTGGGCACCAGGCAGGTGAGACTGGGCCCTGGCTGTTCCTCAGTGTTGTTTAAGAGGGAGGGGCCTGGAATAGTCACACAAACAGCCGTGCGTCCATTCCGCCTGGAGAGAATGGCAGGGCCTGGGAGGAATTTATCAATTGTTTCAAACCTTTTTTTTTTTTTTTTTTTTTTTTAAGCATTATGGGTTTGGCAAAACCCCAGGCATACTTTACCAAGTGCTTTTTTCCCTCACTTTTTAATCCCACGTGTATTTCAAATGCAATCCGTATGTTACTGATGCATTTACACTTAACTCATCAAGAATGCTGGTTTGGATGAATTAGTCGATGCCCAAGGAGAAGGCTGGTCCCCTTTTAAAGATGTTAGGAAGCTTTTCCCCGCCTCAGCCCTGTTTGCCAAATGTAGTTCAAAGTGAGCCACCACCCCCGCACCACCAATTTTTAATAACATTAGAAAAGCCATTTCCAAGGAGCACTAAACTTGGGGAAATTCTTCATTCCACTCTCCCTCATTTAAAACTCCGTGTGCATTTGAAGGGAGATCTAATCCATATGCTTCTGATTCATTTACACTTAAATCATTAAAGTGTTGTTTGGAGCAGCCACTTGGTAAACAGAAATGAGTACGAGCCTCTTTTATTATTATTTCATCAAGCCCTTTTCTGCAAAACAGGAAGTCACACTGGGAAAGTTGACTGTCCCAAAGTTTCAACCTGGTATGACAATTTTTAAGCCACCGTGGTTTCGATAAACCTATTTTTGGCTATCCTCCCATGAAACCCAGGGCAGCGCTCTGCTTGAATGGCAGATGCATGATCATAATTGCACGTAATGAGCCAAATTGCATCCGTGAGTAAGTTACTTCCTTTAAGTAATTTGAACGGAGTGTGTGTGCATGCGTGTGATAACAGATCCTTTGGATGCTAAATATACCTGGTAAGAGGGGACTGAAAATGGAATTGCATGCTGAGAAAGAGGAGAGAATCAACGTGAAACGGTTTATGTGTTTCCATGAACATTAATGGGAAACACACGGGATATAGTCTTCTTTAGTCCTAGTTGAAGACTAGTGAAGGTCATTGAACCTGTGTCATCAAGCTCACTGACAAACTAGAGGGGCAAACTGTTACCGTTCCCTTGTTCTCTCTCCTCTATGACAATGTATGCCAATGGACTTTACTCTCTTTGTAAACCCTTTTTGTCTTCCTCCCCTGAATCTCATGGTATAAATTATACTGGGAACACTTACCTACTCCAAATGTTTCATTTTACAGAAGCGGAAACAGAAGTCCAAGAGTTAGTAACAAAACTAGGACATAGAAGCTTTGACTCCTGAAGTCAAATTGCGACACAGTGGTTAAAAATGAGGACTTGTGAAGTGTGTTTGACCACTGACTTCCCCACTCAGTGGTTGGCGATTTTAGGCCTGTTACTTAACCTTGCTACATCTTCTTTCCCTCAAAAATAGGCATAATAATAGTACCTAAACTACCGAGCTGTTGTGAAGATTACATAAGCCACTCCACGCAATGATGTCTAGATGTATTAGACACTCAAGAAATCATGGCTGACATTCTTTCTACTCCTCTGTACAGTCACTCTATATCACTAATAATTTGGGGATTTCATCAGGGCAAAGGAATTTTATGAATAAAGAGACCAGGGTAGCTGCAGTGAACTGAATAATTTGCATATGTTCTAAAGCCCTTTCTCTACCCACTCTTTATTCCAAATCCTGCCCAGCAATGGGCAGGATCTGTGCACACCCAGCTCTGCAACAGAAAGCACATGGATGGGGTCAGCACCTTCCTGACATGGAACTGTGAACAAAACTCTCACATCCTGTGGCACTGAATGTGAAAGCAAAATGGAGACTATTTAGAGGGGAAAAAAAAGCATTACAGCCATCATTTATTAATGTTGTTACTATTTTCACATCTATAGCTTAGTGTTATCTTTCAAATATAATTTTTAAGCCATAGTAGGGCATTATGATTTCTAGTTTGCACTGTGGGTCATGAAAGTTCCTAAAAGTTCACCTATCAGGTAAAGACATCTGAATCCCATTAGAACTGTGAGATGGGGATTTCATGGCAAATAAAAACACTGTATCATTTTAATAAAATCATCATGTGCAAGTGAACGTGGAGGCAAGGAAGGGTTAAATCTGTAAACCTTTACTCCACACTTCTTATTCTGGCTAAAATGCCACACTTCCAGCAGAGACTTTTAGTAACAACATTATCAGTCTGCTACAGAAGCTGGGGTTAGTTCCAGATTTTTGTTTATCTTAGGTAGCAAGGTTTCCAGGGTAGCATTTGAATAAGGACAGGGCAAGAGGCTGACAAGAGCTCTTGGAAGGCAGGGGTGCTGGGAGGCAAGACAGGTAAGCTAACCAGTGCACGTTTCCCCTTTGGTTCCAAAACCCCCTCCTGGAGCTTCAAATGCTGCTGGAGAAAACCGATGGCGACCTGTTTTCTAGATCCAGGGCGACACATCCTTTAATATTAATTTCTTAAATTGTCCAAAGGAAACCGTGGCTATGCCTGTTTCCATGGTGCCAAACATCTGGATGAAGGATGGGGGAGGGAATCCCCTGAATAGGGGATTTGTCCTCATTTGCTGTGGCCTGGAGGGTCGGTGACTCTGAGTAAACTGAAGAGCACATCATTCTGGGAAAGAAGCTGAGAGTCCAAGGGGAGGGTTTTACACACTGTTGGAAAATGTTCCCCACCGTGTCACTGGGGTGTCTGCAGGCCCGGAGCCTGTGGGATTGACCCTCTTCTTCCAGAGTCATGAGCAAGAGAGAGACTGTTAATGTTTAAGGGCCATTGAATGAAATCAGTCGTGTAGCACGTGGCATTAATGCAGCCCTGTTGTTTACAGCTCCATCTACGACCAAGGGCAAACGAACAGATGAATCTCAAAGGTCTTTATCGGCTCCAGGATTCAAGTACCAGCTTTTCCTAGTAGAGAAATGACATCTCTACCCCCAGGACCACTGCATCCTCTTCCTTCTCACCACCACCATCAACACAAAGCTAAGGGAGAGCTTACTATTTCCAGTACCAAACCAAGGCTTTAAGATATCATTTAATTTAATCTACTAGTAACCCTTTGAAGTTGGTGCCAACACAATTTCCTATTCATAAATCAGGAACACAAGGTTAGATGAGTTGACCAGGCCACCAAGATAGCAAGTGACAGACCTAGGACTTGATCTCAAAGCTTATGGCATTGCTCAGTATGCAGTTAGGTAATCCAGACCTAACTTGAATGAATGAATGAATGAATAAATGAATAAACAAATAATTACAAAGGCCCTTTCTGACTTAACTCACTTCAGTGACTGTTGATAATCTTGGAAGATACTGCTGTTGGGCAAAAGAGCTAGAATTAGGGTTGAATTCCATATTTATCACTTTGTAGATGTGTAGCCTTAGGCAGGTAATTATGTCTCTGAGCTTAATTTTGTACCTGTAAAATAGGGATAAAAGTAACCACTCTGTAGATTTGTTATTAAAGTTTTAAAATACAATATATAGTGTGTCTGGTTCATAGTTGGTCACTAATATGTGTTACAGATTATTTTTAAATACGTTGAATGTTTATATTAATTGCTTATTACAAGTGACCTAAAACGATCTTTTAAGAAAACTAGACAGGTAGCAGTCAAGGGAAGCTGGCCTCATTTTCTGCCTACCATCCTTAAACCTTCAAAATATGACCCCCCCCCCACTCTTTACTCTCAAGTTTTCAGCCTCAGATAATGAAAAAACAAACCTGATGAATTCCAGCTTCCTTTCATAAGGTGAGAGAACTAGAGGAGGGAAGGCTTGTGTCTGCCAAGAGGAAAATACTCAAATTTTGAGAGACTAAGAGAAATATCACATCTTTCTTATTTTGTAGTTTGCAAATAATGATTTCCTTCCAAGCTCACAGATAATGGATTAAAATCAACACTTCTCTACTCCCCAGTAAAATGGCTTGACTTGAGTTTTTGAAAATGTTTTCATTAATCTTTTCTAACTCCTAGCAGGCTGTTCTCAGACTAAGGCTAGCACTGGTGGTTTACACTGCTGGACAATGAAGGGATTCAGAATGGAAACAGCCACTCTTTGGGTAGGTCTTAGCTCATGACACATTCTTTCTTTAGGCAGAGTCATTATCTACTAATTCTTCTCCACAGTAAGTTTGCAGTTCTTATATAAATTCCTGTTATTTGAATATGAAGGCTTAACCAGTAACGATAAAATGTAACCAAGGCACTCAAACGTTTTAGATTCGATTGTCTTGAATATCTAAAATTTAACAAGCTTGTGTAAAAGCTGTGTGATATACAATAGTCCAGGGAAAAGTTGACCATTTACAAAGCATGATTGGGTTACAGTTACCACACTGACCTTCTTGCTTTGTAAACAGGCTACGTTTTCACTGGGGTAACATACAGATTAAATTTCCATTAAAAATTAGCCACTTCTAAATTTATACAATTAATTTGGACTTCTCTGGGGGTACCAAGGAAAGGATGGAAATGCACTTTTCTTTTTACAAGTGTGTTTCTCACAAGGAGTATCCCCTTCCACACCGCCTGAGCTTAAAGGGACCTTAAAGTAGTGAGTGTCCTCTTCTGGGGCAAATGTCTGTACTTGGTGGATTGAATTGGCAGAGAGAGCTAAATCCTACATTCCAGGCATTTGGAGCTGTGCTGTGACTCAAAAGCAGGAAGCCTGAAAAACAGCTGGACTTATTTCCCACCTCCTCCACCCTCTCTGTACCCAAAGGCACCCGTGCTCTTTCCAGTATATTCTACAGTTCCAAGCTCAAGGACTGTGCAAACGTAACCACCAGTTGTGACCAGATGTCTCCACCAGAACACCATCAATGCAGGGCTGGCACAAAAGAGAATCACTGAATCAAATGGCCATGGTCAAGGGTAGGCTAGAACCCAGGACTTACTTCCCCTGCTGCCTTTCTCCCCCATCCTCATTCCTTCCTGTTCATGGCCTTTCACTATTCATTCTTCCTCTCACTGGCCCACTGGGACTCTAGTCATTTAAGCCTTAGTGCTCATGGATTAGAGGCAGGACTAGTCTGGTGTCAGGAGGCAGGATGCACAGCAAGTGGGGAAGGAGCAGGGTCCTTTGTGTCTGGAAGTTACTTTACATTTGCAGCCAGAGCCACAGGGTTGATTCCTTTCTGCCACAGGCTCCAGCCCTTTGATTGGTCTCTTTCCTCACCATCTCTTCTCCCCACTTCCGGGATGCCAGGGACCTGGGACTTGAGTTCTGTGTCCTCTTTTTTTTAAAATTAATTTAATTAGTTTTATTTATTTTTGGCTCTGTTGGGTCTTTGTTGCTGTGCGCGGGCTTTCTCTAGCTGCGGTGGAGCGGGGGCTACTCTTCATTGCGGTGCGCAAGCTTCTCATCACGGTGGCTTCTCTTGTTGTGGAGCACGAGCTCTAGGCGCATGGGCTTCAGTAGCTGTGGCACGTGGGCTCGGTAGTTGTGGCTCACGGGCTATACAGCACAGGCTCAGTAGTTGTGGCGCACAGGCTTAGTTGTTCCGCAGCATGTGGGACCTTCCCCTGCATTGGCAGGTGGATTCTTAACCACTGTGCAACCAGGGAAGCCCCGGTGTGTCCTCTTTTTATATCCATCTTTGTCTTGGGAGGGTTCTACCCCTAGAGGCTCTGAGATGCCCGTGCTGGGGTCCAGCCTGGGTGTTGGGTTTTTTCAAAGCTCCTCTGGTGATTCTGATGTGCAGAGGATGCTGAGAAGCTCTGCTGTGGAGGAGTCGTCTTCTTTATGAGGACCCACATGGGTGTTAGGGACATCAGACGGCATGCAGTCCGGAGGAAAATAGATACTGGAGATGTAAGCATGGGAAAGGCATTACCTGGAAGCTCTGGCTGTGGAGAGGCAGTGTGAGCTGGTTACAGGCTCGACTAACCATCCTGTGTGCGTAACGGTACACACAGACGACGTAGTAAGAGCAGATTTGCTGTAACTGTTATTTGAGAAAAACACTAACTGTGTTTTTTTAATTGAAATGTAGTTGATGTACACTATTATGTTAGTTTCAGCTCTGCTATGTAGTGATTTGACATTTGCATGCATTATGAAATGATTATCACGATAGTCACCGTCTGTCCCCTTGTAAAGTACTACAATATGATCGACCGTATTCCTTATGCTGTATATTACATTGCTGTGACTTACTTATCATATAACTGGAGGTTTGTTCCTTTTAATCCCCTTTACCAATTTCACCCGTCCCTCCACCTCCCTTCCCTCTGGCAACCACCTGTTTGTTCTCTGCATCTGTGAGTCTGTTTTTGTTTCATTTTGTTTGTTTTTTAATTTAGATTCCACATATAAGTGAAATCATACGGTACTTGGCTTTGTCTGTCTGACTTATTTCACTTAGCGTAATACCCTCTAGATCCATCCATGTTATTGCAAATGGCAACATTTCTTTTTTTATGGCTGAGTAATATTCCATTGTGTATATATATATATATATATATATATATATATATATATATATATATACCACATCTTTATCCATTCATCTATCACTGGATGTTTAGGTTGCTTCCATATCTTGGCTATTGTAAATAATGTAGCAGTGAACGTAGGGGTACATATAACCTTTTGAATTAGTGTTTTTTAATTCGGGTGAATACCCCAAAGTGGAATTGCTAATTTGACACTCAGTCTCCTGTTGGCCACGTAACAAGGTCTCATAGCCATAATCTTAAAACTAGCGAAAACAGGGGCTTCCTTGGTGGTGCAGTGGTTGAGAGTCCACCTGCCGATGCAGGGGACATGGGTTCGTGCCCTGGTCCAGCAAGATCCCACATGCCACGGAACGGCTGGGCCCGTGAGCCATGGCAGCTGAGCCTGCGCGTCCGGAGCCTGTGCTCCACAACGGGAGAGGCCACAACAGTGAGAGGCCCGTGTACTGCAAAAAAAACCAAAAACTAGCGAAAACATTCACACCTTGCACTCTCATATATACTGGAGTGCCTCAAATACTATAGATTCCCAATTACCTGCTCTCCTGGTGGAGACGAGACAGAGGTTCAGGGATCCTAATATGCTAAAGAATTATTTTATTTGTCTTTATTCCTCTGAACATTTTCTGGCACATGTTCTGGTGAAATGTTTTAATTTTCATCGAAGACTACTGATTCAGCATTAGAAAAAATTAGAGCAATACTGAACATGTATTCTCCAAGTTCTTGACAGGATATATGACCTTTATAACCTTGAAAGTTCCATTGCTCAGTCCTTAAGCAACAATATTTAAGCAAAAATATTCACTAGGGCCTGACCAGAAGATGTGAAGATAACATGTAAATGCTCAGAACAGTCTGGGCACATGGCAAGGGCTCAATCAAGGTGAATTGTTTGTTATTCCTCTAGGTAGTCTAAATGCCATTCCTGGATGAAGCCAGACCCTCAGTGAGCCGTGTGCCTGGACCACAGAGTTCCGGCCTCTTGTCCAGATGCTTTCTCTCTCCTGGGCATTGCAATCCCCCTGGCCTCTGTGAATAATGGCTCAGGAACCAGCCTGCTGAAATTTACTATTGAATTCATAGCAGCAATGCATTTTCTGAGGACCCACAGGAGAAATTTAATTGAGGGTTCAAGGCCAGGAGCCATTGTATTTCCCCTGAGAATCGAGATTTGTTTTTTTTCCATAAAGACTTTACTTTTTTAAGAGCAATTTTAGGTTTATAGAAAAATTGAGAGGAAGGCACAGAGATTTCCCATTCACTTCCTTGCCCCCCTACATGAATTGCCTCCCCCATTACCAACATCCTCCACCAGAAGGGTACATTTGTTACCATCAGTGAACCTACATTGACACATCAGAATCACCCAAAGTCCATGGTTTACATTAGGGTTCATTCTTGGTGTTGCATATTCTATGGGTTTGGACAAACGTACAGTCACGTATATCCATCACTATAATCTCATACAGAGTATTTCATTGCCCTAAACATCCTCTTTTCCCCTCCCCAATTATTCATTCCTTTTTCAACTATTCATTCCTTTTCCCCTCCCCAACTCCTGACAACTTTTGATCCTTTGACTGTTTCTGTATTTTTGCCTTTTTCAGAATGTCATATAGTTGGAATAACAGAGTATGTAGCCTTTTCAGATTTTAGTTTGTTTTTTTTTAACATCTTTATTGGAGTATAATTGCTTTACAATGGTGTGTTAGTTTCTGCTTTATAACAAAATGAATCAGCTATACATATACGTATATCCCCATATCTCCTCCCTCTTGCCTCTGCCTCCCACCCTCCCTATCCCACCCCTCTAGGTGGTCACAAAGAACTGAGCTGACCTCCCTGTGCTATGCGGCTGCTTCCCACTAGCTATCTATTTTACATTTGGTAGTGTATATATGTCCATGCCACTCTCTCACTTCGTCCCAGCTTACCCTTCCCCCTCCCCGTGTCCTCAAGTTCATTCTCTACATCTGCGTCTTTATTCCTGCCCTGCCCCTAGGTTCTTCAGAACCATTTTTGGTTGTTTTTATCAGATACCTACAATGAATTTTGTTTCCTTCCTTCCTTGGCTGCTAGGAAGTACAGCATTCATTGGTGACCCATTTTTAGTAACTGTGTGGAACCTTATTGGGTGCGTTTCATCTACTAAAGTAACCTCTCACTTCGCTTAATTTTTCTCACCTCCTCTTTCTCCAGATTCCCTTAGTTGTTATTTTTATCTTATTAACACTGTATGTATTTCAAATTAAAAAAAAATAAAACCTTTCAAGAAGTGGAAGGAAAGTAAACAAGCAAAAAAATAAATGCAATTGGCCTAGGCATGCATTTAAATAAATATTTTGCAAATTTACTGTCCTAATTTTTTCTTTAGTGAAAGGAACATAATAACAAGAGTTCCAGCCTTGGTTCCATCACTGGTGAGTTGTGTAACTTTAGAGAAGCCAGGCCTTTAGAGAAACAGGCCTTCTGTTTCTCTATCTGTAGGTGAAGAAGTGGAAATATATGATATAAAAGTCCCTCTCAGTGGTGACAACCCTGGATGTATAAAGGAATTCACATTTTCTAAGCATATATCATCAATCCAGAAAGGTACTGAATGACAGATGGAAGCCAGCTTGGGAGCCATGCAGAGCATAAAATTCACAAGGAAATACCTGACAGCTAATTGCCTTGAGCCAACTTGGTACCTTCCCTCAAGGAGTTTATGATCTAATGGAAATTCCTGAAATTCATTCTCAATATCCCAGGGTGCATTGGTAAACATTTAATTATTTGTTGAGTAAATAAATGGAGGGATGAATGAATGGATATATTCTCCAAAGGCTTCTCAAGTTTTGGATTATTTTCTTTTTGAGTGATTTTTATTTCATTTACTAAAATAGCACCTATATACATAAAGATTGCTACATTCGTACAAGAGTTATTCAGTAGATAAATAATTCTTGATGTGGATACGGATTCCTAGTCCCCTTATAACTTCGTGGTACATTGACCCTCTCACTCCCCAACCCCAGAAGTAGGGAACTAGTTCTAAAGATTTATGATATACTTCTGAAAAAAATATTTCCAGTTATTTTTCCTAATTAGCATTTAAACATCTATCTATTTGTGTTATTACAATTAAAAATTAAATTGTTAGGAAAACTTTATGGTGTTAAAAAACCTGTTATTTTTATTGGTAACTTTTTGATAAATGGTTCTTTGTTGTTTGTTTGTTTCTGAGGGAATGCTTCACATCGAGGGACCCATAACTCAATACAAAAAAGATATAAACCACTGATTTAGAGACAGATTTGTAACTCAAATCCAGCATCTGAATAGGAGGTCTTGGCATTCATGTTAGAAGCTCTCCTCACCCCTTGCTTTATTTTTCTACTTTTAGATTCTTAATGCTCATATACCAGGAAACTTTTCTATGGACTCACAAGATCTCTTCCTACAGAAGTTAGGAGTATTTTTGCTTTTTTTTCTTTTAATTCTCCTGATAGAACATGCATTTCCATGTTAGCCTTCACGCTTCGTCTGGAGTGGGAGTTATAACAAATGAGATGAGGTTAAGTGGGTGGTCCTTAGCATCAGAACAATAAGTGAAAATGAAAACTGTGCAGTTGTGAGATGGTTGCCTAATCTGAAAATTTGAACATCAGAGAGAAAACCTTTTGGGCAGCAAGAGATATACTCTCTACTAATTGCAAACAAAAGTCTGTGCTAATATAAATGCAACTAAGTCAAATGCTGGCTTAACTAGAATGAAAACTACCCTAGAAACATAGACTTCATTAAAAAAAAATCACCTACCTATTCTTTCGTAAGATTTCATTTATTACTTTATTCCCTGAGTCACAGATAGTGCTTTTAGGAACACCTCTTATAAATTACAGTTGAAACATTATTTTACACCACTGCAAAGCTATGCAAAGCTCCCATATCAAAGGAGACCAATTAAAAATATTGAGTAAACACAGTTTGGCTTTATTTGGAGAAAAATAACCAATCATTTTTCATTAACAAGACTATCTTTTTTTTTTATTGACAAGATTGTATATGACTCTTGTTGTAAGTGACTCCAGTTTTTTTTTTTTGAAAAGAGGTGAAATATAAATACTTTCAACAAATAAAATGATGTGTCAGGTTTAGCTTGCCTTCCAACTTTCCTGCACGGGAAAAATTGTTCAAATTGTTTAAAAGTAATAAAGTGTCAAGTGATTATTGATGATGCCTCTACCATTTTAGATACATGATCATACATAATTGTATATTGTATATAGAAGGGAAACCCTGGGCTGCATATCGTATTTTCTAATCAACTGTTGGTTTGCTGAAGCCAAATAACTTAACTCTTGAGGGTACGCTTTCCCCTTTCCTTCTAGAAGAGCTGTAACGTGACGTATAGATCCGATCTGTGTGGCATATTCCAACCAGATGCTTTATGAAAAAATACTCTTTGGGCAGAAATTGGTATTGATTTATTTGAATAATAATATCAAGCTCCTTAGATTAATGACATAAAATTATGTTTATATTTCTGGATAGAAACATGTCAAATTAAAGAATGATAAATTCTTGGCCAACGTACTGTCATTTTCCCATATCGTGCTCAAGGCAGACATTACTAACCAACTCTGACATTCTTTTTCATGAGTTGGGACTTGGCTTCAAGAGCATTTGAACTACTCTTTCAATGGATTGTAGTTCACATGTAAGATGAGACTTATTTGCCTTGCATTTTGAAGCAGGCAAAATATAGCAGAGGGCCTGTAGATCACAGCCTGGATTCTAAACCAAGAGTAAAACTGAGTTTTTTGAACCTTAAAATTTCAAAGGAAAAAGAGGATGGAGGATCCTTAGGTTACGTTGTCCTTTCTGCTCCATTTTTTATGAGAAAACAGACCTTCTATGCCTATGGAGGTACTGGGGGAGAGAGGAGGTTGTTGAGGGGATGTCCAATATCCTAACCCTTGTTTCAACCACTGTAATAAATACATATAGTAAAACTATTTCACAGAAGCTTTTTTTTTTCCCATGGAAAAAAATGCCAACAATGGTACAGCAGAAAAATCCAGAAGCACTGGAAGCTGCCCCAGTGATTAAATCTCAGTAAGTGCTGTGGGACTATTGGCTTTTCATATGGAAAAGAGCGAAACCCCTATTCTAATTTATCTCCCCATGAAAAGCCAACAGACCCACAGCCCTTACTGAATAGTCCACCTTCCCCACCGAAGTCTCCCAACCTCCTCCTTTACTTACCATTTTTGGGATCTCTATCCTAGTGCAATATTTATTTGTCTAACCCTGTGACAGTATTTACTATCTGAATGACTGCAACTTTATAAGTCTAGCTATCTGTTCATGACAAATTTGTCCAACCTTTGTCACTTTTCAGAATTGTCTTGGCTATGCTAGCACTTTTGTTCTTCCATATGAAGTTTAGAATCAATCTGTAAAGTTCTGTTAATAAACCTGTTGGTATTCTGATTGAATTTCTTTTTCATTTACAGATTAGGAGATCACTTACATTTTTACAATGTTGAGACTTTCTGTGCATGAACATGAAAATTCTGGCCATTCATCAAATCTATTCTTATGTCTTTCAACAACCTTTTCTTGTGAAAATCTCAAAGGTTAAGTTGATCTTAGCTACAGGTGAGACTTACTTGCCTAATGATACTGGAGTTGTTCTGGCTAGACTGGCCATGACTGAGGAGTTTTCAGCTCCATTCCGTGCTGTTCCTGATGGCAGTGTGCTCCTCATCCCTGTCTCCCTTGTCCTAGTATCCCAGTGAGATCAAGTTACAACTGTCCACATATTAACTTGCTTGATAATGCACCTTTTAGCTTTCCCTTCTATGCCCCATTTCCTCTCTCTTACCCATATTTCCTGTGATCACCTCCTAATAAACCACATGTACTTTTATCCTTGCCTCAGGCTCTGCTTCTGGGGAAGAGCCAGACAAGTATTACATAGATTTCCATGCCAAATGTAATTGAGTCTAATTCTCAGAACCTAAAATTAAAGACACTCTACCTGTGATAACCTTCAGGTAGGGTCTTTCAGGGTAAGAGCATGGTCTTTGGGGCCTGATAGATGCCTGGATTCCAGCTTCCTGATTGTTTTCACTGTATGGTCTCGATAAATCTCTGTCTTCCACCTACATGAAAATAGTAACCTAAGCCTTAAGAATAATATTGTTCTGATTATTGAATGACAGGTTAAATTTTACATTCATTCAACAAACATTGTTTTTCTCCAGACATAACTTATATAAGGAACATAGTTAAGTAGCTGGCACAGAGAGGTGAACAATAAATGGAAACAATGGCTGTTGCTGTACACCGATGAATGGGTGGCTGAGCAGATCTTGGAGAACTTATGACAATAGATGTTTGGTAGTAGGGACATGCATCTGTCATAGGTGTTGTGCACCAGGGCGCCTTGTGCTCTGCATCAGGGGGTGAGCCTTTGAAGGTAAACAGACCTGGGTTCAAATACCCAGTGAATGACCCTGTCAACTTCTCTGGGACTATCTGTGGGATGATGATCGTGATGCCTTCTGCAGGGGCTGTGTGGGGAGGAGCTAAGGAGATGAGGGACGTAAAGGCCAGGCCTTCAGCAATGTTGCCTCTTAAATTGCCCTTTCTGAGGTTCTCCTGATTGCTGCCTACTGGGTACATTACATCACTTTCTCCTGACATAACATGTCACATCCAAAGGCATTTAGACAAGTCCTGTTGGTGGGCCCTGTTCTGTCCAATTCTTCAGAATTGACAGTAGTCAGAACAGAATACTGCTTTTTATACTCTTGATAAAGGCAACAAACAGGACCCTGCTATCCACTCTCTAAGAAGTTTTCTAGAATGTAGCTTTAGAGAAAACATACCAAGGCCATGTTCAAAAGCAAGAGGATATAACAATTCTATTCAGTCTTAATAAGCAATCTTAAGAAGAGGACAATTAAGTGAGGAAGAGGGAACATGATTTTTAAAGTCAGATAACTTGATTTTAATTCCAGGACTGCCATTTTGTAGGTACATGTGATCTTGGGCAGAATGCTTCATAGCTGACCTTCAGTTTCTTCAGTAAAATGCTAACACAATCTCATTTTGCAGTGTTATTAATAAGATTGTCAGGTAATCAGGAAAAAAACACGTGTATAAAACGCCCAGTTTACTGTATGGCACATAATCAAAACTCAATAAATGGTAATAATTGATATTATGTAGCTAGTATATAAGCTGAAATATTTACTTCAAAGGTTTTTGTGTTTTTTTTAATCTAGGGTTGTTAGTCTAAGGTATGAAACACAAGTGGGAAAGCCGTGTCTTACTTCCAATACCTATGGTTCTCAACTTTTATAAGTTTAACTTTCAAATGACCTGAATTCTTGTATATTATATATTAAAATCCCGAAATCTCCTTTCCTCTACCAAATTCAGACTTGCACCTTACCAAACAGCCATGTCAAGTTTCCTTTACAGGGTGCTGCTTGCCAACCAGTTTTAGCAGCAATGCCATCACTGACTGCAAAGCAGCATTTATTTTCCGATTATCTGAGTAGTTTATGTATTCTCTCTTATTCTTTTATAAACATGAATGGAAAATGGAAAAGTGATAGATATGATTCTAGTGGTAAGCATAGATTTAAGAAGGCAACTGTTCTACCTACAGAAATCGATAGATCTTTTACCCTGGTTCTATTGACTCAAGGTGGTTAACTGTGTGTTCTCAAGTGAAAAAAATTAAACAGTACTGTGGGATGAGTAATTGATGCTTGAAGCTTGTGTCTAAAAAGCAAGAAGTAAGTAGGGACTTTATAACTTTCTTAAGGTCTCTGAGTAGATGCTCCCTTATAATGTGTATAACTACCCTTTGACCTTCATGTATTATTAGACTTTAGCATTTTAGTGATGTATATGTCAATAGAAAACTGCCTACATTTCTAAAAAGTCAAACTGAAAATGCAAAGTTTCTTTGTTTCTTTAAGGGATTATAATAACTCACGTGGTAACGTTGAACATGTCAGCAAAATCAATGACAATTTCCCATTTTGGTTCATAAAAATTGTAACATTTATTATTAATTAACTCTTTGTTTAATACGCCAAATTCTTCAAAGCATGAGTCCCACACGGGAAAAAATACAAAAAGAGTTTGTAAAGAAAATAATGAGAAAAGGTTGGAAACCAAATGGGTCCAACAAACATAGCTGGGCAACTTTGTCACTTGAGCTGCAGCCATTAACTGGAACTGCAGAGATGGATCAGGGACTGGCTGATCTTATTATGTCTCTGTAGGGACTTGGTCTCTTTGAGGTTCGTTTCTTAAAGACAGAGCAGATAAAAGGTCTCTCAGTTCAGTCCTCACTGAAGCCTCTGCCCATGATGCCATGAATGAGGTAGGAAGTGGACGCCTGTCTGGGTAGCCTATATCCCAAGTTATATTTCCAATGCAGTTTGGAATCACCTTTCAACTACTACTGATTTTCTCCCTCATCTGATTAGAGGTGGTGGTGATGTTGGTGGTGTGGGAAAGAGAAAGGAGCAACACTGATTACAGATGCCTCTTTTGGGGTGAATATTCTTCATAGCAATGCTATCTTGACAGGCAGGACCATTTTAACCTGATTCAGGGGAAGAGACCCATCTGCTTTTTTCTCTCTGACCTTTTAGTAGGTTGATGCTGCCTGTCTTCTCTTTTAATGAATTGCAACACAGCTCTCCTATAAAAGAATCCATAAAATATGACTTAGTGCTGTAGCAAAACTATAAAAACCAATTACTAGCACAGCTCCTACAAGTCTGTGTTGAAATTTCAGAATAAAGGTAAGATTCTCCAGTTTCCTTAGAGAATTGCATTGCTTTTGATAGTGTCCTCCTTTAAAACATTGTAAATAAAATCATCTCTCTTGTCTACAGATACAATAGTGTTACTTTAAGTGTTTGCTATCAGCTTAAAAATGTTACAGACAAAATTTAAGAATCAAACTAGAGTCACAGACCATGTGGGATTTAGGTTTTAAAGTTGATGTGTAAGGTTAAAATTGCCAGTTGTCAAAATTACCAGTGAAAATGCATTAAATTACCCATAACGCACTATGGAACCATCTTTTAATAAATCCAAACATCTAGTGTGGCAGGAAAGATCACTGTTGAGCACCAAGTAAAGGGTTCTTTCGGGTTCAGGTGCCATGATGTTTTAAAAGAATCTTTAAATACTAGAATTGCTCTCTACCCAGTGAGACCTTCACTCCGTGAGAGCCATTAAAGTGGATAAAGTGAAAGACCTGAGGAACAGGCAGCTTTGGGCCCCAGTGACTCTTGTGACTGGAAAAGGATCCTTGGGCAAGAAGGTGGGCAACATTTCTCACATTATTTAACGGTTACTTTCTTTTACTCTTTGATGAATATTATACAGTTAAATTTGCAGATGGCAAAAAAAGAAAGGACCACTGAATACTAGAAATTAAAACACAAACAGTGTTTTTAGGAGCTATTCCTAGCAAATTTCAAAAGACTACAGACAAGTAAGCAGCCAGCAAATGTTTGATAATTCAAATACTCAATATTATTGAAAGCCTTTTTTGAAAAACACATATTGAAATTAGAAAAATCTGAATTACTAAGACTATAGGAAGTACACTGAGGTTTTGATGGAACAAAAAGTTGGCCATGTGACTGATCCTTCACTAAATAAAACCTTCCACAAAGCAAAGTAGTGGCTTAAATTGTCTCTTTTACTGAGAGGTGAGTTGAGACAAGCTTCAGAGGGCCAAGCTGGGACTCCGAGGAAGCCTGCTCTCTTTACTCTCCACTCTCTGTCAGTGCTCTTGTTAGAACGGCAGATCTAACCCTTCTACTTAGGGTCTCTGGATCCAGTGACGTTCAGCCCTTCCCTGATGGCTGCATGTGTGTTGCCTGGATTTATGAAATGACTGGGCATGTAATTTCAGGTATAATAATCCAAAAAACATAAAAATGAGTGGTAGCATCACTCACTCATTCAGCTTTCTCTTGAGAAGGCCTCTCAGAGCTAAGTAATTCCATTTTGCATTTAGGCTGCTGGGCCCTGAAGACCGATGCTTGGGGACTGTCATGATGCAATAACTTTGAGTCACTGAGAGTGTTTACTCTGGGCATGTGACTTTGCGTACCATGCACACAGAGAAGGAGGCCAAGAAATTTTGAGAGAGACACCAACCCAGGAAAAATGATTAAAGGTATTTTCTCCTCCTTTGGGGGAAAATGTTGTATAAGAAGGTATTCCCTTAGAGTTACTCTGCCTTATCTTCACCTTGATGCCTCCACTGGAATGAACAGGAGCACAGGTAGTCTGTCTTTACTCACGTATCTTCACCTACCATACCTAGCACAGTGCCTGACAATTAGCACATGCTTGACACACATTTTAAAATTAATATGTTGAAGTTTATAGCTTATAAGTAGAGAAGGAAAGCCAATCATGTACACAGTATTTTAAGTCACCACTCCCTTCCTGCCACACAACCAGATCCTGTGTGCCACTTAGAACTTCCCCTCCAAACAGCATCTTGTCCTTCTTCGTGCTTTCTTAGCTACCATGCCCACCCCATCCCTGATATTTCATAATGGTCTATGGCTGAACTCTGCGGCCAGCTGGCTTCACCACAGTGCAATGAAGTTTCACTGAACTGAAAATGTATTCAAAAACACAGAATTATAAATCATAATAATTATATAGGGTTTTCTCCTGCACTGTTGGTGGAAATGTAGATTGATACAGCCACTATGGAGAAAAGTATGGAGGTTCCCTAAAAAACTAAAAATAAAAAAACCTACCCTATGACCCAGCAATCCCACTACTCGGCATATACCCTGAGAAAACCATGATTCAAAAAGATACATGTACCACAATGTTCATTGCAGCTAGCCAGGACATGGAAACAACCTAAATGTCCACTGACAGATGACTGGATAAAGAAGATGTGGCACATATATACAATGGAATATTACTCAGCCATAAAAAGAAACGAAATTGAGATATTTGTAGTGAGGTGGATGGACCTAGAGTCTGTCATACAGAGTGAAGTAAGTCAGAAAGAGAAAAACAAGTACCGTATGCTAATGCGTATATATGGAATCTAAAAAAACATTACTGATGAACCTAGTGGCAGGGCAGGAATAAAGACGCAGACGTAGAGAATGGACTTGAGGATACAGCAGGGGAAGGGGAAGCTGGGACGAAGTGAGAGAGTAGCACTGACATATATACACTACCAAATGTAAAATAGACAGCTAGTGGGAAGCAGCCACATAGCGCAGGCAGATCAGCTGCTTGCTTTGTGACCATCTAGAGGGGTGGGAGGGAGGCTCAAGAGGGAGGGGATATGGGGATATATGTATACATATAGCTGATTCACTTTGTTGTACAACAGAAGCTAAACATTGTAAAGCAATTATACTCCAATAAAGTTGTAAAAAATAATAATGATTATATAGGGTTTAAAAAAAATTGAAGTATAGTTGATTTGCAATACTGAGCACAGCATAATGATTCAGTTTCTTTTCTGATTATATTCCATTATAAGTTATTACAAGATATTGAATATAATTCCCTGTGCTATACAGTAAATCCTTGTTGCTTATCTATTTTATGTATAGTAGTTTTTTATCTTTTAAATCACTCCAAATATATCCCTCCCCCCTACCCCGCTTCCCCCTTTGGTAACCATAAGTTTGTTTTCTATGTCTGTGAATCTGTTTTCTGTTCTGTATATAGATTCATTTGTATTATTTTTTAGATTCCATATAGTGATATTACATAGTATTTGTGATATATAGTATTTGTCTTTGTCTGACTTACTTCACAAAGTATAATGTTGTCTAGGTCCATCCATGTTGTGGCAAATTACAGTATCTCATTCTTTTTTATGGCTGAGTCATATTCCATTGTATATATATTTGTGTGTGTATATATATATATATATATATATATATATATCTCACATCTTCCTAAGCCTGTCATCTGTTAATGGGCACTTGGGTTGTTTCCATGCCTTGGCTATTGTAAATAGTGCTGCTATGAACATTGGGGTACATGTAGCTTTTGATTTAGAGTTTTCATTTTTTGCATATTGACCCCTTGTCAGTTGCATCATTTGCAACTTTTTCTCTTATTCCATAGGTTGTCTTTTTA
The DNA here is from genome assembly GCF_963455315.2 of Globicephala melas. Taxonomy (NCBI): domain Eukaryota; kingdom Metazoa; phylum Chordata; class Mammalia; order Artiodactyla; family Delphinidae; genus Globicephala; species Globicephala melas. Next base: position 52,963,298 of record NC_083333.1, read on the forward strand.
TTTTGTTGATGGTTTCCTTTACTTTGCAAAAGCTTTTAAATTTGATTAGGTTCCATTTGTTTATTTTTGCTTTTACTTATATAGGTTTTAAATTTTAATAAAAAACATAATATTCAATACTTCTTAATGTAACTGGAGATTAAAACTGTAATTTTAATTACAGTATATGATATTGATATTGGTCTCAGATCAGGGTGTGTTAATATTTTGCCGCTGTGTGGTCCTTCTCACAAGAATGAGATCTTCTTTCATTCCTGTCTTTGGGTGGTTGAGTGTCCAAATGGTGACATTAATTCACTGTGTGATCCATTCCGGTTGATTTGGATTTTCTTATTGGCCTTCAGCCTCCTTTTTCAAGCTTTGCTTCTTGTTTGCATCATTCCCATTGTTGTAAAGTGTCTGGCTAAGAACTTGGCCTCATTCACTGGATATCTGGCATTCCTGTCTTATCCTAGCTCACTGACCTCTTACGTTAGAAACTCTGCTCTCTTATAGTCTTTCCAATAGCTTTAATCTGCCCCATCTGATGCTGAAATGACAGCATTTGGTAGACAAAAGATAAAATGGAAAAGGTTCGATTCGTTACCATCCACCAAATTTGGATTAGGTCTGGTTGCAAAAACTCCCCAAATGCGTCCATAATGCTTATCAATTGCATGAGTACTTTCCACTGTTTGGCTTTTTTCGTTCAGAATTGTTTGTGAGATTTATTCATGTGGTTGCATGTAGTTGTAGACTGTAATTCTCACTGCGGTACAGTATTTCACTGTGTGAATATACCACAATGCATTTCTGTTGGGTATATACATCAGAATGGAATCACTAAGTTATAAGGTATGCCTATGTTTATCTTTAGGAGATAATGCCAGTTTTCCAAAGTGGTTGTACCGAATGTCTCATCTACCAGCAGTCTATGAGAATGCCAGTTGTTCTGCATTCTCATCAGTACTTGGTATTATCTGTCCCTTGTTATGGTCATTTGGTGGATGTCATTTTATTATCTTTTATTTTGATCCAAATATTGGAGTATATGCTAGGGGGTTCTTAGAGGTACTTTAAACTGGTATCTATTCATGATCTGAGCAGTTAGCTTTTACAGTGTCTTTTATGTAGTGCTGAGCCTCTCTCTTGGTCTGTCTCTGTCCTTTTAAAAGACAAGATGCTTCATAAATCAGGAATAAAGTTACTTTATCCACTTTAAAGTTACTTTATTTTAGCCTTAGAATTTAATTAACATGGAGACACAATAATCTGTTGTTTCTTTTTAAAATTAACTCTAAAATAATAAATAGTCTTATTCTAAGCCATACGCTGAGACTTTAAAGATCACTCTGTGCCAACAGATTGTTGTATAACTTCTGTAATGGCCATTGACAAAAAGCAATAACAGCTGACCTTAAAACCACCTCTTTGTGTGCTTTGGTGCCTTTAACCCTGCTGCAGGATAAAGACTACTTAATCCTGTGTGCACAGTGATTCCTGGTTCCGTGGGTGAAATCAAGGACTTAAATAAGAGCACTACAGGATATATATTCACTATCTTCATGGGTCTTTCAGAATTCAGAAGACATGATTAATCCACACGTATAAGTTATAGAAAAATAAAAACTGAGTATGTAGTCAGTTGTTAAATAGGATGTTCTAATGATAATTGCAAAACCTTTAATGTTATTATTATACTGTATTGTAAATTTTTGTTTAATAGTTTCCCACACTAGACACAGTTCCATGAAGACAAGGACCACACCTATCTTCCTTTCTGTATTCTCAGTGCTAGTACAGTGCTTGTACATTATAGCACTTAATACATATTTATGAGGTTAAACTGAAGGAAGAAAAAACATGAGTTAGAATAAGTATCCAGAGAAAAATGATTAAGATTTAGGTAGGCAGAAAGGAAAAGGGAGTTTTCTAGGCAGAGAACACATACCAGTTTTATACTAGTGTTTCCTTTCATTGCTATAATCCTTTGTATTTAAAAAATTTCACATAATTATCCCAATTCATTCCCCCAGAAAACCATATAAGTTTATGGGACTCAATGAAGTAAATAAAATATTAAAAAGATATAGGCTTGTTCACAAACAAAATCAATAACTGTAGATAACAAATGAAACAGGAAAATGAAGAAATAAGTGCAGGGGTGAAACCCTCTAGCTGAGCTTCACTCTGGAATCAGGACAAAGAAGGACTAAACTCAGGAAGGGCTAGGAGCTCTGTACCTGTAGTTTACTGGGGATTGCACGTGGGGAGCTAAAGCTGGGCTCACTGATGATACCAGGAGGTAATGTGAGTTTTCTCAACTTGACAAAGGAGGAAGAAAAAGGTTGTTGTCCACTGTTGCTTGGGATACAGTTGTGACCTAGGGAAGCTGACGAATATACACTCAACTTTATAAAGTGACTGAGCTTGGGGACTTGGATCTCGGATATCCCCAATATCACCATGGAGCAGGAACATAAGCCCCTATTAAATATTTGGTTGGACCAGGAGTCCTGGGTGGGGGGCTGAGTAGAGGCAACAGCGAAACTTTTAGGTAAGGTGGTGTGAGGAGAGTGGGTTGGAAGGAGGGATAGAAGGAAAGTCTCAGAAAAAGTAAGATAGATATAAAAATTTCAAAGTACAAAGAAACTCAGTGCTAGGCAAATGTAAAGGAGAATATAATGGCAATAAAAGAAAACTACAGTTGATTCTTGAACAATGTGGGGTTAGGGGTGCCAACTCCCTGCATAGTACAAAACTCGCATATAACTTTTGGCTTCCCCCAGACTTAACTACTAATAGCCTACTGTTGACAAGAAGCCTTACCAATAACATAAACAGTTGATTAACACATATTTTGTATATCATATGTACATCTACATATATTTTATGCATTCAGGATATACTTAACTTTTTCTTAATTTTTTTGCAATTTCTAGGCTACAGAGTTTGTGAGTTTTTTCAAATTGTTGCAAATGTCCAAGAATTTTTCAATGTTTATTGAAAAAAAATCCACCTATAAGTGGACTTGCACAGTTCAAACCTGTGCAGTTCAAGGGTCACTGTATATATAGGGCATTCTCATAAGTGAACCTAAATGAAAAAATTTAAATAAAGATTTGCAAATTGCTTATCAATGTATTTTCAAAGATACTATTGAGTAGGGTGTGCCAGGAATGCAGTGAGATTCAACATGAGAAAATCTATGAGTGCAGTCTATCACACAAATAGATTAAAGGGAAAAAACCCCATAAAAATAGTATCATTAGAGGCAGATAATACTTGATAAATTTCAACACACAATCCTGATTTTTTAAAAAGTCCATTATCCACAGCTAATGGAACCAGAGATGTTTCCAACTGAGACATCCCATTCATTTGCTGGCCAGTGGCATAACAAGGAACAAAGACCTGAAGGATGTGGGTTTCCTATCTTGGAGTTTGGATTATATGTGGATTCCCCAAGTGGGAAGCAGAGCTAAAATGTCCTCTCCTTGATATCTGTGCCTGCCATTTTGGGACACATGCATCTGAAAAATAAGATGGACCTGGTCTACAGAAGTAGGAGACACCACAAAGCCCAAGAAAGAAGAGACCATCCCTGGTTCTCTTTTCTTCTTTTTTATTTTTTAAATTTAATTTTATTTATTTTTTTATACAGCAGGTTCTTATTAGTCATCCATTTATACACATCAGTGTATACATGTCAATCCCAATCTCCCAATTCATCACACCATCCCCCCCCACCCCTGCTGCTTTCCCCCCTTGCTGTCCATACGTTTTTTTCTCTACTTCTGTGTCTCAGTTTCTGCTCTGCAAACCGGTTCATCTGTACCATTTTCTAGGTTCCACATAATGCATTAATATACAATATTTGTTTTTCTCTTTCTGACTTACTTCACTTTGTATGACAGTCTCTAGATGCATCCACGTGTCTACAAAGGACTCAATTTCATTCTTTTTTATGGCTGAGTAATATTCCATTGTGTGTGTATTTTATATATATATATATGTATATATTTATATATATAGTATATACTGTAGCTTCTTTATCCATTCATCTGTCTATGGGCATTTAGGTTGCTTCCATGACCTGGCTATTGTAAACAGTGCTGCAATGAACATTGGGGTGCATGTGTCTTTTTGAATTATGGTTTCCACTGGGTATATGCCCAGTAGTGGGATTACTGAATCATATGGTAATTCTATTTTTAGTTTTTTAAGGAACCTCCATACTGTTCTCCATAGTGGCTGTATCAATTTACATTCCCACCAACAGTGCAAGAGGGTTCCCTTTTCTCCACACCCTCTCTAGCATTTGTTGTTTGTAGATTTTCTGATGATACCCATTCTAACTGGTGTGAGGAGATACCTCATTGTAGTTTTGATTTGCATTTCTCTAACAATTAGCGATGTTGAGCTGCTTTTCATGTGCCTCTTGTCCATCTGTATGTCTTCTTTGGAGGAATGTCTATTTAGGTCTTCTGCCCATTTTTGGATTGGGTTGTGTGTTTTTTTAATATTGAGGTGCATGAGCTGTTTATATATTTTGGAGATTAATCCTTTGTCCGTTGATTCGTTTGCAAATATTTTCTCCCATTCTGAGGGTTGTCTTTTCACCTTGTTTATGGTTTCCTTTGCGATGCAAAAGCTTTGAAGTTTCATTAGGTCCCATTTATTTATTTTTGTTTTTATTTCCATTACTCTAGGAGATGGATCAAAAAATATCTTTCTGTGATTTATGTCAAAGAGTGTTCTTCCTATGTTTTCCTCTAAGAGTTTTATAGTGCCCCATCTTACATTTAGGTCTGTAATCCATTTGGAGTTTATTTTTGTGTATGGTGTTAGGGAGTGTTCTAATTTCATTCTTGTACATGTAGCTGTCCAGTTTTCCCAGCACCAATTACTGAAGAGACTGTCTTTTCTCCATTGTTTATCCTTGCCGCCTTTGTCATAGATTAGTTGTCATAGGTGCGTAGGTTTATCTATGGGCTTTCTATCCTGTTCCATTGATCTATATTTCTGTTTTTGTGCCAGTACCATATTGTCTCGATTACTGTAACTTTGTGGTATAGCCTGAAGTCAGGGGGTCTGATTCCTCTGGCTCCGTTTTTTTCCCTCAATACTGCTTTGGCTATTTGGGGTCTTTTGTGTCTCCATACAAATTTTAAGATTTTCTGTTCTAGGTCTGTAAAAAATGCCATTGGTAATTTGATAGAGATTGCATTGAATCTGTAGATTGCTATGGGTAGTATAGTCATTTTCACAATATTGATTCTTCCAATCCAAGAACATGATATATCTCTCCATCTGTTGGTATATTTAATTTCTTTCATCAGTGTCTTATAGTTTTCTGCATACAGTTCTTTTGTCTCCCTAGGTAGGTTTATTCCTAGATATTTTATTCTTTTTGTTGCAATGGTAAATGGGAGTGTTTCCTTAATTTCTCTTTCAGATTTTTCATCAGTAGTGTATAGGAATGTAAGAGATTTCTGTGCATTAATTTTGTATCCTGCAACTTTACCAAATTCATTGATTAGCTCTAGTAGTTTTCTGGTGGCATCTTTAGGATTCACTAAGTATAGTGTCATGTCATCTGCAAACAGTGACAGTTTTACTTCTTCTTTTCCAATTTGTATTCCTTTTATTTCTTTTTCTTCTCTGATTGCTGTGGCTAGGACTTCCAAAACTATGTTGAATCATAGTGGTGAGAGTGGACATCCTTGTCTTGTTCCTGAACTCAGAGGAAATGCTTTCAGTTTTTCACCATTGAGAATGATGTTTGCTGTGGGTTTGTCATATATGGCCTTTATCATGTTGAGGTAGGTTCCCTCTATGCCCATTTTATGGAGGGTTTTTATCATAAATGGGTGTTGAATTTTGTTGAAAGCTTTTCCTGCATCTATTGAGATGATCACATGTTTTTTATCCTTCAGTTTGTTAATATGGTGTATCATATTGATTGATTTGCATATATTGAAGAATCCTTGCATTCCTGGAATAAACCCCACTTGATCATGGTGTATGATCCTTATAATGTGTCGTTGAATTCTGTTTGCTACTATTTTGTTGAGGATTTTTGCATCTATATTCATCAGTGATACTGGTCTGTAATTTTCTTTTTTTGTAGTATCTTTGTCTGGTTTTGGTATCAGGGTGATGGTGGCCTCATAGAATGAGTTTAGGTGTTTTCCTTCCTCTACAATTTTTTGGAAGAGTTTGAGAAGGATGGGTGTTAGCTTTTCTCTAAAAGTGTGATAGAATTCGCCTGTGAAGCCATCTGGTCCTGGACATTTGTTTGTTGGAAGATTTTTAATCACAGTTTCAATTTCATTACTTGTGATTGGCCTGTTCATATTTTCTATTTCTTCCTGGTTCAGTCTTGGAAGGTGATACCTTTCTAAGAATTTGTCCATTTTATAGGCATAGAGTTGCTGGTAGTAGTCTCTTAGGATGCTTTGTATTTCTGCGGTGTCGGTTGTAACTTCTCCTTTTTCATTTCTAATTTTATTGATTTGAGTCCTCTCCCTCTTTTTCTTGATGAGTCTGGCTAATGGTTTATCAATTTTGTTTATCTTCTCAAAGATCCAGCTTTTAATTTTATTGATCTTTTCTATTGTTTTTTTTGTTTCTATTTCATTTATTTCTGCCCTGATCTTGATGATTTCTTTCCTTCTGCTAACTTTGGGTTTTGTTTGTTCTTCTTTCTCTAGTTCCTTTAGGTGTAACGTTAGATTATTTGAGATTTTTCTTGTTTCTTGAGGTAGGCTTGTATAGCTATAAAATTCCCTCTTAGAACTGCTTTTGCTGCATCCCATAGGTTTTGGATCGTCATGTTTTCATTGTCATTTGTCTCGAGGTATTTTTTGATTTCTTCAGTGATCTATTGGTTATTTAGTAACATATTGTTTAGCCTCCATGTGTTTGTGTTTTTTACGTTTTTTCCTCTGTAATTGATTTCTAATCTCACAACATTGTGGTCGGAAGAGATGTTTGATATGATTTCAATTTTCTTAAATTTATTGAGGCTTGATTTGTGACCCAAGATATGATCTATCCTGGAGAATGTTCTATGAGCACTTGAGAAGAAAGTATAATCTGCTGTTTTTGAATGGAATGTCCTATAAATATCAATTAACTCTATCTGGTCTATTGTGGCATTTAAAGCTTGTGTTTCCTTACTAATTTTCTGTTTCGATGATCTGTCCATTGGTTTAAGTGAGGTGTTAAAATCCCCACTATTATTGTGTTACTGTCGCTTTCCTCTTTTAGAACTGTTAGCAGTTGCCTTATGTATTGTGGTGCTCCTATGTTGGGTGCATATATATTTATAATTGTTATATCTTCTTCTTAGATTGATCCCTTGATCATTATTTAGTGTCCTTCCTTGTCTCTTGTAACATTCTTTATTTTAAAGTCTATTTTATCTGATATAAGTATTGATACTCCAGCTTTCTTTTGATTTCCATTTGCATGAAATATCTTTTTCCATCCCGTCACTTTCAGTATGTATGTGCCCCTAGGTCTAAAGTGGGTCTCTTGTAGACTGCATATATATGGGTCTTCTTTTTGTATCCATTCAGCAAGCCTGTGTGTTTTGGTTGGAGCATTTAATCCATTCACAGTTAAGGTAATTATCGATATGTATGTTCCTATGACCATTTTCTTAATTGTTTTGGGTTTGTTTTAGTAGGTCCTTTTCTTCTCTTTTGTTTCCCAGTTAGAGAAGTTCCTTTAGCTTTTGTTGTAGAGCTAGTTTGTTGGTGCTGAATTCACTTAGCTTTTGCTTGTCTGTAAAGCTTTTGTTTTCTCCTTTGAATCTGAATGAGATCATGGCAGGGTAGAGTAATCTTGGTTGTGGGTTCTTCCCTTTCATCTCTTTATGTATATCATGCCACTCCCTTCTGCCTTCTAAAGTTTATGCTGAGAAATCAGCTGTTCACCTTATGGGAGTTCCCTTGTATGTTATTTGTCATTTTTCCCTTGATGCTTTCAATAATTTTTCTTTGTCTTTAATTTTTGCCAATTTGATTACTATGTGTCTTGGCGTGTTTCTCCTTAAAGGATAAAAAGGTTTATCCTTTTGGGGGCTCTCTGCACTTTATGGACTTGGGTGGCTATTTCCTTTTCCATGTTAGGGAAGTTTTTGACTATAATCTCTTCAAATATTTTCTTAGGTGCTTTCTCTCTATCTTCTCTTGCTGGGACCCCTATAATGCGCATATTGTTGTGTTTAATGTTGTCCCAGAGGTCTCTTAGGCTGTCTTCATTTCTTTTCATTCTTTTTCTTTATTCTGTTCCACAGTAGTGAATTCCAGCATTCTGTCTTCCAGGTCACTTATCCGTTTTCTGCCTCAGTTAGTCTGCTATTGATTTCTTCTAGCATATTTTTCATTTCAGTTATTGTATTGTTCATCTCTGTTTGTTTGTTCTTTAATTCTTCTAGATATTTGTTAAACATTTCTTGCATCTTCTTGATCTTTGCCTCCATTCTTTTTCTGAGGTCCTGATCATCTTCACTATCATTATTCCTAATTCTCTTTCTGGAAGATTGCCTATCTCTGTTTCATTTAGTTGGTTTTCTGGGGTTTTATCTTGTTCCTTCATCTGGTACATAGCCCTCTGCCTTTTCATCTTGTCTATCTTTCTGTGAATGTGGTTTTTGTTCAACAGGCTGCAGGGTTGTAGTTCTTCTTGCTTCTTCTGTCTGCCCTCTGGTGGATGAGGCTATCGAAGAGGCTTGTGGAAGTTTCCTGATGGGAGGGACTGGTGGTGGGTCGAGCTGGCTATTGCTCTGGTGGGCAGAGCTCGGTAAAACTTTAATCTGCTTGTCTGCTGATGGGTGGGGCTGGGTTCCTTCCCTGTTGGTTGTTTGGCCTGAGGTGACCCAACACTGGAGCCTAGTTGGGCTCTTTGGTAGAACTAATGGTGGACTCTGGGAGGGCTCATGCCAAGGAGTACTTTGCAGAACTTCTGCTGCCAGTGTCCTTGTCCTCATGGTGGGGCACAGCCACCCCCCGCCTCTGAAGGAGACCCTCCTACACTAACAGGTAGGTCTCCTATGGGGTCACTGCTCCTTCCCCTGTGTCCCAGTGCACACACTACTTGGTGTGTGCCCTCCAAGAGTGGAGTCTCTACTTCCCCCAGCCCTGTCAAAGTCCTGCAATCAAAGCCCTCTAGCCTTCAAAGTCTGATTCTCTAGGAATTCCTCCTCCCTTTGCCAGACTCCCAGGTTTGGAAGCCTGACGTGGGGCTCAGAACTTTCACTCCAGTGGGTGGGCTTCTGTTGTACAAGTGTTCTCCAGTTTGTGAGTCACCCACGAAGCAGTTACGGGATTTGATTTTATTGTGATTGCGCCCCTCCTGCCATCTCATTGTGGCTTCTCCTTTGTCTTTGCATATGGTGTATCTTTTTAGTGAGTTCCAGTGTCTTCCTGTTGATGACTGTTAAGCAGTTAGTTGTGATTTCGGTGTTCTTGAAAGAGGAAGTGAGAGCACATCCTTCTACTCCACCATCTTGAACCTATCTCCGTATCCCTTGTTCTTGATGGCTCTCCATTTCCAATAAAGCTCTCCAGTTCAGAATAGCATAAATCCAACTAAACTTTCCTTCCTTTTTGTGGATTTCATTAAATATCAGCATTCTTACAATTATCTCCTCCTCACTCCCTTTAAACTTGAGCTTCTTTTGTAGTCTAAAAAAATGTTTAGAAAAGATATAATGATAGAATCTTTACGTCAATAATCAATACTAAATGTGGAAACATATTTTAATGTTTAGGAAGGTAGAAAGTGGTTTCTGAAGACCTAGGAGATAGTTTCTGATCTTTGGTAAAACTCTAAAATAGATTTAAAAAATAATGATTTGCAGCTTGGGAAAAGTTAACTTGTAATTATTCACAGCTATACCCCAACATTTTCTTTGGTACCCAATGCAGGGGACATTGGTTTGAGCCCTGGTCCAGGAAGATCCCACATGCTGCCGAACAACTAAGCCCGTGTGCCACAACTACTGAGCCAGTATGCCACACTACTGAAGCCTGCGTGCCTAGAACCCATACTCTGCAACAAGAGAAGCCACCACAATGAGAAGCCCACACACCGCAATGAAGAGTAGCCCCGGCTCGCTGCAGCTAGAGAAAGCCCGCGAGCAGCAATGAAGACCCAACACAGCCAAAAATAAATAAATAAATAAATAAATTTATTTTTAATAAAAGAAGAAAAGAAAGGATAAATAATATAAACAGGGATTTAAATAAAAAGGTACTTTTGATTGAAAAATTAAGATGAATATGCACATTGAAATTTGATGCTATTTTATAAAATAAATGGTAAAAAAAATCCTCTACATGAGTATTTCTCTCTCTGTATTTGTGTGTTAAATAACTATTCCTTCAACATTATATGAATGCAGAAAAAAATACAGAAGGATACGCACTAATTTTGCAAGAATGTTTATGGATTAGTAAATAGGGGTAAGAGAGCCAAATTAAAAAGGAAAAGAAAAGGGAAGAAAAGAGAAAAAAAAAGAAAAAGAAAAAGGGGGAAAAAAGCAAAAGAAACAGCCTACACTAAAATAGCTAGTATGTATGATGTAATCACATACATACATTGTTATAAAATTGTACAGAAATGTAGACATGAAAAAATAATTAAGATTAAAAAGTATGTTGCAACCTTGCTAGAGAATATATCCAAGGAATTCATATCAGTATGTAGATGCTCTTCTGCTTGCAGTTTCACAAAATGTAGTCCAAAATGGCCATGGAGACCAAGCATAGTCCTTGATTATTATCAATCTGAAGTTATTATGTATGTGTTCGGCTTGACTGTATTAAAGGAACAGGGGTCAGTTGAATCTGGATTTATGGTTTATTCCAGGGGTCAGCAAACTTTCTACAAAAAAACCAAATAGTAACTATTTTAGGCTTTCTGGGCCATATCGTCTCTATCACGACTACTCATCTCTGCTGCTGTAGGCAAAAGCAGTCATAGACTTCGATGGTTAATTTTATGTGTTAAATTGGGGAGGCTAGAGTATCCAGTTGTTTAATCGAATGCTAATTTAGGCATTGTAGTGAATATATTTTGTATAGTAATTGTAGATAGATAGACAGAAAATAGCTGATAGATGATAGATAGATATAGATAGATAGGTATTGCATACTATTGGTTCTGTTTCTGTGGAGAACCCTGACTTATACAGAGATAATAAATATATAGATATAAATATATAGATAAATATCTATAAATAATAAATCTCTCTCTATATATAAATATATAGATATTTATTGGAATAGTGTTCAAATAAAACTATTTACAGTAACAGGTAGTGGATCACATTTGGCCTTGTACCATAGTTTTCCAACCTTTAGTACTATCAATAATAAAAGATAGTTGCTTTTATTAAAAACTCTGTTTCCATTTCCTCCCCACCCCCCACACTGCTATCTAAAGATGAAGGACCAGTTGTACTAGAGATGGCTTGTGACAGTTTGCAAGGGGCAGTAGTTAGACTTTTCAGGAATTTGTGAGCTGATTTTTTTTTTTTTTTTCGGTACGCGGGTCTCTCACTGTTGTGGCCTCTCCCGTTGCGGAGCACAGGCTCTGGACGCGCAGGCTCAGCGGCCATGGCTCACGGGCCCAGCTGCTCCACGGCATGTGGGATCTTCCCAGACCGGGGCACGAACCCACGTCCTCTGCATCGGCAGGCGGACTCAACCACTGCGTCATCAGAGAAGCCCTGTGAGCTGATTTTTAAACACAGCCATTCTTAAAAATTGAATTATATAAACTTGCAATGAAACAACTTGTATTAAAAATGGGAAACAAATACTCAAAGCTCATCACTTCCTATTTGTTTTATGACATTTTATTATTACCTATGCTTCTGTGGTTATTTGCATCTATTGTATCTTTATGGCAGAAACACCATATAATGGTGTTGCACATTCTTTCTTAATTCCAAATTCAGTGATAATCACGTTGGTTGCTTAAAATTGGCCATGGTAGAAGTATCAACACCAAAGAAATCAACAAATACTACAAATCAAGGCTTGATTTATTGTGTTGTTGGTTGTCTAGATTTAAGAAAGTGATGTAGAAAATACTAATAAAACATAAACAAAAATAAGTGTTGTGTTTATAACTCATATTGTAAATAATACAGAAACTCGAGGAAATATTCTATCGTATTCAAAAACTATTATCCAATTTAGTAAAGAAGTTGCTCACATTATTGATGAATGGGTGGGTCTGTGACATACATCTTTGTTGTTTCACTTTTGTCTTACTCATTAACATAAATAATATTAACCACAATTTATTTATAAACTACATTTATACATCAGTTACAGCCATAGGTTTGCTATAGGTACAAGAGTTCAGCAAAAATCAGTGAAAGTGTTGTGTGACAATCAGCTAGCTATATGGAATTTAAAATAGAGAGCACTGCATATTTTATTATTATATATATTATATATATTATATATAATAATAAATAATTATATATAATATATAAATTATATATAATAATAAATAATTATATATAATTTATATAATATATAAATTATATATATATGTATGTGTATGTGTATATATATATATAATTTTTTTCAGGAGCAGCCTGGAAAGTCCACATTGAAATTACATAAGAAATGGAATTGTTGGAGGCAGAAAATAATAGACCAGTAGTTTATTAATCCTGCAAAATAGGGCATAATTAAGAGAGAAAGATAAGTGAGGAAAAAAGCAACACTAGCCAGGATCTTTTTATATAAGCAGTAGGGAGAGAGGCAAGATTTTTGAGCAGCTACTATAAAGAATTGGGTAAAGAAGATCTTTAGAATATTTTGCCATGGAATGTAATATAATTCCTCTTTGTGGGAATTTAGTAAAAATTTACATTTTTTTCATCTTTTTAGACATTTGTGTTTCTTTTGAATGCATACCTAAACTTTGCTGGGCATGAAGCAGTTGAGTTGTATTTAGATCACATGGCATTTTCATACTATAATTATTATTTGGAGTTAATATGGGTTCACTATGAACAAATTATGCCAAACTTGCTTTCTTTCCCCTTAGGATAGGGTAGTTACACTAGCATATCTTGAGAACAACAAAAGAAACAACAATACATTTATTACTATATTAATTATCATTTTTATATTATTGGCAGCTGTTCTACATTCTTTACATGGATTAATTCACTTAATCATCACAACAACCAAATGAGGCAGGTACAAATAATTTAGTATCATCATTTTACGAATCAGGGAATAGAACTAGAGAGGGGGAGAAACTTGCTCCAAAGCATGTAGCTAGCAAAGTCTAGTGGGATTAGAATCCAGGCAACCTAGTCCTGAGGGTCACACTATAATGCTACAAAATCACCAAGCATTAGCAAAATAGTGTAAAATTCATCTTGTCCTTGGTTTGTAAAGGGCACTGATATCAATCAAAAGATGGCTGTCTGTCAGGGTGTTGGAAAGCTGCCTGTATTTGATTTTATTGACTGATTTCATAAAAGCATTTCTTGAGCATCTGGTTGTTTAACAGAATGTCACAGGAGAGACAAAGATGAATAAAACATGACTCCTCGTTTGAGGAGCTTAAAATCCAGATATTCACTGTTTTTTTTTTTTTTTTTAAATCAATCTCTTGAATGAAGTCAAGAAGCAAATCAAGTATGTCCCAAAACTGGGACAGGATTTTAAAAAATTCAAATTCAAAAAGCTCCTAACAGTTTCCACTAATATTCTGAAACTAATCAGCGTCACCATAATGTAAAGATTTGCTTATTCAAAATCAAGTGCATAGATACAGCAGAAAAAAATCTGCTTTCATGGCAGCTTCTGTAAAACATAGCTAGAGGTTTTAGGATTAACCTCAGGACTAAAGTGCTATTGAAATTTGTGATGTGCTCTTAGGTTATAGTAATAGAAATAATATGTCCAGAATGAGAGCTTTTTGGTTTTGTTTTTTTTATTCCTTGGAGCTCTGCAGTGGTCAACCATCTTGGCAATATTCTTTTCAGTTCAGGCTGTAACATTTTAACAGGAACATTAAAAATTTGTGACTGAGACACATGGAAAAGGGTAACTAAATCAAGTCATATGAAGAATGACTGAAGAAACTGAGGATGTTTAGCCCGGACAAGGAAGGCTCAGAAAGTATAGGGATCAGATTCCAAAATATTTGGAGGGTTGTCATGTGGAAGAAGGAGTGAACTCTTGAGCAGCTCCAAAAGTAAAACCAGCACAAACCACCTGAAGGTTATCTCGGGTTAGCAAAAGAAAGCTGGAAGTGTTGAGCTACTAAATAATGAATTGGGCTTCCATGGGCTAGAGAAAGGGCTCTAGAGAGGGTGCTGTGAGGAGGATGGCTTGGGGGCTGCTGTCGAAGAGCATCATGGTGAAAGCATCTTCCAAAATTAAAAACCCATGATTTATATGACACAACACAAACAATTCCCTAAACCTGTAGGACACACACAGGAAGATCGTATATTCCTCAAATACATGAAAATTATACAACTAACCTATGAGTAGCAATTATCTTTATATTGTTCCTATAAACAAAAGAAGCAGTGACATTTAGGTCATGAAAAGAGAAGAACTAAGTGGCCTGTGCAATTGCCTTTGGGCATAGAAAGTCCAGGAACTGTGGGCATAAGCCCCGAGGTATCTACTCCATGGAGAACAGGGGCTCTTTTGATACGCAGAAGTGAACAGAGAAGGAATACAAGGTTCACGCTGGATGCAACTTTAAATCCTTCAGCACAGTGCCTAGCAGTCATAAAAAAGCAAACAGAAGTCAGCAAAGCCTTTCCAGAGGTGATGAATAGAAACAGAACAAATTACTCTCACCTAAATAAATGCTATATCCACGCACTGCCTCTGCAAAGAGACAAGGGCAAAAATTCTGGCACGTGGGCCTTCAGGTAATTTACACAAACCAAGTTAATGTAATTGGCAAGTGGACACCTAAAGACAGAGCATTTGAAGAGAATCCCATCGAGGCCAGAAGAGGCCAAAGGGATCTGGTAGAAGAGAAAGTTCTAGGCTTGTTGAATACAGGAAAAAAGAAAAAAGAGAGAGAGAGAGACTGAGATTGCAATCCAGACAAAGCTTAGTGGAGAGTCAAGAAGAGTTAAGGGGAACAGACCTTTGCTTAGCTGATGAAAACCCTCGATGAAATCCCAACCACACCATGCAATTTATTGAAAGTTGTTTCTTCCCCACTAACCAACCAGCTTCCACGAGTCTCAAGCATTCTTTCTGACTTATTTCATTAACATTTCCTTCTTTTTCTGGAGTGGTCAGAGCCCTAGGGAATCTCTCTCTCTCCTCGCTCCTTGCCCCCAACCAGTGGGGCATTGAATGAGAGCCAGAGTGTTGTCTGCGTAAAGAGAAATTGCAAAACCACAAATTGCAGAAAATCATTACTGCCAAAAATCGAAAGGAACACACGATATCACCAGGCCTCTTAAAAAGCAATTGCGCATTTCACAGGCCTTTGGATAATTCAGGTTTGTTTGGTAACTTTCTCACCCATACCACCCAGAAGACAATTCTCTTCCACCAGAGGCAGTGGTCCCAAAGAGTATGTGTAATTGAAAAGAAAGAAAAAATGTGGGTGCAAGACTCTCCAGGGGCATGATATGTTTGGATTTGGTTCTTTTTGTTTTATTGTTCAGTGTCGATTTTAAGGCCCAAAGTTTGCTTCCAGAGTCCCCAGAGACTCCCACATAAACAGCGAAAGCCTCCAATAATCTAGTAAGAATCCCTTGAAGATAGAAAGCATTTTTAGATGACAAAATCTTTCTGAAACATTATGCTCTTATCACAACCACCCATTGGTGGAGGCAGGAAAATGTTTTTCTTCCCACTCCACCCTCCACCCCCCATAATACAGATACGTAGAAACTGAGGGGTTAACTAAAATTCTCAACGTCATAACACTTCTGCGGGAGTGATCTGGGACTCAGACAGGCACCTTCTGATTTTTACACCTGAGTTCCTTCCATCATCTGCCCTTTTTCTCCAAGGGGGCACATCTTCCTGACTTGGGTAAGGCTGTCCCCCATCAGTGCGGCTGGCGTTTTACTTGGCATGTACACATTTCCAGGACCTTTACTTGCAAAGTCTCCTGCCACCTACTGTGGATGGAAGCCTTGTTTGAATAGAGTGCTGATTGGGTGGTTGTCCATTTGCATTGATTGTATCATACAATCATCATTAGGACACAAGGCCAGCTCCAGAGGGGCCCACTGAGTCTGGCTGTCAAAATGAACCCCAGTCACAGTTGCCTGATGATTTGAATGCATTTCCATGACTCCACAGGTCAGACCAACTTTGTGCCAGTTGCTCAGAGATGACATGGAGAGGTATGTAGATGTATCTTGTCTGGATGGTGTAAAATTCTAATGCAGGTTTACTAAGGATATTTACTAATAAAATAGGTCATCAAGCACTTTGTATGTCCTTGAGAAAAAAATGTAAAAATAAAATGATCACAAATTGACCTAAGGTGAAATAACTAGACTTCCCCTTCCCCCCACCCCCTCCACGAATCTGGGAGGTGTAAAACGTGTTTTCAACTGAAATTTTGATCAAGAGATCTTGAGCTAATAGTCATATATGTGTTCATAGTTGTGTATTTGCATACAGTGACTTAAAATGCTGCCTTAAATTGCCCCTTCATCTAATTTTCACCATGAACATATACCAACCATTTTTTTAGTATTTAACATTAAATCATTTAAAAGCACTGTAAACCTAAATAGGCAGACGCAGTATGACAAAGAGCTACCAAATATGGATATGCGGGGAAGGAAACACAAGTGGTCTCCCCTGAACAGCGTTCTATGTTCAAAAGCGAGAATATAGTCAAAAGTTCCCATTTGTACAAATAAAATACTCATGATAGCACATGAAAAGGGAGACTGCTCATAAAATCTAACATGACTTTATTGGTAAAAGTTGCTTAAATCATTCACAACATGCAGGTGTCTTGATACTGCAGTAAAGAGCACAGCAATATAATATAGAGCCTGACATTTTACAAATTCCAGTGAATGCATAATACTTAGACATAAAATTTAAATGATTTTAAGGGTGATGTTTCTTGTGCTGATGTTTGAATATTTGGGGAATAGCAGTGGGATCAATTTGTTCTAGAGAACAAACGAAAAACATCATCCAGGCAAGGCAGTGAAAACTAAGTTTTTCTTACAGTTCAGCTGAACACATCATTTTCTCAGGGACTGAATGATTCAAAAGAGAATTTATTAGAACACATATAATACGTATAATTCAAGTGAGACCTGTGGATTCTCTCAGGTCCAAGAGTGTCTAATTAATGCTTCAGTGAGTGCTGAGATGCATCCTCCACTAGAAATTCTGTGTGAATCAGGAGCTGGGAGTTGATGGACACTCCTTGATTCACCTGAGTCAACCTTCTACCTTATGGTTGTTGATCTCCTGCTTACTTATCTGTGGTGACAAGAAACTCACTACCATTTAAGCTACTACTGAATAGCTAGAGTCTTTATATTGAACCCACATTTATCCTCTGTTTTTTGAACTTGGGTAATAGAATCTAGCGTGGGTGGTGGTGGGGTTTTGTTTTAAGAATTTGTGATACATGTTGCAAGGTAAGGAATATTAGATGTCTTGGTTCTTAGATTTTCATAATCAAATTATTCCAGAGACAGATGGAATGTTCACATTTTCTGGTTAAAACCTTTATACCCATTTTATTAAAAAAGAAAAAAAAATCACATCCTAATTCCCAGAGGCAAAACTCTAAAATACTCAGAACTCCCCAGCCTGGATCTGGTGTAATTTTATTTGGTCTTTTAGAATAGAGGGGGTTTGTAATTTGTGTAGGGACACTGGGAGTACCAAGAGTAAAGAAACATAATACTCAGGAGATTCACTCTAGAAAGAACACTGGTTTACAGAGTTGCCATAATGCAGTACACACAGGAAGGAATTATTAAGATAACTACCATATTGTTAAACGTAAAACAGTCTGTGATTCCAAGGATCGACTGGGCAAAGAGTAATAAAGTAGTCAGCCATCTTTTGAGAGAAGCTGAATATTCAAAGGTTTGCTGTCACACTGTCATAATGTCTAAAAGAATATTGCCTAATTGTTTCCTCATTACTTTTTTCTAGCTTTTTAGAGGCAACCTAGTCACAACCACAATCAGGTTCAATCTGTTTCCCAAACAGTGTATAAAATGTTCCACGAAGTCATACAAATCAAGAGTGTGAAATATTAGATTCAAACTGCATTTGTTGAGCCAGACTTGAAAAATGCAGCAATGTGAGATGGGAGCCTTAAAGATTAGGAGGTTTTAGGAATTAGAGCTGAGAAGGAGACACCATTTCAAGGTGGACATGTACTTACATTTTGCTGCAAGTGAAATGCCTGTCTTTAAAGGGTAGCCTCTGAAACAAAGAGAGAAAAAAGTGTGTTAAAAAAAATACACAGTAACCAATTACAAGTGAAAAGTCACTGAGTTGCCTTCAGAGGTGCTGCCACTGATTGAAAAATTGAGAAGCTTAGAGATGAAAACATTTTGATTGGGAACTCTTCTCGGAAGTACAGGGAGATGTAACCCACAAAGAAAGCATGTAAGTCAACTGTGGTATCTCATTGCACACTCAGCTCCCTGCCCCGAACATCCCCGAATTTCAAGATCACTTGATGTTCACTTTGTCTCCCAGGTCTGTTCCTGGCAAGAGGAGATATGGAGTCTAGTTGCATAGGCCAATGGCTCAGACTCATCATCCTCTTGCTTCTGGTTCATACTGACTTTGCACCTTGTTCTTGAAGGCCCAGTTCTGACACTTTGTTCCATTAACTGAAACTCCTCCTAAAAATTATGATTTTCTCAATTCATGCTTATTGGGATAAGTGGACAAATTTTCTTTTCCAAGAAAATGTTTCCAATTTTTCTGGTGAGTATGGGGTGGGAGGGTGTTGAAATCAATGCCAAGTTTCTCTTTATTCAAGATGGCAGTGAAAAGAGAGGAACAATTAGACTGTGCCCGTGCTTGGAAGGAGTTTGCCAGTTGTGCAGACAATTTTTTCAGGGTGGCAGCCCACCGGACAATTCACTTACAAATCCATTTTTTTAAATCTATTGTTGTTATATCCAAAGGGTATTTTTCAAGGTAGTAGGTTTAATTGGGGACAGCAGGTAAGTCCCCATGATTGACATGAACTATTTGCATTGTGAGGTTCAAATGGTTCCGGGTCATCTCCCAGACTGAACACTGAAGTCGTGGTGTCCTCAGCCTGACAAAAAGATCTTGTCCCGCCACCCACATGGATCTGGATGAGGCAAATTAGTCACTTCAGTGAGCAATATTTTTCCAAGCTCTACCATTTTTAGTAATAGTGACTTTTGCAACTGGATTCAGTGCTCTGGGATGGAGAGAAATAACAATAGTGGCTAATTCAAAGGATTGTTGTAAGGGTTAAATAAGATAATACATGTAAAATAGTAGTATAAGGCTGGCCTATAGTGAGGACTCAGTGAATGCTACCTGGTATTGTTACTGTTATTATCATTATCAGTAGGCCAATTTGGAAAACCAAATTAAGAAGATATGATAAGTCCATGGAATTGGAACTAGGAAGGTAGCTACAGAGAGAGTTTTACTTGGGTAAGATGTCTCCACTCTTGGCAGTCAAAACTGTTCCATTTTCCCCAATTTCTCTCCCAGATGGCCTTCCTCGAATTTTCATTCCTCCAACTGCTGAGTGCCATTTGAATTAGATCCAAACCCATATTGAAAAATCCCTCAATATTTTAGTAAGCCACCTAATTCCTCATTGACAATCATGAAGATGGTTGGGGATGGGCTTCCTAGATTGATAAAGTGCTAAATTATTGAACGGCTGGGCCCAGGAAGAACAAAGATAATTCTTCGAGTTTTTACACAAGGTAGGTGCACTGTGCATTTTTATAGAGCTGAATCTTTTAGATGGATCCTATGGTGTGATTCAGCAAGACGTCATACATGTCACCGAGTCTACGGAATTAGGACCACTCCTCTGACCTCCCCCTGAAATACACTCCCCCACCCCATCCCCACCCCGCTCTTGCCCCTCAAACAAAAAGTGTATCGAAAATTCCTCTGAAATTTCGACCCCTTCAGCTCTTTTAAGCAAATTATTGCTAGGAAACAAATTTAGAACGTTCTCACCTACTGAGAAAAGTTTTTACTACTGCCTCATTTAATAGCTTCTTCTTTAACTACAAAAGTATTAACAAAGAAAACTGTCCGTTACTTCAAGAATTCATTGAATAAGAGCTCCTCATTTGGGCAACAATTTTACAGCAATATCATTGACTACTTTAAAAACTATTCAGAGCCACCCTTGAGACTACCTTATGTAGCTACCTAATGCGGTGGTACCAATCATTTTTCTTGCGGTACAAAATAAATAAAGCCGTTAAGAACATTGTGGCGGTGAGGTTTTACAGATCATTAAAAACCATAAAACTCACCTTTGCTTTTCTAAGCTTTCTTCCACATTAGAAAAAGAAAACCTGAGTTCTTAAAGGAGAAAGAAAGCCCTTAAAATTAATAATTAACTCATTTGCTAAATGTTTCTTGAGCGCCTGGTATGTGAAGGCCCCCGTGCTAGGTCCTAATACATCCCCTGCCCGCATGATAATGTCTGTCTGACTGGAGAGACAACTATACATTTGGAAGTATTGTGTGATGATATAATGCAACCTTACAAGGTGCTCAGTGAGGAGGGAAGGTGGTCTTTGAGGATCCAATCTAGAAAGAGAAATCAGGGAAGTCTAATTGAGGAAGTGTTAGGATAATGTCTGAAGAAAAATTCATATTAATGATAACAGCTAAGATTGCTGAGTGCTTCATGCATCAGAAACTGTCCTAAGTGCTTTCACATGCACTGATTCACTTATTACTCAGAATGCCATGAGAGGTGTTATTCTGACCCCAGGGTAGGAGTTAAGAAGGCAAATGGGGAGAGTGGAGCACACCAGGCAAAGGGACATCATCAAGGGCACAGGCTCTGAGCAAGAGGAACTGGCTCCTTTGAGAACTGAGAGACCAAACCACCATTTTTCTTATTTGCACATTTCAACAGAGTCCATTCTTCCACCTGGTGGGAGTCTTCAGGGGGTCATGGCTGGGGCTCTTCTGATACCAATCCTGGATTACTTTAGCTATGGAAGCCTAGCCTCTGCTCCCACCTTGGGGAGATAAGAGGCACATCTTGGCCCCCTGCCTGTACCACCCAGCACCCCAAGCCACACTCAGAAGGCATGCAAGGCCGGCAAGTTACCATCCTCAAGTCATGGTAGCGCTTGGCCCTGATTCAGTTGCCAGGTCCATAGGAATGGACGTTGTCCAAAGCCTTGGATACCAACTCTGGTCTCCTTGTTAGAAATCTGATCTCCTGTGCTCTGATGATCACTGAAATCTGTCAACTGACAGTCCTGGAGCAACTGATCCCTAGGCCAAAATGTCCAACCGAAGGATTTTCTCTGCATCACACATCTCTCTCAACTTCTCACCCTGGTCCCTGTGGCTGATACCATCTGGTTACAATCTTTAACCTACAATTGACACTCACTAAAAAATAGACAACTTAGTAATTTTGGAATGTTCTCTGCTGATTGAAATATTTAGCTTGAGTTGTCTGCTGTTTAAAACTTTTATGACATGCAAAAAGTTGCATCAGTACAACTGTAATTGTTTGAATAATGTAACACATGGAGTCAAATCCCCTATACACCTATTCCTCTCTATAATACGCAATAAGCTACTTCTTACATGTCCAAGTTATAAGTTTTGAGATGAAGTGGCTGCTACTTTCTTATTCCAAATATTGAATTAATTCTATTTTATGTTAATTTTAATTATGTGCTTATTGCTATGGTAGGAATACTTATTCTTTATCTCAGTCCCAGGAGTGCTGGGAACCAATAATCTTTTAAATTACCTGGGAAGGGGGGAATTGGGGGTGGAGATAAATTGGGAGATTGGGATTGACATATACATGCTACTATATATAAAATAAATAAATAAAAAGACCTACTGTATAGCACAGGGAATTCTACTCAATATTCTGTAATGACCTATATGGGAAAAGAATCTAAAAAAGAGTGGATATATGTATATGTATAACTGGTTCACTTTGCTGTACAGCAGAAACTAACACAACATTGTAAGTCAACTATACTCCAATAAAAATTAAAAAACAAAAACAAAAACAGTTCTCCCCCAAAAAATATTACCTGAGAAATTAATTTAAGAAAACCAATGCATGTTTTATATAAGATAGAATATGACAATTACTGCATAATAATAATAATAATAATTTGTGAACAGTGGATCCTTTTCACTTTGATCACATGTCCTTTATGTGCTGCTGTTGTTGAGAGTTTCAGGGCCTCTGCCCACGGCTCCCACACAGAAGGTAAAGGCAATGGTATCAGAGGCCAAGAGTCCAGTCTCAGATCTTCCACTGACCTCCAGGGTGACCTCTAACCAATTATTTAACCTTATGATTTTTAGGTTTATGAGAGTACACATATATACATCAACCTTTATGTAGCTCAATGCCTTTGTCTATAACATGGAAATAACAGTAGCACCTGCACCTCTCCTAAGATTGCTGTGCTTATCAGAGGAATAATGCATACAAAGCACTTGGCAGAGAACTTGCCCATTCTAAGTGCTTAACATGCGATAGTTATGATTGTCTTTATTGAGTCCAAACTGAAAAATTACCTTACAAAGAATTGCACTTTCCATTTGGATCAAAGTGTTCCTTAAATGGTCATAAAACATGCCATCTTCAAACTCTTTTGTCTCTGACTCTGGGTCTTGATTTGACCCAAAGTATGCTCTTCCTTAAAAAGTCATAGTTGATTGGCTTTTCATGACTGTTGATAATTTTGCTAACAGTAGCTTTAATTTTTTTTTTTTTTTTTTTTTGCTGCTAGTGTTTTAAGAATTTTATAAACATTTCCAATAGCTTCCCTTATGGTATTGGAATTTCACTGTTATTTTTTTCCAAGTTTTGACTCTGTGCCTTTGCTGAGAACTCAGCAAACCCTTCCATTGCCTTGCCATGTTTAGTTATACATGGCTTCTTGTGTTTTGATTTCTTTCTAGCTTTTAAACAGTAAAAAATTTAATTAAATAAGCAATTTTCATTTCTGAAAATTTGGAAATACAAAAGAGCCCCAAAATTAAGTAAAAGAGTTCAGAACCTCACAGATTTATTCTGAAGTATATAAAGAAGTGAATGTCTTGTCCAACACCCCAGCCTCATTTCCCAGAGGTAATGCTGTTTATAGTATGTGAGGGTATCATTCCAAATTGTGTTTTATGCTTATGAAAGCAAATATACATACATAAACCTTTAGACATATACACTAATACACACCATTAAAATTTTTTAACAAAACAAGATCATGCTATATAATGCTGTATAATATGCTTTTATTCTTTTCATAGTATTTTTGTAGACTTTGTATACAAGTCTGTATACATACATCTCCTCATTTTTTTAGTGGCTAAATAGAAATTTATTTATGTGCATGCCCTAATTTATTTAAACAATCCCATATTGATGAACACTTTGGTTGCATGTGATGTTTTGCTATTACAATAAGCTTGCAATGAGAAAGCATTTTGAACTTCTTTTTCTTGCCTTGTGCCCTTATACTGTAAGGTAGTTCTTAGAATTGTGAGTACTTTATAATGGGGCATATGCCACTTAATATTAAATGGAGAGTCCAAATTACTCTACAAGAAGGTTGAACCTATTCACCCTCTACCAACAATAGGATGTATCCTCCATGTGGAGCTTTCACTATCCACTCATAATTTCTATTTCTTTGAGATTTTTTTCCTCTGTGTGATAATTCTTCCATCTGAGTGGCAAGACACTTAATTCAGTTTTCAGCAATGTTTTTGAGTTCCAGGAACTCTTTCTTTTTCACAGATTGCTCCTTTGCAATAGCTTCTCTAGTCTCCCTAGGAATTTATATTATTTTATTTTAGAGTTCTTTTGATTTCTTTTTTTAAGGGTCCCTCACGGAGAGCTACCTTTTCTGATTATGTTGTTTTTTCCACCTTCAAACTGGTGAGTCACCTTTAACACTTTGTACATTTTCTCTCCCCACTGTTAACTTGTCTGCACACATCCAGATCTCCTGACCCATAAGAGAAGAGGGGTCCTCAGCCCATATGCATGGAGGCTGTTGGGGTCTCCTAAGTAGTAGGGGGGTCTGCCAATGGTGAGAGGTGAAGGAAGAATCTTTCCCTGGGGGATGGGCTGGTAGGCCAGGACCCCTCAACTGAGTGGTATGAGGGAGACCTCCACGTTCTCAGGACCCTCCTTGTAGATGTGGAGTGTAAGCATTCTCTTCATGTTAAATACACTTGGTGTATTCTATAGTCCTTGTCTTCTCAAAAACAAAACACAAAGCAACAGCAACACATCTAAATACGAGTCCCAAAACAATAAAGAAACGTCTGTGTTGAAGCCAAGTTGACATGTCAGTCCAAGGGTAGATAGACTCTCACCTTCAAGATAAGGGCATTAAGAAATTTGCATAAGCATGGCACTCTCAGAAAGCATGTCAATAATATTATGAATTATATCCTATGTTGGATATGGGACTATTTTGGTAAAACAATTTTATTACACACTCTATTCAAATAGTATATGTTAATGATCAACAGCAATAAAATAGATGGTCCATTTTGCCCAATAATGTATTTATCAACATACACCAGATATTTAAAATGTATCCCAGGTGTAGAACATATAACACTGGCAAAAGCGCGGGGATGATTTTTCTCACTAAGGCATTTACATGAGAGAACTTCTAGAAAATGACTCTACGATTATAGTGACATATGTGGTAAGTACTATGATACAGCAACGTCTGGGATACTACAGGAGCAAAGGAGGTTCTTTCTAAATCAGATTAAGCCAGATTTTTCCAAAGAAGGTGATAATGGGTTTGTGAAAAAAAGAAGTTAAATGTTCAAGTAAGTTTGGGGAATGTTGGGTTAAAGATAGTGAAATAGGTCTTTCCACTGTAATCTTTCTCAGACCTTTTAATATTCTAATATTTATTATAAATTCCAGAGAGAGGTAACGCCCCAAGTTTATGTGACCGAAGAACCCTTCTACCATGCATTTTGAAGGACACATGGGGGGAACAATGGCCGAAGTGATGCAGGGCAGCTCTCCGGAGGGATAATGGCAGAGCTGAGATTTCAAAATGAGCAGGCGTGAGCAAAAGGGGTAGGGAAGGGCAGTCTCAGTAGAACAGCATATGCAAAGGCCCAGAGACAGGACAGGCACCAAGGTAATATGCTACGTAGCGCAAAGGAGCTAGACCAAAGAATTCCACAGGAAGAAGTGACTGGGGGCAGGGCGGGGGAGGAGGACAGAGATAAGCAAGAGTTAGCCAGATCATTCCACCCAGGTAAAGAGTTGCACTTCACCCTGAAAGCCAAGAAGCATATTTGAAGTTTTCTAAAATAGAGGAGAGGTATGAACGGATTTGCTTTGTCAAAAACATCACCCTGGTCGCAGCATAGCCATGGATTGCAGCTAGGTCAGCCTGGAGAAAGGAAGCATAGTCAGAAGGAGTTATTGAACTAACCCAGATGTCAGTATCGAGGGACTGAACTGGAGGAGAAAGGTGGGTGAATAGATAGAAAGGTTAGAGTGATCAAATAGATAGATTAGATACATAGACAATAGATAGGTAAGTAGATAGATACACAGATACATAGATAAGGGGCTAAGGAGAGTCTGCAGGACCAGGTGGCCAACTGGATGAGCAGTGAGTGGGACATAAAGGATCAGGTGATTTCTGGGGGACTGGGTGGGTGATACCATCACTTAGAGAGATGGGGAATATTTGCAGGAGGAGCAGATTTGCATCGAACCTAATGACAGGATAGGTGGTAGGATTCAGGTGAGAAGGGATGGAGGCCCAAGCCAAAGCTGAAGCCATAGTCTTCATCATGTGGAACCTGAAGAGCTGTTGAACATGTAACTGTTAAGATTCTAACAGGTAAATCTATCAGAGATAATAGCAATGCTAGAAACCCAGAGGTCATATAAATTATTCCTTAGGAAACACAGATCTCATTTACAACTTCTGTATCCCAAACCCCTCAAATGACAAAGACAAGTACAAACTATTTTTAAATGAACCTAGATTGGTGAAAAAATTATTATTTAAAACCCAAACTGACTAAACTCTTCTGCCTTCCAGTGGCGGTGGGGTGAACTTATTCATATCAGTGAGAAAATAACTCTTCAGGGTTTCTCAACCATTGCACTGTTGACATTTGGGGTCAGATAATTCTTTGTTGTGGGGACTGTCCTGCACATGGTAGGATGTTTGACAGCATCCCTGGTCTCTACCCACTAGATGCCAGTATTACCCCCCTTCCCCAGTTGTGATAACCAAAATGTCTCCAGATGTTGCCAGATATCACCAGGAGGGGCATGACTGTGCTTCCCGTCCCCACCAACCCACCCCAGATTGAGGACCACTGCTCTCAACTCTTCCTTTAACACCATGTGGTGGAATTTAGAAGAACTCTGCTAATTCTTATGCCAGGGAAGGGTGAAACCCAGAGGAGATGGCCTTTTGTTCAGCAGAGTACATTAATGAGTATTTGGCCTACACCTTGAATAGATGTTGTGTAAGTTAAATTCTGCTACAGAAGAAAGTGAGAGGAACTAAATTTCTAAAGTAAACTGAAGGGAGCTTGCTGGGCAGCAGGGAGTCTGACGTCTTACAGAAAGGAGAGCAGTGAGAAATTCCTGATGGCTGGGAGGATGCAGGGCCTTTAATTACAGAGATGCTTAACATTCAATCCTAAACTATTTACTGTTCTGCGGTATAAGACTCCTCCATTGTTCTCAAGTCCTAAAGTAGGACCTCAAGGCAGATGTGGCTGTGAGGATGTTATCTCCCAGGACTTGGCAGAAATGTTCCGTGTGTGCCTTAGGCTCTTAAGCTTTGTCACTGTCTTCACCATTGCCATCTTCTTTCTTTTTATCTTTTCCTTCTTCTTTCACATCTTATCATAAAAACGTTCATTCTTGGAGGTTAATTCTCTTGCTTGGAATTACCAGTAAGCTCAAATTCCCTGTGGGATGCTGAGTTTCGGAAGTTGTAGGAGACCAGAGATGCCCTTTGGGCAGGGCAGAGCTTGGCATAGAGACTGACATCATTAATGACACGTCTCCTTACAGATGGGTAAGCTGGGGTCCAGAGACCCGCAGCACTTTGTTTTAGGAACACAGCCTAGATCTTCCGGCTCCTGGTTCTGTACGTTTTCTAGCAGAGCACACTGTCTAGGAAATCACCTCTCTCAGATTAGCTGGCACTGGTATCTAGAAAGTTCTCTGATTTTTGCGCTAGCAGCTTCGAGGGAATAACCTTGCTAGAAGAAAAAAGCAGAGTAAAAACTGTTTAACTGAAGGTCTCTCCAGGGATGTCTTAAAGCTCTGCTTATCCTCAAATCTTTTCTCCATGACATCGTTAAACTATTATCTGGCTCAGAATATTTTCTGCTTTTAAACATCTCTTTTCAAATTTGTATCTTCCATCAGCTCACAATACAGACTCATAAAAGCCTTTCATGTCTCACAGCTACTATAGTCCAAACCTTATAATTAAATGGTGAATTTCTAAGGATTAATTATTCAAATGTCAAAGAGACGGTTTTTGGCAAAGAACGAAGTATCTTTCAAATCTGCTTTAGATAATATGAAAGCTGATCAATGGCCAGTGTTTACATATCTAGCTATCAATTTTAATGAAACATTTCCTTTGAAGTCACTTACAAAAACGTATGAAGTCTCTATATATAAAACCCCCAAATCACACTGAAGTTGTCTCACAAAAGGTGACCTCAATTGATGCTGTTCCAAAACTCCTCCAACGGGAGAGTAATGGCTCAAATTCCTTATAAATCAGAGCATGAACCCAGGCAAATTCTTATTCATCTTTTTATCCTCTGCAGTGTCTAGCAGTGTATCCAGCACATAGTGGCTCTTCAATAGACAGCAGTTAAATGAATCAACCTCCCCAGGCTTCCCCAGCAACAAGATTCTGTCTGCCCGGCAGCCGCCCACATCCATACTGCCTCTATCAACCACGTCTACCCCAGGACAGGTATGTAATTTGTGGAACTCGCGGCAAAAATGAAAAGATGGAGCCCCTTGTTCTAAAACGGTTAAGAACTTCAAGGCAGTGACAACAGAGCATGAAACGAAGCCTGAGGCCCTGCGTGACTGCATCAGGTGTGGCATGCTCATAGAGCCTGCCCCGTGTGTGCCCAGCCCGCTTCCCGGTCTTCTGAGTCCTTTGTGCTTCTAATCACGCTGCCTGGGCCAAGAGAAGACCCATGTCGAGCTGTGCTTAGCCCCTTCTTTCCTGCCTCAATCAGACCCCTCCTTCTTGGGTCAGGCCTTTCCATCCTCCTTGTCTTGTCTTTTTTTGCATTGTGCTTTCTGGACCCCCGTGCCAAGGTGAGAGAACTCACCTCTGTCTTTGCCTTCTCAGTCCATCTCCTCACATGAACGGAAACGGAAAGTAGGCGTTCCCACCTGCACAGTCCTCTCCAACAGGGGCCGCTATTGTTTCTACCTTCAAAGTGCAGCTGCATAAGGGGAAGGATCTATCTGCCCTTGAGCCTCAGTGGCCCTTGCAGACTGTTACATTGCTGTTGCTCCACCTAATTGCTTACACCCTTTTTCCATACCCTACCCTATGTTACTGGATACTTTCCATGGCTCTCTTCTGCCTCCCTTCAGGCCACGCCAGCACGCGGCTCCCAGCTCCCCTCTTCTCTCCCACCTTTCTTGGTATTTGTAATGTTTGCATCAATGACCCATCTGGCTCTCTGACCTTGCAGCTCAGTGATTTCCACAAAGCCACTGATCTCTATTTCTGTTCACTCCAGACACTCACTGGCATACCTCAATCTGCATTATTACCAGGAACTACTCTACTTACAAGATGTCTATTCTAATCACGGGACAACTTGGAAAATATAGAAAGCAAAAACAAGCACATAAGAACAAAACAGATCAACCAACCAAACAAAAAACAACTGCCGTTCTATCACTCAGTGGCATCACTGTTAGAATTTTAGAAAGTACCACCCCCAGTTTTTTCTCTATGCGTAGAAAATTGAAACTGCGAGAGTTGTGATGAGTTTTATCCATAAAAATAGAGGATATTGATCTCATCTGGGATATCAGATTAGACTGTTTAATCAGAGAATTCTAGTTAAGCTGAAATCTGAAAGCTGGGATGGTGCAGCTCATTGAAGGAGAAAAAGAAGATCATCGTAGGCAGAAGGCACAGCTTGTACAAAGGTCCTGAGGCAGGAAATAGCATGTCTTGTTTGAGGACCTAAAAGAAAGCCATTTAGTAAGAACAGGGTGAGATGTATTACCTGGGTTCAAATCTCAAATTATTTACTTCAGCCTCAATTTCCTCCTTTGTAAACTGGAGGTCATATTGGCCTTTCCCTGGGTTGGTTGGGGAAAATTAAATTTGTTCCTGTAGGGAAAGCACTTAAACTGGTCCCTGGCACATAGAAAAGCTTTCTTCAAATGGGGGAAAATCTATACAGCCTAAAGAGTCAGTGTGGAGAAGGGGTCATATCTCTTCTGCTTCCCATGTTCTCCGTGAGGACACAGCCATGAGTGACAGCTATTGGCGTGAGCAAATCTGGCCTCTCTCTTCACTCCCTGTCTTTTTCATCCAGGAGGAGGCTGACTTACTGGACTGTGGGAAGCTAAACAACCACCGGGCCATTTTCCATAGTGGGGAGGCGTTCTGGCTGCAGGCCACTGCTCTTGTGTGCACGTGATTCCAGGCTCCTGTGTTAATGCTGCAAGTCAGGGGTCCTGCTGTGACTGGACAGGTGAGTCACAGTTGTGTGGCACTGGGCTCTAGGCTCTTTAGTTCAGAGGAGGGGAGGGGGCAGCCCTGGTCTGACTTCTGCAGTGAAGTTTCCCAGTTGCCATGTATTTTGGATTTATTGGATACTCTCCAGCTATCAATGAGGTTGGTACTTCGATACCCACTTAGTGGAGATGCTGGGGTGAAGGAGTAGAATCCTGATCCCAACAAGGCAGTGCCCTGGAAACCTTAAGATGAATTACAGACATCTGGAGAGCAAAGGACCTGAACACGAGACCACAGATCTTGGTATAGCTATTATGACCACTTTGGTATGAGTGGGCAGGCCTTTGTTCCTGACTTGTTTGGTGGCAGTGGCTTGCAGTCAATGTGCTGCTGAGGCCAATATTGGATTACTTGGACTTTAAGTAGAAAATCAACAGCAACAGCAAAAGCCCAGCTAGACTCCATCAGAGTAGAGAGAATGAGAGAGAGGTTTTGGCCTGCAGGGTAGCGCTAGGCACTGGGAACACTTGCTCAGCTGATCCAGCTGTGTCTCCTTTTAATGTTGCTGGGAATCACACATCCCGAGACAGGACTGTGGAAGGACCAGCTTCTTGTTTCAGGGAGTTTGCCCACAGGTTCCTGGGGCTTTCTGCCAAATGCTCTCAAATTGGCTTTTTTCATAATGCTTATTTCTCAAATGAGATATAATCTCTTAAATCCACAGCTGATTATGATATGGATTTAAGAGACCCTGACCCAGATAATAGTAAAGAGGAGCTGAATCTCTGGCTCGTTATCTTCCAGCATTCAGCTAGGAAGTATGCTTAAAAGGCCATTTTCTTGAACTTTCTATTTCTAGGGTAGATTTGCTTACAGAGTTAAGGAAGAACGGAGTTGGCTTAAAATACAGCCTTTGATCTTGCCTTTAGAACACTAGCTGTTAGAAATGAAAGAAAAATGAAGGAAGATGCTATGACTGAGTGGAAAGAAAGGAGTTATTTCTTTAGGAGAAATGCTGAGATTTTAGAGGCTAAATTGGACAGATGTGAAACTAAAATGTTTTAAATGCTTTTAAAGTTGATGTTAGAAAAGAGATGTGGCTGAGGCTTAAAAAATCCAACAAAAAAGTAGAGAAAGAAAACAGGAGACTAATGCCCAGCTGTGGGGGACTGTTAGGAAGCTTCTGGCAGAGCCACACGGAGGGCTGCATGCAATCTGTACAGCCGTGGGAGGGATGACTAGGAAAAGCAGAGTGGAAACTTCCAGGGATTATTTCACTGGTTCCAAGATAACACAGTTACTGCAGCGCTGAAGCAGGTTCAGCAGATGCCATGAGGAATGGTAAGCTCTGGTCTTTTCACAGATGGCTCAGGGAGGATAAGTTAGCCAACTTTAAGTGGTTTTTTGTTTTTTAGATTTATTTGCGATTTATTGATAAATTCACGGGGTATATCCACATTGCATAATGGTTTGAAACAAATGAAAGAAAAAGAAGTTTATGGTTGATTTTATACTAAAAATAAAGTTATATAAGCATATTGAAACGAGGTAAGGTAAACAAAGAACTTAGTAAGAGCTTGACATATAGAAAGTGCTCAAACGGTACAGACTCTGAAGCTGGACTTCCAGGATTCAGATCCCATCTATGTTTGTTTCTTACTGACTGTGTGACCTTGGGCAAGTTATTGAAAGTCTCTGGACCTCAGTTTCAATAACTATAAAATGAAAATTTTAGGACTTCCCTGGTGGCGCAGTGGTTGGGAGTCCACCTGCCGATGCGGGGGACGCGGGTTCGTGCTCCGGTCCGGGAGGATCCCATGTGCCGCGGAGCTGCTGCGCCCGTGGGCCGTGGCTGCTGGGCCTGCGTGTCCGGAGCCTGTGCCCCGCGGCGGGAGGGGCCGCAGCGGTGAGAGGCCCCCATACCACAAAATAATAATAATAATAATAATTTTATATTGCTCATAGGGTTGTTCTGACAATTAAATGAGTGACTATGTAGAACGTGTACAGAGCTGTATCTGGCACACAATGATTTTTAGATGTGTGAGCTCTTATTTTCCGATGTTGTTATTTAAGAAGTTATAGGTTACTTTTTGTGTCACAAAACACAATAAAATGAAAACTATGTTAAGTAAAAATATATCAGAAATCTTTTACCTTCGGTAAGATAAAGGTTATTTTTATTTGGAATAAGAATTTTCTCTATCAGCTCTGTATCTGTGGTTTTTTGAACCCATACATTTTATGACTTTTATTATTTTAGGTTTAGGAAAAGGAGCTGGTGGACTTCAGATCATATTCTCCCAAATCCAGCTAAATTCCACTGGCATTTTTTCAAACTGACAAATTTGATCTAATCATCATGTTTAAATGAATATCATGAATACAAAATATATAATATATTCTTTTTTTTAACATCTTATTTAGAGTATAATTCCTTTACAATGGTGTGTTAATTTCTGCTTTATAACAAAGTGAATCAGCTATACATATACATATATCCCCATATCTCCTCCCCCTTGCATCTCCCTCCCACCCTCCCTATTCCAACCCTCTAGGTGGTCACAAAGCACCAAGCTGATCTCCCTGTGCTATGCGGCTGCTTCCCACTAGCTATCTATTTTACATTTGGTAGTGTAAAATCTCTCACTTCATCCCAGCTTACCCTTCCGCCCAACCCTGTGTGCTCAAGCCCATTCTCTACGTCTGCGTCTTTATTCCTGTCCTGCCCCTAGGTTCTTCAGAACCATTTATTTTTTTTTTTAAGAATCCATATATATGTGTTAGCATACGGTATTTCTTTTTCTCTTCTGACTTACTTCACTCTGTATGACAGACTCTAGGTCCATCCATCTCACTACAAATAACTCAATTTCTTTTTATGGCTGAGAAATATTTCATTGTAATACAGGTGCCACATCTTCTTTATCCATTCATTGACGCTTAGGTTGCTTCCATGTCCTGGCTATTGTAAATAGAGCTGCAATGAACATTGCGGTACATGACTCTTTTTGAATTGTGGTTTTCTCAGGGTATATGCCCAGTAGTGGGATTGCTGGGTCGTATGGTAGTTCTATTTTTAGTTTTTGAGGAACCTCCATACTGTTTTCCATAGTGGCTGTATCAATTTACATTCCAACCAACAGTGCAAGAGGGTTCCCTTTTCTCCAAACCCTCTCCAGCATTTATTGTTTCTAGATTTTTTGATGATGGCCATTCTGACTGGTGTGAAGTGTTACCTACTGTAGTTTTGATTTGCGTTTCTCTAAAGATTAGTGATGTTGAGGATCCTTTCACGTGTTTGTTGGCAGTCCGTATATTTTCTCTCGAGAAAT
The DNA here is from genome assembly GCF_963455315.2 of Globicephala melas. NCBI lineage: Eukaryota > Metazoa > Chordata > Mammalia > Artiodactyla > Delphinidae > Globicephala > Globicephala melas. The sequence continues at coordinate 52,996,592 of NC_083333.1, forward strand.
GTCTACTGAGGTCTTCTGCCCATTTTTATTTTTTCATTTTATTTTATTTTATTTATTTGTGGTATGCGGGCCTCTCACTGTTGTGGTCTCTCCCGTTGCGGAGCACAGGCTCCGGATGCACAGGCTCAGCGGCCATGGCTCATGGACCCAGCCGCTCTGCGGCATGTGGGATCTTCCCGGACCAGGGCACGAACCCGTTTTCCCTGCATCGGCAGGCAGACTCTCAACCACTGCGCCACCAGGGAAGCCCCTGCCCATTTTTAGATTGGGTGGTTTGTTTTTTTGGTATTGAGCTGCATGAGCTGCTTATAAATTTTGGAGATTAATCCTTTGTCAGTTGCTTCATTTGCAAATATTTTCTCCCATTCTGAGGGTTGTCTTTTCGTCTTGTTTATGGTCCTTTGCTGTGCAAAAGCTTTTAAGTTTCATTAAGTCCCATTGGTTTATTTTTGTTTCTATTTCCATTACTCTAGGAGGTGGGTCAAAAAAGATCTTGCTGTGATTTATGTCAAAGAGTGTTCTTCCTATGTTTTCCTCTAAGAGTTTTAAAGTGTCTTGTCTCAGATTTAGGCCTTTAATCCATTTTGAGTTTTTTTTGTGTATGGTGTTAGGGAGTGTTCTAATTTCATTCTTTTACATGTAGCTGTCCAGTTTTCCCAGTACCACTTATTGGAGAAGCTGTCTTTTCTCCATTGTATATTCTTTCCACCTTTATCAAAGATAAGGTGACCATATGTGTGTGGGTTTATCTCTGGGCTTTCTATCCTGTTCCATTGATCTATATTTCTGTTTTTGTGCCAGTACCATAGTGTCCTCATTACTGTAGCTTTGTAGTATAGTCTGAAGTCCAGGAGCCTGATTCCTCTAGCTCCATTTTTCTTTCTCACGATTGCTTTGGCTATTCAGGGTCCTTTGTGTTTCCATACATATTGTGCAATTTTTTTGTTCTAGTTCTGTGAAACATGCCATTGGTAGTTTTGATAGGGATTGCATTGAATCTGTAGATTGCTTTGGGTACTATAGTAATTTTCACAATGTTGGTTCTTGCAGTCCAAGAACATGGTAGTAGCTCTTCCCTAAATGTTCGATAGAATTCTCCTGTGAAGCCATCTGGTCCTGGGCTTTTGTTTGTTGGAAGATTTTTAATCACAGTTTCAATTTCAGTGCTTGTGATTGGTCTATTTATATTTTTTGTTCTTCCTGGATCAGTCTTGGGAAGATGTGCTTTTTTAAGAATTTGTCCATTTCTTGCAGGTTGTCCATCTTATTCGCATATAGTGGCTAATAGTAATCTCTCACAATCCTTTGAATTTCTACAGTGTCAGTTGTTACTTCTCCTTTTTCATTTCTAATTCTATTGATTTCAGTCTTCTCCCTTTTTTTTTGATGAGTCTGGCTAATGGTTTATCAATTTTGCTTATCTTCTCAAAGAACCAGCTTTTAGTTTTATTGATCTTTGCTATAGTTTCCTTCATTTCTTTCCCATTTATTCTGATCTGATTTTTCTGATTTCTTTCCTTCTGCTAACTTTGGGGGGGTTTTTGTTCTTCTTTCTCTAATTGCTTTACGTGTAAGGTTAGATTGTTTATTTGAGATGTTTGTTGTTTCTTGAGGTAGGATTGTATTGCTATAAACTTCCCTCTTAGAACTGCTATTGCTACATTCCATAGGTTGTGGTTTGTCGTGTCTCCATTGTCATTTGTTCCTAGGTATTTTTTGATTTGCTCTTTGATTTCTTCAGTGATCACTTCCTTATTAAGTAGTGTATTGTTTAGCCTCTATGTGTTTGTATTTTTTACAGATCTTTTCCTGTAATTGATATCTAGTCACATAGCGTTGTGGTTGGAAAAGATACGTGATACTATTTCAATTTTCTTAAATTTACCAAGGCTTGATTTGTGACCCAAGATATGATCTATCCTGGAGAATGTTCCATGAGCACTTGAGAAAAATGTGTATTCTGTTGTTTTTGGATGGAATGTCCTATAAATATCAATTCAGTCCATCAATCTTGTTTAATGTATTATTTAAAGCTTGTGTTTCCTTATTTATTTTCATTTTGGATGATCTGTCCATTGGTGAAAGTGGAGTGTTAAAAGTCCCCTACTATGATTGTGTTATTGTCGATTTCCCCTTTTATGGCTGTTAGTATTTGCCTTATGTATTTAGGTGCTCCTATGTTGGGTGCATAAATATTTACAATTGTTATATCTTCATCTTGGATCGATCCCTTGATCATTATGTAGTGTCCTTCTTTGTCTCTTGTAATAGTCTTTATTTTAAAGTTTATTTTGTCTGATACGAAAATTGCTACTCCAGCTTTCTTTTGGTTTCCTTTTGCATGGTATATCTTTTTCTGTCCCCTCACTTTCAGTCTGTATGTGTCCCTAGGTCTGAAGTGGGTCTCTTGTAGATAGCATATATGTGGGTCTTGTTTTTGTATCCATTCAGCCGGTCTATGTCTTTTGGTGGGAGCATTTAATCCATTTACATTTAAGGTAATTATCGATATGTATGTTCCTATTAACATTTTCTTAATTGTTTTGGGTTTGTTATTGTAGGTCTTTTCCTTCTCTTGTGTTTCTTGCCTAGAGAAGTTCCTTTAGCATTTGTTGTAAAGCTGGTTTGGTGGTGCTGAACTCTCTCAACTTTTGCTTGTCTGTAAAGGTTTTAATTTCTCCATGAAATCTGAATGAGATCCTTGCTGGGTAGAGTAATCTTGGTTGTAGGATTTTCTCCTTCATCACTTTAAATATGTCCTGCCACTCCCTTCTGGCTTGCAGAGTTTCTGCTGAAAGATCAGCTGTTAACCTTATGGGGATTCCTTTGTGTGTTATTTGTTGTTTTCCCTTGCTGCTTTTAATATGTTTTCTTTGTATTTAATTTTGGATAGTTTGATTAATTTGTGTCTTGGCATGTTTCTCCTTGGATTTATCCTGTATGGGACTCTGTGCTTCCTGGACTTGATTAACTATCTCCTTTCCCATATTAGGGAAGTTTTCAAGTATAATCTCTTCAAATATTTTCTCAGTCCCTTTTTCTCTTCTTCGTTTGGAATCCCTATAATTCAAATGTTGGTGTGTTTAATGTTGTCCCAGAGGTCTCTGAGACTGTCTTCAGTTCTTTTCATTCTTTTTTCTTTATTCTGCTCTGCAGTAGTTATTTCCACTATTTTATCTTCCAGGTGACTTATCCGTTCTTCTGCCTCAGTTATTCTGCTATTGATCCCTTCTACAGTATTTTAAATTTCATTTATTGTATTGTTCATCATTGCTTGTTTCCTCTTTAGTTCTTCTAGGTCCTTGTTAAATGTTTCTTGCATTTACTCTATTCTATTGCCAAGATTTTGGATAATCTTTACTATCATTATTCTGAATTCTTTTTCAGGTAGACTGCCTATATCCTCTTCATTTGTTAGGTCTGGTGGGTTTTACCTTGCTCCTTCATGTGCTGTGTGTTTTTCTGTCTTCTCATTTTGCTTATCTTACTGTGTTTGGGTTCTCCTTTTTGCAGGCTGCAGGTTTTTAGTTCCTGTTGGTTTTGGTGTCTGTCCCCAGTGGCTAAAGTTGGTTCAGTGGGTTGTGTAGGCTTCCTGGTGGAGGGGACTAGTGCCTGTGTTCTGGTGGATGAGGCTGGATCTTGTCTTTCTGGTGGGCAGGTCCACGTCTGGTGGTGTGTTTTGGGGTGTCTGTGGACTTATTTTGATTTTAGGCAGGCTCTCTGCTAATGGGTGAGGTTATATTCCTGTCTTGCTAGTTGTTTGGCATAGGGTGTCCAGCACTGTAGCTTGCTGGTCGTTGAGTGAAGCTGGGTGCTGGTGTTGAGATGGAGATCTCTAGGAGATTTTTGCCATTTGATATTACATGAGGTTGGGAGGTCTCTTGTGGACCAGTGTCCTGTAGTTGGCTCTTCCACCTCAGAGGCACAGCACTGACTCCTGGCTGCAGCACCAAGAGCCTTTCGTCCACACGGTTCAGAATAAAAGGGAGAAAAAGCAGAAAGAAAGAAAAAAAGAGGATAAAATAAAATAAAGTAAGATAAAATAAAATAAAGTTATTAAAATAAAAAATAATTATTAAGAAAATTTTTTTAAAAAAAGTAAAAAAAAAATAACAACAACAAAAAAACGGACAGAGAGAACCCTAGGACAAATGGTGAAAGCAAAGCTATACAGACAATATCTCACACAGAAGCATACACATACACACTGACAAAAAGAGGAAAAGGGGAAAAAATAATATATCTTGCTCTCAAGTCCACCTCCTCAATTTGGGATGATTCATTGTCTCTTCAGGTATTCCACAGATTCAGGGTACATTAAGTTGATTTAATCTGCTGCTCCCGAGGCTGCTGGGAGAAATTTCCCTTTCTCTTCTTTGTCCTCACAGCTCCTGGGGTTCATCTTTGGATTTGGCCCTGCCTCTGCATGTAGGTTGCCTGAGGGCGTCTGTTCTTCACTCAGAGAGGACGGAGTTAAAGGAGCCGCTGATTCGGGGGCTCTGGCTCTCTCAGGCCAGGGGGAGGGAGGGGTACGGATTGCGGGACGAGCCTGCAGCGGCAGAGGCCAGCGGGACCTTGCACCAGCCTGAGGCGCGCCGTGCGTTCTCCCGAGGAAGTTGTCCCTGGATCACGGGACCCTGGCAGTGGCCGGCTGCACAGGCTCCCGGGAGGGGAGGTATGGATAGTGACCTGTGCTTGCACACAGGCTTCTTGGTGGCGGCAGCAGCAGCCTTAGTGTCTCACGCGCGCCTCTGGGGTCCACTCTGTTAGCCGCGGCTTGTGCCCATCTCTGGAGCTCCTTTAAGCAGAGCTCTTAATCCCCTCTCCTTGAGCACCAGGAAACAAAGAGGCAGGAAAAAGTCTCTTGCCTCTTAGGCAGCTCCAGACTTTTCCCGGACTCCCTCCCAGCTAGCCGTGGTGCACTAACCCCCTGCAGGCTGTGTTCACGCCGCCAACCCCAGTCTTCTCCCTGCGATCCGACCTCCGAAGCCTGAGCCTCAGCTCCCAGCCCCTGCCTGCTCTGGCGGGTGAGCAGACAAGCCTCTCGGGCTGGTGAGTGCCGGTCGGCATCGATCCTCTGTGCGGGAATCTCTCCACTTTGTCCTCCACACCCCTGTTGCTGCGCTCTCCTCTGTGGCTCCGAAGCTCCCGCCTCCACCACCTGCAGTCTCTGCCCGCGAAGGGGCTTCTAGGGTGTGGACACCTTTCCTCCTTCACGGCTCCTTCCCACAGGTGCGGGTCCTGTCCCTATTCTTTTGTCTCTGTTTTTTCTTTTTTCTTTTGCCCTACCCAGGTACGTGTGGAGTTTCTTGCCTTTTGGGAGGTCTGAGGTCTTCTGCCAGCGTTCAGTGGGTGTTCTATAGGAGCAGTTCCACGTGTAGATGTATTTCTGATGTATCTGTGGGGAAGAAGGTGATCTCCGCCTCTTACTCTTCCACCATCTTCCTCACCTCCCCCTCTTTTCATTCTTTTTTCTTTATTCTGCTCTGTGGTAGTTACTTCCACTATTTTATCTTCCAGGTCACTTACCAATTCTTCTGCCTCAGTTATTCTGCTATTGATTCCTTCTAGAGAATTTTTAATTTCATTTATTGTGTTGTCCATCATTGTTTGTTTGCTCTTTAGTTCTTCTAGGTCCTTGTTAAATGTTTCTTGTATTTTCTCCATTCTATTTCCAAGATTTTGGATCATCTTTACTATCATTATTCTGAATTCTTTTTCAGGTAGAATGCCTATTTCCTCTTCATTTGTTTGGTCAGGTGGGTTTTTCCCCTGCTCCTTCATCTGCCGTGTGTTTCTCTGTATTCTCATTTTCTTAACTTTTTGTGTTTGCGGTCTCCTTTTTGTAGGCTGTAGGTTCATAGTTCCCTTTGTTTTTGGTGTCTGCCCCCAGTTGCTGAGGTTGGTTCAATCAGTTGTGTAGGCTTCCTGGTGGAGGGGACTGGTGCCTGTGTTCTGGTATATGAGGCTGGATCTTGTCTTTCTGGTGGGCAGGACCACACCCGGTGGTGTGTTTTGGGGTGTCTGTGATCTTATTATGATTTTAGGCAGCCTCTCTGCTAATGGGTGGGGTTATATTCCTATCTTGCTAGTTGTTTGGCACGGGGTGTCCAGCACTGTAGCTTGCTGGTCGTTGAGTGGAGCTGGGGCTTAGCTTTGAGATAGAGATCTCTGGGAGAGGTTTCACCATTTGATATTATGTGGAGTTGGGAGATCTCTGGTGGACCAATGTCCTTATCTTGGCTCTCCCACCTCAGAGGCACAGGCCTCACACCCGACCAGAACACAAAGACCCTGTCAGCCACACTGCTGAGTTAGAATTCAGACTTTTTTTATACTAAAAGGAGAGAGGGTATGGCTGGTGCAAACTTCTTGGTGTTTGGATCCCTTGCAGCTGTCCATCTAGGTCTGGTCACAATCCCCTAAGTGTTTTTTTTTTTTTTTTTTTGCGTTACGCGGGCCTCTCACTGCTGTGGCCTCTCCCGTTGCGGAGCACAGGCTCTGGACGGGCAGGCTCAGCGGCCATGGCTCACGGGCCCAGCCGCTCCGCGGCATGTGGGATCCTCCCAGACCGGGGCACGAACCCGCGTCCCCTGCATCGGCAGGCGGGCTCTCAACCACTGCGCCACCAGGGAAGCCCCCCCTAAGTGTTTTTTTAAAAACGTATTGAAGTACAGTTATTTACAATGTTGTGTTTAATTTCTGCTGTACAGCAAAGTGACTCAGTTATACATATATATATTCTTTTCCTTTATGCTTTATCACAGGATATTGAATATAGTTCCCTGAGCTATACAACAGGATCTTGTTTTTTATCCATCCTATATATAATAGTTTGCATCTGCTAATCCCACACTCTCAGTCCTTCCCTCCCTCACCCCCCTCCCCCTGGCAAGTGTGTTCTCTATATTTGTGAGTTTGTTTTTGTATTGTAGATAAGTTCATTTGTGTCATATTTTACATTCCACATGTAAGTGTTACCATATTTTTTTCTCTTTCTGACTGACTTAGTATGATAAACTCTAGGTCCATCCATGTTGCTGCAAATGGCATGATTTCATTCTTTTTAATGGCTGAGTAATATTCCATTGTGTGTGTGTGTATATATATATATATATATATACCACATCTTCTTTACCCATTCCTCTGTTGATGGACATTTAGGTTGTTTCCACGACTTGGCTATTGTGAATAATGCTGCTATGAACATGTGGGTGCATATAGCCAACCTTAAGTGAATTGCACCCCACCTCACAGGGCATCTGAGAATATCTGGAGACATTTTTCTTTGATTATTATGATTTTGGGTGGGGTACTGGCTGTTAAACATACTACAATGCACAAGATACCCCCCAGAACAAAGAATTATCCAGTCCAAATTGTCAGTAGTGCTGAGATTGAGAAACTGCCTTAAGGAATACCAGCTGGGCTACCAACACGAGTCCAGATGGGGTCAACAGTTGGGCTGATGGGTGGAATCATCCAACTTGGAGACCTACATGTGGACAAGATTTGTTTGAAGTATGGATATTTTGGCAGCTTCTGAAATGGCTAACTTCATATCTCTTATTAAGGAAGATCTCAAAGGACAAAATCTGGAATGATATCATGAAGAAAACAAATGAACGGGGCTGAAAGCAAAGGGAAAGAGAAAGGAGGGAAGGTTCTGTGGTCCAGCCAAGGGTATTAGCACCACATACAGAAAAGAAAAGGAGCCGAGTATTACACTCTTAAAAACTGCTGAGCTTCTTTGAAAAGAGTGCAGAATGAGAGAGACAAATGGAACACTCTAGGCATTTGTTACTGAAATAGGGATGAAGGTGGCAGAGGTGAATGTCCTTGCTACCAATGAAGTGAACATAATCCACTCAAGGCCTAGAAACTTAAAAATCGAGGAAAGGCAAATTTGGGGGGAAAAGCACACAGTAAAAAATGGACTTCCCACCTGAGCATGCAAGCTGCAGCTGCCTCAACAAGAGTTCAGTTTGAGGATCTGTTGAGGACAAGTAATCACTGAGATAAATATGCAAACAAAGAAGGTATATCCTTCAAGGACAGGTCTACAGCAGTGGTTCTCAAACTCAGCATCCATTAGAATCACCTAGAGAACTGGCCAAAACCCAGATTTCTGCATCCCACTCCCTGAGTTTCTGATCCAACAGATCTAGGTGGAGCTTGAGAATCTGTGTTTCTAATATAGTGTCAGGTGATGCACTGATGCTGCCACATTTAGGAAACCACTGGCCTACAGAATTCCAGTGTAGGAAGTGAAGACCGTACACACTGCCTCCTGGGATCCTGAAACAGATGGAGAAATACAAAAAGTAGATCAAGGCACTGAGACTCTAGGGAAGGCATTCCAAGCAGAGGAAGGTGAGTCATTGGAAAGAGCCGACCCAGGATTCAGCACTGGGGAGAGGGGCAAAATGTGGGGCTCAAACCTTGAATGGAAATGAAAAGGATTAAAATATGCAGCATAGAAAACAAGCCACAAGAAGACCTAGAGATGAGGGCCACCATCTAAATTTCTTATTTTGCCAATGTCTCAAGTGCCAGTCTCTGGGGGAGGCAACAGGATGCACGAACAGATTCCCTTCTCTCTTCTTGCCTCGAAGGATACGGGAAGCACAGGGTTACAATGAACTTTTTCACGTCTTGGCACAAAATTACTGTGCTCAATTGTTTATGCTCCCAGGTTATGGATTCAAAATAGATTATGGATTCTAAATTATTACAAAACTGAAACCAAGAACATTGTCCTTTTTTGTCTAAGATTTTCAGTTAACCCTTCTCGCTAGATAACACTTAGCATTCTGCTATGATCCATGGCTGATAACCACAGTGTGGATCAGAACTTTGCATTCCATCTGTCTCTTCATTCTCTGTGCATATTTTCTATCCACAGGAAGAGGGAAGTAGTCAGATTCAGGCACCAAACTCCATCCTGTGCTTCTCAAATTCAGTGAGAGATGGTCCAACTAATCTATAATACATGTATCTACTAAGGGACTGTCATGTAACCATTAAAAAACCCAAAAGTTTATGAAAGGTTGTAATTACATGGAGGAAACGCTTATGGTATAATGGGAAGTGAAAAGAAAACAATAAAATTGAATATTTAATGTCACAATTACATCAAAACATAAAAGCAAATAAAATACTATTAACAAATGAAACTACAGATGGAAATGCAGCATAGCGTATACTGGGGCTGTTCTCAAGTGATGGGAATTTTCTTCAAAGTTTTTCATTACTAACTTGAATGTCATATATAACAGGAATAATCAACTTTTTCAATTTTAAGTATTTTAATGTGAGTTAGCATTAGAAAGTCATAGGGACCCTTATTGCTAGAAGACAGGAAAAGAAGATAAGTAAACAAATATCAAAATGGTAAAGGAGGTGTGGGTAGAGATGTGCTTTGAGGTGGTTGAGAGACTTGTGACTGAGGATTTACGAGAGGGAGAGAAGGATCATTCCTCCAGTAGGAGGACATTCTTAATATTTCAGGACTAGCATAGAGTTGATGTACAGTAATAGAGAAATGTCAAGCAAAGCTTGGCTGATACTGCTAACCAATTGCAGAAGTGTGAAGAAAAGTTTTAACACTCTAGGGATATAATGAAAATCAACAAAGTTGGTTTAATGAATACCGCATGGGAAAATAGAATGAACTGGCTATGGAAAAAATCAGAAATCTCCATTTGAAAGGATGGCTACAGTATCACTTTCCATTATAAGTGAAGACTATAAACACATTGTCAAAAGTACACATTGTCAAATGAATTTGAACAAAAATATTTTAGCTTTCTGTCAGCTGACTAGAATAAGTTTAGATTTTAATTTAAGCATCAAGAGAAATGATCTAATGGTTTATGAGCAGCTTTGCAGAGAGCAGAAGTGATAAAAATTGCAAACAGATGATATGTAAATAAATATTTGCATCAACTGGTATAAATATTTAGAAGTGCTGACAAGTCCCAATTATCTTGTTTTAATTGGTTCACATAGAAACGAATTTTTGACAGTCGTACTTGGTCAATTAACACTTTAGTAGCTCAGCTAAGGTCTTTGATCCTAGGAGTGCTTTTGGGGACAAGTCTCCCTTTGTATGCTGGAGAAATAAACTCTTCATTCAGTCATGAAAATACAGTGGTTTGTGAGCCTCCTACTGCAGCCAAGGAAGTCTTGGTCCAGGAGAATGGAGCCAGAAAGGTTGTGATGTTAAATTGTCAAAACCAGTTGTGCTGGGATTGTGGATAGGGAGGAGAGAAAGGGACAAAGCTCATGGGAAGTGCTGGACATTGGCTTTTAAATGTCTATGTTGCCAATCAGTTATGTATGATCACAAACAGTGCCCGATTTTCTGAGAGGGGCAACTTAGGTATCATTTCAGAGAAGAAATCAGGCATAGTCTGAAAGTTCACCCATTCTTTCCCTTTTCCCTCCTAATTTCTATCTCACTTCCAGCTTACTTGGCTAGCTATATACTTTTATTTAAAAAAACTAGGTATCCTGAGGGGGAGGGTTCAAGGTGGTGACATAAGAAGATACTGAACTCATGGCATCCCAGGGACACAGCATATTTACAACTACATATGGAATAATTCCCTTGGAAATGGACCTGAAAACTAAATGAACAGAGCCTACACAACAACAGGAAAAAAGATAGCAGGAGGGGTAGGAGAGGTCTGTAGAGATATGGTCTCACCAACAAAAATCCTCACCCCAGCAATGGTGATACCCAGTCAGGAAGGATCACAAAGGGATATTTTTCCCTGAGGAGCAAGGGATTCAAGCTCTATCCACACCAGGCACCACACCCCGTAGATACTGCACAGGAGAGACAAGATCCCCCCAAACACAAGGCTTTGAAAACTAATGGAGAGTATGCCCAGAAACTATAAGAATTTCAGAGAAAGGAAAACCCTCCCTGAAAGAGTTCACACACATACCTACTTGACCAGAAAACCAGCACAGAAACACCAGATTAAAAAACACATGGACCAAAGGTGAAAGGGACCCACTTACTAACCTTGAAGTGTCTGCCATCAAGGAAGGAGTCAGTTGGGACATGCCCTGGGGACTGAGACAATGGCAGGAGCCATCTTTGCAATCTCAGGCTGCCTTGCTAATACTGGTGCTGACAGGTGCCATTCTAACATTCACCCTCTAACCTGTTAGTTCCAGTGTGCATGCCCCATTGAGAGCCCTGCCCACCCCTTCACCTTGTCTGGGTCTCACAGTCATCTGAGTGATAGCAGCACCCCCCTGTGTGCACAGCAATTGCAAGCAGGTCTCAAAGCTGGGCTGGGGGCTAGTCCTGCCCACCAGCACCCTGTGGCAGCCATGGCCAAGCCCTGCAGCCAGTCATTGTACACTGCAGCAGCAACTGCAGCCCAACCACAACAGGAAGGTGCATACAGCCCACATAGGGGACACATCTGGAGCACCTGGCTTTGGTGACCAGTTCAGATTTCACCTCTGAGCCCCACAAGACATCTCCTAAATAAGTCTATTCCTTGAAGTCTGAGAAGATAGCTGATTTACCTAATACACTGAAACAAATGCAGAGAATTAGGCAAAATGAGGAGACAAAGGAATATGGCCCAATCAAAAGAATAAGACAAAACCTCAGAAAAAGAACTAAATCAAATGGAAATAAGCAATCTACTTGAAAAAGTGTTCAAAGCAACTGTCATAAAGATTCTCACTGAACACGGGAGAAGAATGGTTGGACAAAGTGAGTGCTTCAACAAAGCAATAGAAAACAAAAGAAAGTACCAAACAGAAGTAAAACTGAACTGATAAATACACCAGAGCGGTTCAACAGTAGACTGGATGAGGTAGAAGAGCAAATCAGTTAGCTGGAAGACAGAACAGCATAATGAAAATATTTTCAAAAGTAAAGATACCTTAAGGGATCTTTGGGACAACATCAAACAGAATAACATTCACATTATAAGGGCCCAAGAAGGAGAAGGAAGAGAGAGAGTGTGTCAGAAAAATTATTTGAAGAAGTAGTGGCTGAAAACTTTCTTAATTTGGGGGAGGAAACAGACATCCAGGTCTGGGGGGCTCAGAGAGTTTCAAATAAGATGAACCCAAGTAGACACACCAAGACACATTATAACTAAAATGTTGAAAGTTAAGGATAAAGAGAGAATCCTCAAAGCAGCAAGAGAAAAATAACTTGTTATGTACAAGGGAAATCTCATAAGGTTATCAGTAGATTTTTCAACAGAAACTTTACAGGCCAGAGGGAGTGGCATGACATATTCAAAGTGCTAAAAGGAAAAAAACTTCCAACCAAGAATTCTCTGCCCAACTAGGTTATCATTCAGAATTGAAGGAGTGATCAAAAGTTTCCCAGATAAGCAAGGGCTGAAAGAGTTCATCACCACTAAACTGATCCTATAAGAAATGTTAAAGGGACTTCTTTAAACTGAAAATAAATGGAATTAAATAAAAAGAAAACATATAAAAGTAAAAATTTCACTGGGAAAAGTAAACATAATAAAGACAATGGATCCCTCACTTAGAAAGCAAGCATGAATGTTAAAAAACCAAAGTAGTAAAATTAACTAAAATTAAAATGATTAGTTAAGGGATGCATACAATAAAAAGATGTAAAATGTGTCATTGAAAGTTTAAAACGTGGGGGACAGGTAAAAAGATAAAGCTTTGGAATGTGTTCAAATTTAAGTTGTTACCAACTTAAAACAGCCTTCTATTTACATAGGATGTTATATGTGAACCTCACAGTGACCACCAGGAAAAAACTCATAGCAAATACACAAAAGAAAATGCTAAAGAAATCTAAACGTAACACCAAAGAAAACCACCAAAATATAAGGGAAGAGAGAAAGAGAAGAAGAAAGGAACATAGGAGAACTACAAAAACAGCCAGAAAACAATTAACAAAATGGTGATAAGTACATACTTATCATAATTGGACTAAATTCTCCAATCAAGACATAGAGTGGCTGAATGGATAAAAAGAAACCCAAGATTCATTTATATGCTGCCTACAAAAGACTTATTTCAGAAGAAAGGACACACACAGATTGAAAGTGAATGGGATGGAAAAGAATATTTCCTGCAAATAGAAATGAAAAGAAAGCTGGAGTAGCTATACTCATATCAGACAAAACAGACTATAAAACAAAGACTGTAATAAATGACAAAAAAAGGTCATTACATAATTATAAAGGTATCAATCCAGCAAGAAGGTATATTTCTAAATGTATATGGACCTAACATAGGAGTACTAGGGTATATAAAACAAATAACAAATGTAAAGGGAGAAATTAAAAGCAATACAATAGCAGGGAAGTTTAACACTCCACTTACAACAATGTATAGGTCATCCAGGCAGAAAATCAATAAGGAAACATCAGACTTAAACAACACATTATAACAAGTGACTTAATAAATAATACAAACAGAACATTCTATCCAAAAGCAGTAGAATACACATTCTTCTCAAGTACACATGAAACATTCCCAGGATTGATCACATATTAGGTCACAAAACAAGTCTCAATAAATTTAAGATTTAAATCATATCAAGCATCTTTTTCAACCACAATAGCATAAAACTAGAAATCAGTCAATCACACACACACACACACACACACACATACACACAAATGGGAAAAAACCCACAAAAATGTGGAGATTAAGCAACATGCTACTGAACAACCAATTGGTCATTGAAAAACTCAAAGGAGAAATAAAAGATACCAAGAGACAAAAACAGAAATACAACATACCAAAATCTACGGGATGCAGCAAAAGCAGTTCTAAGAGAGAAGGTCATAGCAATACAGGCCTGCCTCAAGATATAAGAAAAATTTTGAATAAACAATCTAACTTTACACCTAAAGGAACTAGAAAAAGAAGAACAAAGGCTAAAATTAGTAGAAGGAAAGCAACAATAAAGATTAGAGCAGAAGTAAATGAAATAGAGATTAAAAAAAATAGAAAAAGTCAATAACACTAATATCTAGTTCTTAACCAAAGATAACCAAAATCGACAAACCTTTGGCTAGAGTAACTAAGAAAAAAGAGAGGGAACTCAAATAAATAAAATCAGAAATGAAAGAGGAGAACTTAACAACAAAGGATCAAAAGAGACTACTATAAAAAATTATAGGACAAAAAATTGGACAACTTAGAAGAAATGGAAAAATTCCTATAAGCATACAATCTTCCAAGGCTGAATCAAGAAGAAATAGAAAATCTGGATAGAGTGATCACTAGTAATGAGAGTGAAACAGTAATAAAAAATCTCTCAGCAAACAAAAACCCAGGACCAGATGACTTCACTGGTGAATTCTACAAAGGACTCAAAGAAGATATAATACCTATCCTTCTCAAACTCTTCCAAAAAATTGAAGAAGAGAGAGACATTCCAAACACATTTTATGAAGCCAGAATGACCTTGATATCAAAAGCAGACAAGGACACACACACACAAATTATAGATGTATCCTTGATGAACATAGATGCAAAAATCCTCAACAAAATATTAGCAAACCAAATCCAACAATACATTCAAAGGATCATACAACATGATCAAGTGGGATTTATCCCAGGGATGAAAGGATGGCTCAACATGAAAGATCACATAAACAGAATGAAGGATAAAAATTATATTATCATTTCAATAGATGCAGAAAAAGCATTTGACAAAAGTCAACATCCATTTATGATAAAAACTCTCAACAAAGTAGGCATAGAGGGAACATTCCTCAATCCATATATGACAAACCCACAGTTAACATCATACTCAATGGTGCAAAGCTGAAAGCTTTTCCTCTAAGATCAGGAACAGGACAAAGATGCCCACTCTCACTACTTTTATTCAACATAGTATTGGAAGTCCTGGACACAGCAATTAGGGAAGAAAAAAAAATGTATCCAATAGGAAAGGAAGAAGTAAAACTGTCACTATTTGCAGTTAACATGATATTATATATAGAAAACCCTAAAGACTCAACAATAAAAAATTGTTAGAGCTAAAATTAATTCAGTAAAGTCACAGGATAAAAAAGCAATATACAGAAATTTGTGTTTTTATACAGTAATAATGAAAGAGAAATTAAGAAAATAATTACATCAAAAAGAGTAAAATATCTTGGAATAAATTTAACCAAGGAAGTGAAAGACCTGTACACTGAAAACTCTAAGATACTGATGAAAGAAAATGAAGAAGGAACAAATAAATGGAAAGATAGTCTATGTTCATGGATTGGGAGAATTAATATTGTTAAAATACCCAAAGCAATCCACAGATTCAATGCAATCCATATAAAAATTCCAATGGCTTATTTCACAGAATGAAGATGGAGATATCATGCTCCCTGATTTTAAACTATACTCCAAAGCTATAGTAATCAGAACAGTATGCTATCAGCACAAAAACAAGCACATAGATCAATGGAACAGAATTGATAGCCCAGAAATAAACACACACATATATCAACAATTAATTTATGACAAATGAGCAAAGAACCTACAGTGGAGAAAGTCTCTTCAATAAATGGTGCTGGAAAAACCAGGCAGCCACATGCAAAAGAATGAAATTAGACAACACACAAAAATTAACTCAAAATGGACTGAAGACTTGAATGTAAGACCTGAAACCATAAAACTCCTAGAAGAACACATAGGCATTAACCACATTGATATCAGTCTTAGCAAATTTTTTTGTGGATCTGACTCCAAAGGCAATGGAAACAAAATAAAAAATAATCAAATGAGACTACATCAAACTAAAAATCTTCTGCACAGCAAAGGAAACCATTATCAAAGTGAAAAGGCACCCTACTGAATGGAAGAAGATATTTGCAAATCATATATCTGATAAAGTGTTAATATCCAAAATATATAAAGTACTCAAATAATAATAATAATAAACCCCAGCCTGATTAAAAAATAGGCAGAGAATGGACTTGAGGACATGGGGAGGGGAAAGGGTAAGCTGGGATGTAGTAAGAGAGTAGCACTGACATATATACACTACCAAATGTAAAATAGATAGCTAGTGGGGAGCAGCTGCATAGCACAGGGAGGTCAGCTCAGTGCTTTGTGACCACCCAGAGGGGTGGGATAGGGAGGGTGAGAGGGAGACACAAGAGGGAAGAGATATGGGGATATATGTATACATATAGCTGATTCACTTTGTTATACAGCAGAAACTAATACAACATTGTAAAGCAATTATACTCCAATAAAGATGTTAAAAAAAAAAAAGGCAGAGAATCTAAATAGACATTTTCCCAAAGAAGACATACAGATGGCTAACAGGCACATGAAAGGATGCTCAGTATCACTAATTATTAAAGAAATGCAAATCAGAAACACAATGAGATATCATCTCACAGTTGTTAGAATGGCTATTGTTGGAAAGACAAGAAATAACAAATGTTGGAGAGGATGTGGAGATAACAAAACACTGTTGGTGGGGCTATAAATTGGTGCAGCCACTATGGGAAACAGTATGGAGATTCCTCAAAAAATTAAGAATAGAACTACCATATGACCTAGCTATTCCACTTCTGGATGCTTATCCAAAGAACACAGAAACACTAATTCAAAAAAGATATATACACCCCTATGTTCATTGTAGCATTACTTATAGTAGTCAAGATATGGAAACAACCTAAGTATCCATCAGTGGATGAATGGATAAAGAAGATATGATATATACACAATGGAATACTACTCAGCCACAAAAAAGAATAAAATCCTGCTACTTGCAGCAACATGGATGAACCTTGAAGGTATTACACTAAGTGAAATAGGTCAGATGTTGGAAGACAAATACTGTATGATTTCACTCATTTGTGGAATCGAAAACAAAACAAACAAACAAATGAAATAAAACAAAAACAACTCATAGATCCAGTGATCAGATTAGTGGTTATGAGAGGGGAAGGGGATTAAGGGGTGGGCAAAATGAGTGACGGGGCTCAACTGTATGGTTATGGACAATAACTTGATTTGTGGTGATGATCACTTTGTAGTGTATACAGATGTGAAATTAAAATGCTACACACTTGAAACTTATATAACTAAAAAATGATATCCCTGGCTAGATTGTGCCTATTTTGTTTGTGGTTTTTTTTTTTTTTTTTTTTTGCGGTACGTGGGTCTCTCACTTCTGTGGCCTCTCCTGTTGCGGAGCACAGGCTCTGGACACTCAGGCTCAGTGGCCATGGCTCATGGGCCCAGCCGCTCCGCGGCATGTGGGATCTTCCCGGACCAGGGCACAAACCCACATCTCCTGCATTGGCAGGTGCACTCTCAACCACTGTGCCATCAGGGAAGCCCAATTGTGCCTATTTTGCATTCTAAAACAATATCCAACTTTTATTGTGCCCCATAGTACTCATTCATGCTCTTTGCCAAATATTTCTGACTCTCCACCTTCTAGGCACCTAGGGGATTGCATTCCTGATTCCTTTGTGGATGAATGAGGTCATATGACTAGTTTTAGTTGGGAGCAAAAATAAAGAGCAGAAAGTCACTTCCTTGCCAGTTCATTTAATTGCCCAGGCAAGTGTCCCGAGGTCTTTCTTTACCTTCTGACAGGGCAACCAGGAGGTTCACGATGGCGGTCATTCCATCAGCCTGGGTTCCTGAGTAACTCTGATGAGTAGAGCCCCCAATGACTGTGATATGCATGCAGGGTGATAAAGCCCCTTTGAGCCAAGCCTGTGTCAGCTGCTGAGGGAGATATAAATTTATATATATATATATTAATTATATTAACTAAATGATATATTCACTTGTCTTCTGGATTAAAAAAATTCCAGTTCTGAAAATTTGGAAAAGTGGCTGTCCTTTTCTCTTTTCCCTGGATGGTTTGGCACTGAGTAAAACCACACACCTGTTTGTTCCTCTATTTAAGATTCAATTAATTACCTAGTAATTAAATATTATATATAACATAGATATAACTACATAGTCCTTGTCCTCAAGGAGTGTTCAAATTAGTTGCAGTGATAAGATATATAAAATCAAAAGGTATATAAAAGGAATTATTTTTAGGTGGAAAACAGTTCAGGTCAACAGTAGGAGAGATGTCACAAGGTCAGGTATGACTGGAAGGCAAATGAGATCCAGGCAGTAAGAAGGGAAAGGAGAAGTAGTCAGGAAGGGAAGATTATCTGAGGAGAAATCTGCACTGGATGGGATTTAAACTGCAGGCTGAAGAATTTATATAATTAGGAAAGAGGGAAATAGCCCTTCAGGTAAGAAAAAACAGTTAAGCAACAGTAAATCGGTGAGAAAGCATATGTTTTAGGAGATATTAAATAAACCAGTTTCATTCACACCAAGGGTTGTTTAAGAAGTATTAAGCTGGCCTGCAAAAGCCAAGCATTATGAGCTCAATAGCTCGTTGATTACTTCAACAAATATTTATTGGGTACCGACTATCGGCTCATCAGACAAAACTGACAAGGAAATCCCTGGTCACATGGCAAGTGCATTCTCATGGAATTGAGTGCTGCTACAGTCAGAATTAGAGCCAGAGTCTCCTGACTCTGTTCCAGTGCTTGTGGCTCTTTCCAGTAACGACAATAAAATGATATATTCACTTATCTTCTGGATTAAAAAAAGTCCAGTTCTGAAAATTTGGAAAAGTGGCTGTCCTTTTCTCTTTTCCCTGGATGGTTTGGCACTGAGCAGAACCACATACCTGTTTGTTCCTCTGTTTAAATTCAAACCTTTTACAGTCCTTGGGTTTCAGTAATGCTCAATGAATATTTGATGATCTGCTTGCCATTATCCATGCATTTAAAAATTCATTTAACAAGCATACATTAAATGCCTAGGATACGTCAGCCACTATTAGGTTCTGGGGATACTAAATACCATGTGAACATACCATTTTAGCAAAATATTAAAGAAATGGTAATAGATATATATACATATACACATAGAACTTTGGGATCACAGAGGTGAACTTGGCTTAATTGTCTTAGCAGTTGGAACTGGCACCAGGCTTGCCAGATTTACCCAATAAAAACACAGTGTGCCCAGTTTAATCATAACTGTGTCCCAAATGTTGCATTGGACATACTTATACCAAAACATATTTGTTGTGTATCTGAAATTCAGATTCAAGTGGGAGTCCTGTGTTTTATTTGGCCACCTTAGCTGGCACAGCTGGGCTGACTAGTATATGAAATTCCATGGGGTTAGTTTGGGACAGTTACCAAGACACCGAAATATGTTTGAACTCATTAAGGAGAGTCTAAAGAAAGTGTCAGGAAAAGGGAGGATATTCAGGTGTAGGGGTGGAGAGAGAGGTGCATCAAAGCTGGCGGATCAAAATTGAGTTCGTGATTTCACATTTTTCTGGAAGCTCAAGCTAATATAATGACAACCAGAAAAGAAATGAGGAGTATGACCTTTGTCTATTGGAAAAGAGAAAAAGAAGTCACTATTTTCAGAAAATGTCTTCTTAAAAATCCCGTGAGAATCAGCCAAAAAAAAGATTGGAATAGATGAGGGTTCAGTAAGGTCGTTAAATACAAAATAAACATTTAAGTCAGTAACTTTCTTTTGTAAGAGCAATAGCCAGCTAGAAAATATAATGAAAAAAGATTTCATTTGGAATACCATCAAAAATAGAAAGCAACTAAAAGTAAACCACAAAACCATGAAATGTTCTGAAATTATATAAAAAACAAGTTGAACACCCTCAGAGACATAAGAGGAGATGAGAAGATAGAGAGTCATGTCATATTCATAGACAAGAAGACCAAATACTGTAAAGATGTCAATTTTCTCATAATTTATTTTTAGGATTAATGACATTTTAACCAAGATCTCTGTAGGATATATGTGGAACATCAAAATTGATTCCAAGGATTGGTTCAAGATGGTAGAGTAGAAGGACATGCTCTCACTCCCTCTTGCAAGAACACCAGAATCACAACTAACTGCTGAAAAATCATCGACAGGAAGACACTGGAACTCACCAAAAAAGATACCCCACAGCCAAAGACAAAGGAGAAGCCACAATGAGATGGTAGGAGGGACGCAAACAAAATAAAATCAAATCCCATAACTGCTTCCTGGGTGACTCACAAACTGGAGAGCACATCCACAGAAGTCCACCAACTGGAGTGAGGGTTCTGAGCCCCAGGTCAGACTTCCTAAGCTGGGGGTCCAGCAACGGGAGGAGGAATTCCTAGAGAATCAGACTTTGAAGCCTAGAGGGATTTGATTGCAGGACTTCAACAGACTGGGGGAAACAGAGACTCCATTCTTAGAGGGCACACACAAAGTAGTGTGTGCATCAGGACCCAGGGGAAGGAGCAGTGACCCCATAGGAGATGGAACCAGACCTACCTGCTAGTGTTGGAGGGTCTCTTGCAGAGGTGGGGGGGGGTTGTGTCTCACCGTGAGGACAAGAACACTGGCAGCAGAAGTTCTGGGAAGTACTCTGTCATTAGCCCCACCAAAGAGACAGGGTAGGCTCCAGTGCTGGGTCGCCTCAGGCCAAACAACCAACAGGGAAGGAACCCAGCCCCACCCATCAGCAGACAAGTGAATTAAAGTTTTACTGAGCTCTGCCCACCAAAGAAACAGCCAGCTCTACCCACCACCAGTCCCTCCAATCAGGAAACTTGCACAAGCCCCTTAGAGCACCTCACCCACAGAGGGCAGACAGCAGAAGCAAGAACTACAATCCTGCAGCCTGTGGAATAAAAACCACATTCACAAAAAGATAGACAAGATGAAAAGGCAGAGGGCTAGTACCAGATGAAGGGACAAGATAAAACCCCAGAAAAACAACTAAATGAAGTGGAGATAGGAAACCTTCCAGAAAAATAATGATAGTGAAGATGATCCAGGACCTTGGCAAAAGAATGCTGGCAAAGATCGAGAAGATGTAAGAAATGTTTAACAAAGATCTAGAAGAATTAAAGGACAAACAGAGATGAACAACATAGTAACTGAAATGAAAAATACACTTGAAGGAATAGATAGCAGAATAACTGAGGCAGAAAAACGGATAGGTGACCTGGAAGACAGAATGGTGGAATTCACTGCTGCAGAACAGAATAAAGAAAAAGAATGAAAAGAAATGAAGACAGCCTAAGAGACCTCTGGGACAACATTAAGCACAACAACATTCGCATTATAGGGATCCAAGAAGGAGAAGAGAGAGAGAAAGGACCCGAGAAAATATTTGAAGAGATTATATTCAAAAACATCCCTAACGTGGAACAGGAAATAGACACCCAAGTCCAGGAAGTGCAGAGTCCCATACAGGATAAACCCAAGGAGAAACACACCGAGACACATAGTAATCAAATTGGCAAAAATTAAAGACAAAGAAAAATTACTGAAAGCACCAAGGGAAAAATAACAAATAACACACAAGGGAACTCCCACAAGGGTAACAGCTGATTTCTCAGCATAAACTCTAGAAGGCAGAAGGGAGTGGCATGATATACATAAAGAGATGAAAGGGAAGAACCTACAACCAAGATTACTCTACTTGGCAAGGATCTCATTCAGATTTGATGGACAAATCAAAAGCTTTACAGACAAGCAAAAGCTAAGAGAATTCAGCACCACCAAACCAGCTTTACAACAAATGCTAAAGGAACGTCTCTAAGTGGGAAACACAAGAGACGAAAAGGACATACAAGAACAAACTTAAAACAATTAAGAAAATGGTCATAGGAACATACATATCGATAATTACCTTAAACGTGAATGGATTAAATGCTCCAACCAAAAGACAGAGGCTTGCTGAATGGATACAAAAACAAGACCCATATATACGTTGTCTACAAGAGACCCACTTGAGACCTAGGGACACATTCAGACTGAAAGTGAGGGGATGGAAAAACATATTCCATGCAAATGGAAATCAAAAGAAAGCTGGAGTAGCAATAGTCATATCAGATAAAATAGACTTTAAAATAAAGTATGTTACAAGAGACAAGGAAGGACACTACATAATGATCAAGGGATCAATCTAAGAAGAAGATATAACAATTATAAATATATATGCACCCAACATAGGAGCACCACAATACATAAGGCAATTGCTAACAGCTCTATAAGAGGAAATCGACAGTAACACAATAATAGTGGGGATTTTAACAACTCACTTACACCAATGGACAGATCATCCAAACAGAAAATTTATAAGGAAACACAGGCTTTAAATGGCACAATAGACCAGATAGAGTTAATTAATTTTTATAGGACATTCCTTCCAAAAAAGCAGATTATACTCTCTTCTCAAGTGCTCACGGAACATTCTCCAGGGTAGATCACATCTTGGGTCACAAATCAAGCCTCAGGAAATTTAATAATATTGAAATCATATCAAGCATCTTTTCTGATCACAATGCTATGAGATTAGAAATCAATTACAGGGAAAAAAACGTAAAAAACACAAACACATGGAGGCTAAACAATACGTTACTAAATAACCAAGAAATCACTGAAGAAATCAAAGAGGATATTAAAAAATACCTAGAGACAAAACAATAAAGAATACACGAAGATCAAAACTTATGGGATGCAGCAAAAGCAGTTCTTAGAGGGGATTTTATAGCTATACAAGCCTACCTCAAGAAACAAGAAAAAACTCAAACTATATAATCTTACACCTAAAAAAACTAGAGAAAGAAGAACAAACAAAACCCAAAGTTAGAGAAAGAAAGAAATCATCAAGATCAAGGCAGAAATAAATGAAATAGAAACAAAGAAAACAATAGCAAAGATCAATGAAACTAAAAACTGTTTTTTTGAGGAGATAAACAAAATTGATAAAGCATTAGCCTGACTGATTAAGATACAGAGGAGGAGGACTCAAATCAATAAAATTAGAAATGAAAAAGGAGCAGTTACAACAGACACTGCCGAAATACAAAGAATCCTAAGAGACTACTACAAGCAACCCTATGCCAATAAAATGGAAAACCTGGAAGAAATGGACAAATTCTTATAAAGGTATAATCTCTGAAGCCTGAACCAGGAAGAAATAGAAAATATGAACAGATCAACCACAAGTAATGAAATTGAAACTGTGATTTAAAATCTTCCAACAAACAAAAAGTCCAGGACCAGATGGCTTCACAGGTGAATTCTATCAAACATTTAGAGAGAGGTAACACCCAACCTTCTCAAACTCTTCCAAGAAATTACAGAGGAAGGAACACTCCCACACTCATTCTATGAGGCCATCATCACTCTGATACCAAAACCAGAAAAACATACTACAAAAAAAGAAAATTACAGACCAATATCACTGATGAATATAGATGCAAAAATCCTCAACAAAATACTAGCAAACAGAATCCAACAACACATTAAAAGGATCATACACCATGATCAAGTGGGATTTATCCAAGGATGCAAGGATTCTTCAATATATGCAAATCAATCAATGTGATACACCATATTAACAAATTGAAGAATAATAACCATGTGATCATCTCAATAGGTGAAGAAAAAGCTTTTGACAAAATTCAACACCATTTGTGATAAAAACTCTCCAGAAATTGAGCATAGAGGGAACCTACCTCAACATGATAAAGGCCATATATGACAAACCCACAGCAAACATCATTCTCAATGGTGAAAAACCGAAAGCATTTCCTCTAAGATCAGGAACGAGACAAGGATGTCCACTCTCACCACTATTATTCAACATAGTTTTGGAAGTCCTAGCCACGGCAATCAGAGAAGAAAAAGAAATAAAAGGAATACAAATTGGAAAAGAAGAAGTAAAACTGTCACTGTTTGCAGATGACATGATACTATACATAGAGAACCCTAAAGATGCCACAAGAAAACTACTAGTGCTAATCAATGAATTTGGTAAAGTTGCAGGATTCAAAATTAATGCACAGAAATCTCTTGCATTCCTATACGCTAACAACGAAAGGTCGGAAAGAGAAAGTAAGGAAACACTCCCATTTACTATTGCAACAAAAAGAATAAAATACCTAGGAATAAACCTACCTAGGGAGACAAAAGACCTGTATGCAGAAAGCTATAAGATACTGTTGAAAGAAATTAAAGATGATACCAACAGATGGAGAGATATACTGTGTTCTTGGATTGGAAGAATCAATATTGTGAAAATGACTATCCTACCCAAAGCAATCTACAGATTCAATGCAATCCCTCTTAAATTACCAATGGCATTTTTTACAGAACTAGAACAAAAAATGTTAAAATTTGTATGGAGACACAAAAGACCCTGAATAGCCAAAGCAGTCTTGAGGGAAAAAATGGAGCTGGAGGAATCAGACTCCCTGGCTTCAGACTATACTGCAAAGCTACAGGAATCAAGACAATATGGTACTGGCACAAAAACAGAAATATAGATCAATGGAACAGGATAGAAAGCCCAGAGATAAACCCACACACCTATGGTCAACTAATCTATGACAAAGGAGGCAAGGATATACATTGGAGAAAAGATAGTCTTTTCAATATGTGGTGCTGGGAAAACTTGAGAGCTACATGTAAAAAAATGAAATTAGAACACTACCTAACACCATACACAAAAATAAACTCCAAATGGATTAGAGACCTGAATGTAAGACCAGACAATATATAACTCTTAGAGGAAAACAGGAAGAATACTCTTTAACATAAATCACAGCAAGATATTTCTTGATCCTCCTCCTAGAGTAATGGAAATAAAATAAAAATAAACAAATGGGCCCTAATGAAAGTTAAAAGCTTTTGCAAAACAAAGGAAACTACAAACAAGACGAAAAGACAACCCTCAGAATGGGAGAAAATATTTGCAAACGAATCAATGGGCAAAGGATTAATCTCCTAAATGTATGAACAGCTCATGCAGCTCAATATTAAAAAAACAAACAACCCAATCCAAAAATGGGCAGAAGACCTAAGTGGACATTTCTCCAAAGAAGACATACAGATGGCCAAGAAGCACATGGAAAGCTGCTCAACGTCACTAATTATTAGAAAAAAGCAAATCAAAACTACAATGAGGTATCACCTCACACCAGTTAGAATGGGCATTATCAGAAAATCTACAAACAACAAATGCTCGAGAGGGTGTGGAGAAAAGAGAACCCTCTTGCACTGTTGGTGGGAATGTAAATTGATACAGCCACTATGGAGAACAGTAGAATAGAAAAATAGAATTACCATATGATCCAGAAATCCCACTACTCGGCATATACCCAGAGAAAACAGTAACTCAAGAAGACACATGCACCCCAATGTTCATTGCAGCACTATTTACAATAGCTAGGTCGTGGTAGCAACCTAAATGCCCATTGACAGACGAATGGATAAAGAAGATGTGGTACATATATACAATGGAACATTACTCAGCCATAAAAGGAACATAATTGGATCATTTGTATAGACGTGGATGAATCTAGAGACTGTCATACAGAGTGAAGTAAGTCAGAAAGAGAAAAACAAATATCGCATAATAACGCATGTATGTGGAACCTAGACAAATGGTAGAGATGAACCAGTTTGCAGGGCAGAAATTGAGACACAGATGTAGAGAACAAACATATGGACACCGAGGGGGGAAAGCGGTGGGTGGTGGTGGTGGTGTGATGAATTGGGAGATTGGGATTGACATGTATACACTGATGTGTATAAAATGGATGACTAATAAGAACTTGCTGTATAAAAAAAAAATAAAATTCAAAAATAAATACAAAACAAACAAAAAAAACCCTCTTAACGAAATTGAAAATAGAGGAAAACCCCTAAATTTTACTTTTGATTGCTATTCAAATGTAAACATTTTCCATCAATAGCTAATTTTCTATGTGGGTATATATAGTATCTCTGCCCTATTTTGATAATATATTCTTACTACAGTAAAATAATTATGTACACATGTAATAAAAACATTTACCTGGAAGAACAAACTAATAAAAATGGATAGAGAAATTTCGAGTATTTGCAAAGGAGTAGTTAAACCTATCTAATATATAAACATTCCAAGAGCTCCATTCCTTCTATCACAGTTGTGTTTGGGAAGGAATAAGCAGAGAAGGCAACAGGATGGAGCTGTGAGCTCAGGAACAGACCCTGGTGTCTGAATCAGTAACTAACACGACACAAGGGAAAACAGGTCATAGGGCAAGAGCAGGATCGCTCAAGAAAAGTGCCTAGAGAGTTGGGTATCTATTTGGAAAATAATTTTTGTTTTTCATCTCACAGGAAACACTCCAGGTGCATTAAAGTGTTAATGTGAAAATTAAACCAAACAAAAGAACATAAAGACAAATATATATCTGATCTTTGGCCTTAAATCATTTCTCCATAGTTTAAGGGACTTTGAGTGATGGAAATCCAGCCACTCAGAAGACGTTAGGGGGTTTTGGTAGATTTGTCCTTTGCAGAGTGTTTGCTGACTGCAGGGGAAGGCTTGCCTGGAAGCTAGTTAGAAGACCATTGCAGTAATCCTGGCCAGAGATGTTGGGAATCTAGCGAAATCCTGGCATAGGGAAAGAGAATGGAAGAAGGGTATGGAAACAGCAGCCTCCCTAGGAATTTGCCTTGTGTACTATGTGTCTAGACACAAAGGGATATGCTCGGGATCTCTCTGTCGGATGGTTTGTGAAAGGGTAGTTTTAAAAGTAAAACCTATTTTTATTATTCCCACATACAAGACCACTCCACAATTCAGGTCTTTTAAACTCCATGCCTGGCATGATCAAATTCAGTGTTTCCCACTTTCTATGTTTTCTTTTCTCAGCCTCTGGAAATACGATCTAACTAAGTTTCACCGTAATTGATAAAATATTGTACAGTGCATGTGGAATCAGATATGTCTGTATTTTTATAAATGCACATGAGAGAGGGACAGGAGTGGGACGAACAAAGCAGCTTGTTCACACTTTTTAATATAGATAGGCTGGATGAAACAGCATGATCTGTCGTAAAACGAAACCTAATATTCGAAAATGAGATCGCCGTCTCCGTGTGTTTAAATAGTTTTCCTGGGAGACAAATCTTCTTTCACTTGAACAAACACACACAAGTGTTTTTTATGGAGTACTAGGAAATACCCAGCAGTCAGGTTGTGCCAGTGAGGTGAGAGCGGCTGGCCAATGGCTTGAATGTCTTCTACCAACACAATTCTAATCAAGCCACACTCTGACCCACTTGCAATATGATTCTGAGGTGTCAAGTTAGAAAGTGGAATTTGTATGACACAGTGCACATGGCCTTGCTGATTGGCCACAACTTCTTCCCAAAGTATTTGCTATCCAGTTAGGCACCAGAGCAGCCATGGTGGCTTAAAATGAAAAGGGCATCTGGGGACTCTATCTCAGGACTGAAAGGTGCTTGATCCAGTCCGTCTGGATCTGACTTTGGTTAAATTTTAAGGTCCCATACTTTACTCCCTAGTACAGTTCCTTGACTGAGCACATGGAGGAAATAATCTTTACATTGACAGGTTCCCCAAATGGACTCATGATTACAGATTTTGGATGTCCTACTCAATACCACCTTTTTAAGCTAAGGATCCACTTTTATTTTAATAAAGGTAGTGTTAAAATATCGAGGGAAGAACTAATTAAAATCTAATATATCTACATACTATTTGTAGGCAATGCCCCAGTATTTTTGTTTCTTCTCTTTTAGGAAGGTAGATATTCATGGGAACACCCATCATTAGAGATGCACTGTTATTGCATGGAAGCTGAAAAGCTGCAGGCACTCGCACAGAAAAGAGAATAATACGCTGAGTGAGTCATTCTCTCTGAGTCTGGCTGCAGACTGTACTGTAGAGTACTGTAGAGTACTGTAGAGTACAAACCCTGTACTCTACCTGATGGGTAGAAGCAAATCGGCTCAGAATCTTTTTTTTTTCTTTCTTTGAATGTAGAGGCATCTGCTTCCTCTGGGTCTTGAGTTTTCCTACAGAGCCAGTTGTTTAAAGACTGGGTATTTGACAGGCGGCAAAGGGTTGTAGATATGACACAGTGGAATGAGGAAATTTGAGATAGTGCCCCGGAAAGAGGAGGCAGGAGGAACTGAATTTTTCTCTGCTACCATGAATATGTAAAATAAAATCCTCTAAAATACACTCAATCCCACAAATATTTATCAAGGGCCTATCTGCCAGAGCTGGGTAAATCCTTGAATGTACAGAGATGAACTAGACACAGCCGTCAAGGAATACAGAGGGAGAAAAACATGATTTCTGGGTAACAAGTCAGTTTTTAACATTCAAAGTGGTAAGTGCTATATTTGTGTTGTATGCAAAGTGCAGGGGAGCACTGAAGAGGGCACATAATGTCCTGCTAGACCCAGGAAGATGCTAATCTGGATGGAAGAGTTTGAAGGCCAAAGGAAGACTGGCACCCTCAGGGTGAGTTGTTGAAGTGCATTTGATTAAATATTCTTCCTTATGCAAAAATAGAGGCTAAGAGATGCAACTCACATGCTTGCTTCTAAATGTCTGAGCTGACGTCTGTCTCTCCCCTCTCTCTCATTATGAAATGCCTTCAGCTGTCTGCATGACACTTATTAACAGAGAACAGAGATGGACGGTGGGGAAGAGAGGAAGGAGGGCTGGTTTATACTGCTGAGTATTATCATTCCATTTATGAATAGAGAGCAGAAATTATAAATTCAGTCTCACCTTTTGTTAATCCCAGCTGTGGTTGGCCGAATAATGGCTTCCCAAAGATGTCCAGGGTCTAATCCCTGGAACCTATGAATATATTACCATATATGGTAAAAGGGACTTTGCAGACATGATTAAGTATCTTGAGATGGCGAAATTGTGCTGGATATGCAGGCGGGCCCAATGTAATCACAAGGGTCCTTACAGGGCAGAGGTAAGAGGATAGAGTAGGAGATGTGATAATGGAAGCAAGAGTTGTAGTGATGTAAGGAAGGGGCCACAAGCCGAGGAATGCAGGAGCCTCTAGAAGCTGAAAAAGGAATGAAGCCCTGATGACACCTTGATTTCAGACTTCTGACCTCCAGAACAGGAAGAGAATAACTTTGTGTTGTTTTAGGTCACCACGTTTGTGATGATTTGTGACAACTGCAAAAGGAAACTAATACACCAGGCTCCTCATTAACATGGGCAGAGAAAGTGGTCTTCAGGCCAGTGAGTTCTTAGAAAGATTCAGAAGGCACAATAAATTACATTAGTTTCATGTGATTTTTAACGACACCTTCAGGAAGTAGAACACCACACATTAGTTCCTCGTTTTGTATATGTGTCTGAAGGGGACACGCAACTAGCCTGAGTCAGAACTGGGCTGCAAGATACCCTGGTTCTGTGCTTTTCTCCTGGTGTAGACCATTTCTCTGATGTCGAGGGAATCAGGTGATCAGTCCATTTCCCATCTCAAGTATTTTTCTTCTGCTTAGAATGACTTTAGAGATTTTTGCTCAAATTCATACTGCCGCTCCCATGGGTCACAATAGATACAGTGGACGCTTTGGAGCCAGAACGTTGTTGGAAGCACTGACTGTCTCCTAGTAGCTCCAAGACTTGGTCAAACCACTTAGCTTCTCCTGAACTGTAAAATGGGATAATAACACACATCATGCCTGACTCACTGGGTTGTTGAGGATCAAACGTGGTAATATATGTGAAAGGGCTTTATAAATTCTATAATGCTATTCAGATGTGAAGGATTATTTTTTTATATGCTCAAGAAGGCTGGCACAGCCCCTCTCCCAGGTGACTAAAAAGCATGTGTGATTTTATTTGCTCCAATAATTTTATTCTTATTAGTACTTGTTCAGTATACTACATGGGTATACACAATGCACAAAGCATTTATTCTTCTGGCTACAGTAACTACACCCCTCTCCCCCAAAACTTACCCTTGTAAAAGCAAATAGCGACTCATAAAACAAAACAAAAGCAAAAAAGGGGGAGGTTGGGTGGCATCACTCATGAGAACTGTGTGTCATCAAAAACACTCACCTGTCACTTTGCAAACGAGCTGCTTTTGAGAGTGGACAGTTCTTTTAACCAAACAGCTCCCTAAACACATGATCTACTGCTCTTTCTTCTCCTTTTTTTTCACTTTAATTTTTAACATGATTTCCTAACCCTCCACTTCAAGAGGTAAATACAATTCTGGCAGAGTCTTGGTCTAACTTAGTGTATTAAGGCTTTTACTAGAAGTTTTTAAGCACTCGCTGATTTTCGAAAACATCTTAAAATGGCCACTGCCAATCTCGTAGATTGGTACAAGCCCGCATTTCCCAAACAACTTAATAGTCTGCGACTTGTGCCAGACAGAGAATGATTTCACCATTCTCTTTCCCACAATCTAAAGGCTGGACATTGTTTTTAACTCTGCGGCAAGAGGAAGCAGTTTGCTTTGCCACACTGGTCTCCTCCCTAGAGCTCCCTCCTCTAAGTTTTATAAGTTCCACTGTCCTGGAGGGCACATTCAGCCCCCAAAGAACCTCTTTGTAGACCACTTCTGGGGCTACCAGCCTTGCTCTGGCCTGTTCTTGGAAGATGGAGCCCCTAGGAATTTTTACAAAGTTTGGTCTTTTGGGCAGGTTGATAGGAAAAGCTATAGAGATCCTATCCTATGGTAAAATAATTAAAACTGGGACTTATGTCTCTACATCTTGTCCCTTTTCTCTTTCTGCATATCTTTTTCAATTGCCAATGACAAATTCAGCAAATGTTTATGTACAGCAAATAAATAAATGGCTAAATATCTGAGCACCTTCTACTGCCAGGCTCTGTGCTGAAGACTGGATTACAGAGTTGAGCTCACTGTCTAGTGGGGGAAATCACATCAATGAATATGTACTGTATAACACCCTGGGGTGACACCTGGGATTAGAGTATTGGTGCAAAGGAGACATAATTAACTACATGGTCGGAGATTGAGGAAGACAAATATGGCTGATTCCTCAAGAGGACAAATTCACCAGGAAACTCTGCTCCACAAACACTGTGCCTGAGATTCACATTGCATGTCTTATGGGGGAGGTTTTACTTTCTTTGCATCTGTTAAGCTCCTGCCCAGCACAGAGAGCAGAGTTGTTTGCCAGCCTTCCTGTGGGAGCAGCACAGCACTTTGATATTCTGGAGTAGCAGTGAGAGGGGCGCTGGGTGCTGGTTTGAGCTCTGCTCTAAGTAGTGAACTTACCTGGGATAAGTCACTTCACTGCTAAACTGAGCCAAAGAACACAAGATCTGCCAACTTCTCAAGGCTGATTTCAGGATCAAATAAGATCATGAGAACTCTGCTTTATATGAAAATGTGTATGAAAACTTCTAAAATGACACTGAAGCACAGAGGAAAATATGTGTCTCTCACCTAAATAACTACAGCTACAAGTATAATGGAGTGGTTTTGAATACCAAAATCAAAGTTACTGTTTATATTCTTTCCATGAAGTAGTGTATATGTGCCCATATAAACACATATACATACCTATGTGACATATACATGCACACATGTACATATGCATATATCATGTTTGTTTGTTGATCCTGAGAAAGAAAACCATGGGAAAGTGGCAAGCAGTGGTCTAAGCACCAGGGGTTTCTGCAGCTGTATGGTTAGGAATTCATTCTCGGCTACCAGGTTGCCTGAGCTACCGTGTATTACTGTGTCATCCTGTATAAGTCACTTCTCCTCCCTCCCCAAGCCTTCCTTTCATCATCTTTGGAATAGAGACATAATAGTGGCAGCCTCATCAGGCTGTTGCAAAGATGAAATATATATATGGCATATAAAGTGCTTTCTAAAGGGTCTGGCACCCAGTAGGTACTCAATGTCTCATAGCTATTACTCTCATTATGGACATTGCTTTATTTTTAAACTTTGAGGAAAATCCTCCAGTTTCAGAGACCAGGATACAAAAAGAATACTAAAAAGATGTAGGAATGGACTCTAAAACTTTCCAGATAAAAAGGCATTCGTGTAGAAAGGATGAAAATTCTTTGCTATGTTATGCTTTAGACATGTTATCAACATTATACACTCGTTCCCTAGACTAAAATAGCCAACCAGACTCTGGGTAAAGGCATATATTATGTTAGCAAATTGGAATAGCAACCCCTTTGAAAGCTGCTCAGTAAAGGGCTCTTACTGTTCTATATATCATGTAGGGCAACCTGTTTTGTAGTTAATGAACCTAGAAGCTAAAGCCAGTGGTGTGGCTAAAAGAGCAGTGCCCTTTCCTCATGCTACAAGGTGAATTAGCAAGAAGCCCTCGTCAAGAAACTTCCAATAAAGAACTGCTTATATAAGGCATTGAGCCTTTCTCTAATTATAGCTATAAATATAGACAATCAAGTCGTTTTGAGGACTAAAACCTATTTCACTGTTTATGCTCTTGCCATGCTATATATTTAGCTGTTGACTTTTCACTTGAAGACATAAGAAGCTGGTGAAAAATATCCTTAGAATACTAATTAAGTTGTCATGTGGGGTACCAATAAATGTGGCCTGTGTTAATGAGGACTGAAAACAGTATAATTGTTTTACCAACTAAAACACGATACACGAGGAGAACCTAGGATTTCGTTTCATAAATTAGATGCTAAATACTTTTCTCTGGCTATTTTCAAAAGTGTCATCTCTATAATAAAGTACTCTTTAAGTGCTTGTTGCATGTGGTGGCCTGGGGCTCCGAGACAGCCTTCCACCCTGAACCATGGGGTTTGCACAGTTGGGTTACAGGAAGGGACGTGAATGGGATGACAGAGGAGACTTGGAATCCCTTACCCAATCATAAGCACGGGCAGGACCACAGACAAGCTTGCACACCTCATCACAACAGTACCAGAATGACTGTCCCGCTAAAGTTGGCTCTACTTATGCTTCAGAGACAGGAAGTGACCCTGCCCCCTAGAAAAATGGGGTCCAATGAACTGAGTGACCACCCTTCCCTTCTTGGGGAAGGACAAATAGAGTGTCGAAAGAAGCCCAAAGCATTCCCACCAGCACTACACCTGCGAAGAGAAGAATGGAAGGCTACGGGAGCCCCATTCATCCTTTCCTCCTCTGAGAACCTACAGCTCTTTTTGTTGTTGTGTTTTAAAATTTATTCATATACAGCTATTCAGTCACAACAGTTCAAAAAATGCCTCTGGTCAGGCGTTAAGCTATGGGAGGCACTCAGTCTCCTGGTTTTCGCATGGTAGCATGCACAAGGGTGCTTCCGGAGTTGAAGTCAGGCTAAAGGAAGCTGCTTTCACCTCCCGATTTGGGGGAGGAAGGAAGGAATGTTTTATTCGGCTTCATAAGTCTCTACTCAGCCCGGGGCTCTGAATCAGGCATCTTCCGAACGTGATATTCCTCAGAGAATCCCTGCGTGGGAAGGTAATTTGATTTTACAGAAAAAGCAGCTGAGATTCAGACTGATGAAGTGACTTGCCCAAGGTCACACAGCTTGTGAGAAGTGGAGCAGATTAAAATCCAAATCTCAGGCTGGCTTCCTTCTTCATATTCGGCTCCTTCAGGTCTCTGTGTTTCCAGTTGTTCTAGTGGCAGAAAAGCCAAAGCTCATTCTACTGTCTCTGCAAACGGCTCTTGTCCCCATTTTTTCTTTTCTTTTTTTTTGTTTTGTTTTATTCTTGGCACTTTGGAAAATGTGTTCTCTTCTTCAAGTTGTCGGGACCACGGGGTGCAGCATTTCAAATGAGGCCAGGGACTCCTCAATCCGCACCCAGGGGAGCAAGGGTGACCTGGCCGAAGTCTGGCCTGTTGCTTTTGGTTAAGGAAACACGGGGTGGGGGCGGTTTGCTTTCTACTCCCCCGTGTTACTAAGAGCTCAGAAAGTATTACCAGGAAGTATTTCTATTTTATCTTATTTCCTTAGCCTGGAATTTCCTAAAGTATGTTTCAGGGACACTTGTCTTATGATCAAGGAACCTATATTCAAATAAGTTTGGGAAACGCTACATGTTACACCCCACCCCTGCCACCCGCATGATGATCACGATGTTCATCAGTGTATAAAAGGCTCTGAGAAGGTCTGCAGGAAAACCCAAATAAAACACTATCTTTCTTCAACCCCTGCCTTTCAACTAAACCATTATGCCCCCTGGAATGCTTTTCCCCCCTACTCCAAGGATAGAAACCCTACATATCCTTTTTTTTTTTTTTTACATCTTTATTGGGGTATAATTGCTTTACAATGGTGTGTTAGTTTCTGCTTTATAACAAAGTGAATCAGTTATACATATACATATGTTCCCATATCTCTTCCCTCTTGTGTCTCCCTCCCTCCCACCCTCCCTATCCCACCCCTCTAGGTGGTCACAAAGCACTGAGCTGATCTCCCTGTGCTATGCGGCTGCTTCCCACTCTACATATCCTTTAAGGTTGAGTTTTTAAAATATATAGTTCCCCAGCCTTGCCCTCAGCAAGTCTGATTTGGGAGAAGCCCAGAGAATTTTAAGCACCTTCTTAAGTACAGATTTGAAGCAACTTCTAAGTAATTCTAACAACCAACTGCTGAATTAACAGTCTGAGCCTTAGAGCTGAGTCTAGGTTAGCACTCTGTTCAAGAATGCAGGGACCAAGCTGTGTGCACATCAACAAAATTAGATTATGTTGTCAATTACTGTGCTGCTAACTTTATATATCCAGTGATACAGTTCATAGTGGGGACTGTTTAAATGAATGTCCTCCAAAGAACAAGTTTATTTTAAATTTTTGCAGTTCTGCTGGTTCTTTCAGTGTCCTCAACAACCCCACAATATCTGAAGCAGCCTGAATGGGCAGATTCATAGGTGATTTGGCATATTTTCCTTTGAAGACTCCTGTAACCGCTTAGGACCTTTTAACTTGGTAGCAACAAAGTGGGTGAGGACCTACAGGGGAATGGTGAATGACATCCCAACCTCCACCTCCCCCAAGAGGCCAGTTACCAACCAACACTAAGGGCTGGTTACATGAACATGCAGGAAAAATTTGTATGTAAGTATTTCTTCAGTAGTCGTTTTGTGTTTATAATCAATTCCTTTGTGACTTGCCTTCAGTGACAATGAAATCCCAACTAAATCATGAACCTAACTGGAAAATACTGCCTTGGAAGTAGTTAAATATTAATAATGTAATGAAAAAACTCCCAGCAGGGCTTGCCTAGTGGCGCAGTGGTTGAGGGTCCGCCTGCCGATGCAGGGGACACGGGTTCGTGTCCCAGTCTGGGAAGATCCCACATGCCGCGGAGCAGCTGTGCCCGTGAGCCATGGCCGCTGAGCCTGAGCGTCCAGAGCCTGTGCTTCGCAATGGGAGAGGCCACAACAGTGAGAGGCCCGCGTACCGCAAAACAAAACAAAACAAAACAAAACAAAACAAAGCAAAACTCCCAGTAGCTTATAAAAAACAGAAAGAGAACCTATGGCGGCAACTATGGTAAAATTAGGAGCTTAGGCAGTTAAAAAAAAAAAACAACATTGTAGAAAATAATATTTTCACATCTTTGTTGCAAACATCGTGTACTGTAGCTTATAAAAGTCATCTGTTTTCTTAAATGAACTTTATATTGGTTTTTCATCTTGTGAGGCAGTTTCTGATTGCAGCAAATAAGTCCAGACAGAATGCTGGAGTTGCCCACCAGGCAACTTGAGCACCAGACGAAAGAGGGTCATGAATTGTAGGTGGATTATGAGAAACACCCCCCTGCAATCTCCTTTTCCAGGGCAGGTGGGCCAGGAATCTCCACTTACTCTTGACTCTTGCTTCTAAGAGGCCTAGTCAAGCCCAAGGTGAGATTGTTTTCCACACCGTGAGAAGATGGGCACTCATTCCCATGCTGGGAAACCAAAACCCCAGCCGCGTTGTGGGAGAGCAGCAACAGAGCACGCA
This sequence comes from Globicephala melas, assembly GCF_963455315.2. Lineage (NCBI taxonomy): Eukaryota > Metazoa > Chordata > Mammalia > Artiodactyla > Delphinidae > Globicephala > Globicephala melas. The sequence continues at coordinate 53,032,426 of NC_083333.1, forward strand.
CACAGCGGACCATGGACGTGCCCGCTAACATGGGCCCCATGCTTGACAAGGTCATGGGACTTTGGTACAGATCTGTGGTTGGATGGGGACCCCCTTGGGAAAATCAATCCAAACTGTTAAGTAAGACTCCTGATGGCCAGTCAGCCATTCACTCTGCCAGTGAGTCTGGAAAGATGCTGTCTTTCACCAAGGAGAGAAGGACAGAGGGGTCATTTCTAAAGCCTGTCCTCCCTAAAGCCTGTGGGGAAAGGTGGACTCTTCTCTAGTCAATGAGGGCAAGGATGGCCTGAGTTGCTGGAAACTCCAATCTGGCCTTCTTGGAATTACCTGGCTTGCTTGTTTTGCTGCAGGGTTGGGAGGGTTGTGGTGGTAATATTTAGGGGAATATCATGTGTTTTGACCCAGGCAAGAGGCATTGGGTCATGAGAGAACCCGTATTTCAAATGACAGCATGAATCTTTTCTCCCGCCGTCGATAATCACAGCTGAGCCAGTAACCTTATTAGAAAAAATAGAACATGAGTTTGAGTGCATCAATTTCCCCAGCCCTATCCCCTGCCTCTGTACTTTGCTGAAGATCTCCTCCTCTCTCCTCAGAGAAGTATTTTCCTGCATGTAAGGCAGGTGATTCATTTAGTTCAAAGCTTTATTTGCACACAAGTCTTGAGAAAGTGCTTTGGGTACTTTGGCCAAACTTCCCCTCTCATCCCTGTCATCTAGTGTCTGTTGAGGACCAACGACGTTCAAAATATGGGATGCAGCACAGACTTTGACATGTGAGCATGAGGCATGACGAAGATATTCTGCTTTGCTATAAATGGAGTTCTCTTAACTCCTTGTGCGCGTTGAACGGGTTCCTACATATGACAAACACCCCAGTCCCATGCACTCCCAAGCACACAGCCATCAAATCCAAACTTTAAACTTGAGTAAATATATCTGTCTTACGAAGTCCAAGGTATTTATTACAGGGATCACCCACTTCAGGAATTTAAACAATGTTCAGACCAAGGAAAAATTTCTTACCAGGGGTTTTAAACTCCATTTCCCCTCTCTGCAGCTGGCGAGCAAAGCCTGGCATGAAAGCAAGTGAACCAAGCAATCCCCACTCTTCTTTCCCTCAGTCCTGGACTCCCAGGTCTCTTTAACCCCTCCCTGCCCAACATACGGATTTGCATCATTTTCCAAAAATGTGGTGGGTGGGTTGGTGCCAAGCTGGCTGGCGCCCCCCAGAGGACTCACAGCGGAGTGGTAAGAACACCCCCTGCTCTCCCTGTCACATCACACTCTGCAAAGTCCAATAAATAGATTTAAATGAGAAGATCATAAAAAAGTATTTTCTTGTCCCTCCTTCTCCTGCCTCCCCACCCCTCCCCCAAACACACACACCGTCTAATAATAGGCTATTAATTCCAGCCATTTCAGACTGTCTGAAGTGTGGTGTGTAAACTCTGGCCGCATCAATCAGAGTTGTGTGTCTGGTTATTTCAAGCATTCCCTGTTGGCATAAAGAGAGGCTGGTTTGTCCACTCGAGCCCCACTGCCCCTGAGGTCTCCATTGATGGATAACTGAATGCATGAGCTGGAAACCTCGAAGGCTGGGGCAGCGGGAACGCAGCTGCTGAGTGATCAGAGCAGGAAGGGAGAATTTGGGGCTGGCGTCGGGAGGGCAGGGAAAGGTGGAGATGGATGGTGACAGGGCATTTCATCCCGCGAAAGGATGTGGGGATCTGGGCTTTGCCGTCTGACTCTCGCCTACTGACTGGCTGGCTCTGAAAGGTGAGCTGAGGCGCCATCCCTCGTGATGAGCACAGGTGCCGTGCAGTGTGTGCAGTGAACTCCCCAAACACTCAACCCCCCACCACAGCAGGCACCAAAGTCAGAGGTGTGACCTACGTGACACCACGGGGTTTTGGCAGGGAATGTACATGTACCGATAGCTGCGAGGGTGGCGGTGTCTTAACTCCCAACAAGTTATAACCAGGGTTGTTTTTTCTCCCTCCTTGTAAAAAAACTTAATTGACTAGAGCTCAAAGCTCCTACCCTGTTATATGTTTAACACCTTTTCTAGACTAAAAGTGAGGATAGGAAGGACAAAACTATTGTGCAACTCATATTTTGATATCTTGCTTTGTGTAGCTAAAATCCTGCAGACAGCAGGAGACCCCAGTTTTTCTTCGAGATTAATGGTAGAAAGTGATCTGGGTCTAAACATTGGAAAATACTTGTTTAATACACATATAGATACAGATTTTCTTTCTCATTATTTTTCACCTCGAAAGCTGTGGGGGGGTGGTGGTAGTGGTAATCAGGGCACAAGAGAAGAAGTAATGGCACAGAGAGAGATAATTAACTCCTTCCCACTTAATAAAAATCATAAAGAAGGTCCATTTAAGCTTATGTGCTTTGTAGACTCGTTTTGACCTGAGGAAAACCCATCCTTGCCTCCACCTGCTAATTCCCCAGAGTTAAGCCTTGCCTTTCAAACATGGACGTTCAGTCTGGGGGAGGGGACGGTGATGGGGGAGGGTCTGGGGCGATCAATCTTGGCTCATTCTTGCTAATGAATAGATGTGAGAGGGGGTAGGCAGGGGTGTGAGTGCCCCTGGAGTCTTCTTTGGGCAAAATCCAAGCAAGGAGCTGCAGGCCTTGTGCCCTAATTATAGGACCCTTAACAGGAGTGAACAGCTGATCCACATGGCAGAAAGCAACCATGAATCACCAAAGAGGAGAAGGGGAAGGGGCCGTCGCAAGGGCACAGGGGGCCTCACAAGGAGGGGTAATGCAAGTAATTGCATCAGGGCTAGCCAAAGAAGCCTCAAACAATTCACTAGAAAGATTGCTCACTTGGGAGGTTTGGAAGCCAAACTCGCCCTCTCCCGACTCCTCTAATTCAGCTGTCCCAGAACGTGACTGCCCCGAATTCTTGCTGGGGATTCCATGTTGCACCAGCTCCCAGTGTCCCCTAGCTGAGCTGCCAGAGGCTCTGCAGACAAGTGTCACTGGAGGGCTGAGGGGGCATACAAGTCTTTGCACGACTGCCAGCAAAGGACTGCTGCCCCGTTGGCTTCTGGCTCCCTGGCCAGCTCAGGAAATGGATGAGGGCGGGTACAGAGGCAACTGCCTCTGGGAAAAGAACGCACTCCCTCCCCTCCCAACTGCACTGCCCACAGTGTCAGCCTGACCCGAGGATTCTTTGAAGGCAGCACTGGCACCGGATGGCACTGCGAGCACAGAGGCATCTGGCAGGTGCATGGAGGGACCGTGGCTCACCTGCTCTTCCCAGGACTCAGGTGTATAAGGGAATAGAGGAAGGGCTCTATCTTGACCAAGAACCTGTGTTCAGGGCACGTGGTGGAAGGAATCAGCCAGGTAATTAATATTCGGCTCAGCATCTCTATCGTGTGTCCCAGAAATTGGTATTTCTAGGTTCCCCAGGTGATTCTTGTGTATTAATTCATTCACCTAATGTTTCTTGAGTACCTTCTCTGTGCCAGGCGTTGCTCTAGGTGCTGGAGATACCGCAGTAAGGAAAGCAGGCACAAATCCTTGCCCTCTGGGATTTACATTCCAGTGGGGAGACCGGGGCACATGGCAAGTTGGAAAGTGCCGAGTTCTCTGGGGAAAAACAAAGGAGGAAGGAAATACAGATGTCTGGGCAATATAAAACCAGGTGGTAGGAAGGTCAAGGAGAGCCTCACGGACAAGGTGATAGTTAAGCAAATGCTTGAAAGTGGCAAGGAGGTGAACGATGACAATATCTGGGGGAAATACATTCTGTGCAGAGGGAACAGGTAGAACAAAGGCTGAAGGCAGGAGCGGGCATGAACAGTGACCAGGTGACAACATGGCAGAGCCCAAGGTTCACAGGGAGGGCCCCAGGGGAGAACGAGAGGGAGCAGAGGGCGGGATTCACAGGCACCTAACAGTTGAGGACACTATTCTAAAACTGGGATTCTTAGAGTTACTTGATAAAACACTGACTAATTTCCAACCTGTTCTGGTAAAGAATCCAGTTTCAGTGGTTTTATTTGGGGTCAGATAGGGAAATTGGTAAAGTAAGCTGGTCAACATTTGTACTCGGAAGTCTTGCTCTAGGTCAGGCTCTGGGCTAGATGTTGGTTTCATAAACCCCAGTGAGGCAGCTCCTGCCGTTTAGAACCTTTTATCACAGTGGCAGGGACTACAAACTAACCACATGGTGCAGTGCTTGCCAAGAGCTAAACGTGTGGTGTCCACATCAGATACTGTGAGCGCTCCAAGGACAGGTCGGGCTCTCTTGGTCGGCTGCTTACAGATGACTTCCTGACCAGGAGTATGAGGTGGTAGGTAATGCCTTCAAGACGGCATGGGACCGGCCAGCTCCCTCTTAGGAGCTCTCAGGGCCCAGATGGACCAGCCCAGCCAAATAGCTTGTCCCAGCAAATGCACCCCTGCTCCTGTTTCCAGTTCCTCAGCAGCTCCCTGGCTCCTGACCCCAGGCTCAGCTCGGCTCGGGACTCCGAGTTGGCACCTGCTGTGTTCTGCTTTAGGGTTCTCATAGCAAGGATGCAGATGAAGGAAACTGCAGGAGTTTTTGAGGGAACGAGGAATAGACCTTTCTCCCTGAAGTTAAAAAGTAAATAAAGGAATGGTGTTTTGTGGTCTATTCTGAAAGACCCATTGCTTCAAATCAGATAGAGATGGTTTTGAAACCAAGTTCTGTTATGTTTAGATGTCTGATCAGGGGCCAAAGTTCCTTAATCAGATTGAGTTATTTTTCTCACCTGTGAAGTAAGGATAAGTGGAGAGTATAGATAAAATAGATAATCAATATACCATTCCATAGATGTGACAAGAACAAAGTAAGCATGCAGTGAAAACCAGAGTCATTTTTGCTTTTGCTATTGTTATAGACTGAGTGTCCCCCCAACACTCAGATGTTTCATCCTAACACCCAATGTGACAGTGTTTGAAGATTGGGCCTTTGGAAGGTGATTAGATCATAAGAGCAGAGTCTTCATGAATGGAATTATGTCCTTTTCGTAAGAGATTTTTATAGAGGTCCCAGAGAGTTCTCCGGCCCCACTTCTGCCATGTGAGGACACAGTGAAAACACAGCTGTCTCTGAACCAGGAAGAAGGTGCTCACCAAACACTGAATCTGCCAGTGTCTTGATCTAGGGATTCCCAACCTCCAGAACCGTGAGAAATACATTTCTGTTGTTTTTAAGCCTCCCAGTCCATGGCACTTTGTTATAGCAGCTGAAGTGCACTAAGACAGGTACTATCATTATTCCTGGTAAGAACAAGTACAAAAGAATGCTGGGGGTCAAATTCTGGAAGGTCTTGATCAAGGAGGTTAAATCTCAGAGCGACAAATAGCAGAGCCGAGACAGAGGCCCTCCTCCTTGGTTCCTTTGCTAGCTCTTCTCCTGGGAGTTTCCTCCTCCAGCCCTCAGTGTTGGGCTGGGTAGAGTCTGAATTTCAGTCACATGCTTCCCTGTTGTTTCCTGTCTTCTCATCTGTGCTGACATCTGTGTCTGGACAGTCTTATTGGGTCCATGTGAAGACCCAGACTCAGGGTGATGTGACCCAGCTGTGGACAGCCTCTTGTTTCGGAGACTTGGCCTCTTCTCATAGGGATGCCAAAGTGAAGAAAATAACTTTTCTTTGGCAGTTTCCACAAAGTGAAATGCTAGTCCCAGCCTTTGGATTTTTTCCCCCTTCTGCTCACCCATGCTGTTTATGGAAAATGAATCATGTGACTCATTCACACACAAACGGAGAGGTAGTTTGGGGATAAACAACACAAGTTCCTGGAATGCCACTGGCTGCCCATCGCATTACTGTTATAAGCACTGCTGCAGACCCTTGGTGTGTGGAGAGCCTCCTGGGGTATAAGGTGCTGCTTAGGTCAGAGGGAAAAACAGACTCCGGGCCCAACTGCTGGGCTAATGAATGCTGGAGACAGGATTCCCATCTGCACATTGTTCTTTCCCTGGCATGAATCAAAACCACTCACTCCAGTCTCTCCAACTCTAGTCCCTCACCTCTGCCAAAGGACAGAACGACTGCAAAGGCCCGAGGGAAGGACAGAAGGCCAAGAACCTGGGGTCCTTCTAGTGGAGGCCTCATGGTGAAACCCCCAGGACCATTGCTCACTTAGTGAGTTCATGATGCCTCTGCTGCTTCCTTCCGGGACTCATAGTTTTTTACTCCTGCAAATATCTTCCTCCTCGGGGTCCAGCCCCAAACACTCGGTTCCCAGGAGGTCCTCCTGCTCTCCATGCCCTTCCAGCTGCAGAAGATGAGTTTAGAAGCTATTCTTATTTCCAGGATATTTCAGGACATTTCACAAAGATTGGCCTGCCTGACCCACCCAGCTCAAACATTCGCTCCCCTCTATTCTGCCTCCCGCAGATTTGGTCACTTGCTCCTCTGTGTTCTTGTAGCTCTTACAACAACTTCCGTATATGCACTGGTGATTCTCTGCTTGGGTATCTAGCTCCCTCTCTGGGCAGGTAGCCCTGTAGTGACCAGGATCTGCCTTATTCTTTGAATCCTTGGCAGTACCTGGAATGAAGTAGGAGCTCAATACACATTGGCTGAGTGAGTGAAAGGGTGCTTTCACTAATCGTTACCTTCTTTGACCTCTGAGATCATTTTTTGAAGATACTTCCAGTTTTGTTTTTCAAGATGCGGCATGAGCGGTGGTGTGAACCCCCGAGTCTCAGACCAGGAGCAAATTCTTAGGATCCAGAATGGGGGCCTACAAAGTTTCTTCTCCTCTGCAGAGCTGACACTGATCTCCACGGGTCTTCCAGATGGGCCTGATCAGGGCCTCTCTTCTGTTAGCACAACCTCTGCAGCCTGAGCTGCCTAGCAGATCACGAGGCAGGCCATAGTCGATGAGACAGTTCTGTCGGAACTGCCGAGGGCTGTCTGCCTGGCAGCCCTGCTTTCCCCTGCTGCCTCCCAGCACAAGAGCCTTCAGGGTCTACTGTGGAGGCCACCGACGCGGTGCGCTCTCATTGAGCGTTTGTTACCTTCACCTTCCAGCTGAGCCCTCACCACGGCTTGGCAACAACCCTAGGCATCCCCAGGAAGCGTCCTCTGCCACTCTAGTCCATGATTGTTTTACTTTCCTCTCCCCTCAAATCTCCTGCGCATGTTACAACCTCCATCCTCTTCCTTCTCCCTCTTGGTGGGCACACTACCTCATATCCCATAAAGAAATCAGGAACTCCCAAATGGAAATGCTTTATTTCTCCTGCCAGGTCCACAGACCTCCCTACCTCTGCTTGCTTCCTCTGCCTGTTTCCTTTTGTTACCAAGGAGAGCATGGCCCGCAGCTGACACAAGGCCAGGCCCCCAGATGGATTCCGGATGCTGTCCCGTGCCTCTCTCTGGAGCCCACTTTCTCTTTCATCTCCACTCTGCCCCCTACCCCTTCTCCCTGGGTAGTTCCCCACACTATTCAAGCAGACTCTGTTGTTACTGTATTGACACAGAACCACTCCCATGAGACCACCACTCCACAAAGGTAACCATCTCTATCTTTCTTCACAGTCAACATTCTAGAAACAACTTTCTAGAGCCTGCAATCCCCACTTACTCATTCACTCCTCAGCCTCTCCAAGGAGGCCTCCATCCCCCTCTACAGCACAGCTCTGGCTGGTATGACAGAACAGAGTCATGTATACACGGAGAGGGAGTTTGCAGCTAACTGCTGGAGAAGTGACTGTAGCTCAGACCAGGGTGGTTAGAGTGAAGAGAAACGGAGAAGTGGACAGACTCTGAATAGATGTTGAGGGTGTGGCCAAACACATTTGCTGAAAGATGGAAAAAGAAAAATCGTAGTCCGAGATGACCCCAAGTTTTCTAGGAAGCTCAGCTGTTAGACAGTGCTATCGTTTCCTGAAACAAGGTGGACTACAGAGGACAGGCTTTGGGGGCATCACTGTCTCCCCTTCTGCATTGCAAGCTGCGTGCCGGTGGCTGCTGTTTCTCAGTGTTCATTCACCACTGTTTCCCAAACACCCAACCCAGTGGGCTCTTACTTGTTTGTTTAATGAATGAGTAAATCTTAATATATAACGGTATTAGTTTCAGTTAAGATATTTTCAGCCAGAAGTAATAGAAAACATTAACTCAAATTAGCTTAGAAAATAAGCAGTTTATCATCTCACAAAACGGGGAGTGCCAGCTCTGGGGATTGGCTGATTCATCTTTACATCGCTCTGCTCTGCGGACCTCAGGCTCGGACTCATCCTTGGGCTGGTGGGCAGTGGTTCCAGAGTCACATCCAACCCAATCAGAATCAGAGAAGGAAGAGGCAGCATCCATCTCTCTCTCTCTCTCTCTCTCTCTTGCTCTCTCACTCTCGCTCTCTCTCAGAGTAAGAAAAGTTTCCCCACAAGCCACCTAGCACACTTCCCCTCTCGTTCCATGGGGCACATTGGAGCACAACCTCCTTCCTGAGCCAATCTGGGGAAAGCAAGCATCTGTAAATCACTCCGGCCCTCCCCTGGAGCTGGGGTGGGGTCAGCTTGCCACAGGCACCTGGTTGCAAGGTGGTGAGGAGGGTACCTGAACGCAGTCTGGATTCTACTAGAAAGGAAAAAGCAGGAAAGTGGCACCTCTATGAAACCAACACCCTCATGCTGACAAGATGCTTTATAATAATAATGAAGTATAGGCTTATCAACAAGTTGTGTGAATTCTGAAAGTGCTTGTGAAAAGAAAAACACAAAACCCAAACCAAACCAGACCAAAAAAATCCAAAAGCAAGTGCTTTTGATGCCTACGGATATTCTAGATGTAAAAATTACCCCAAATGTTCAATGAGTCTTGCAGTTGATGATCACTCTACAACCACCAAATACATTTCCTGTGAATTTAAGATAGCTTATGGAAAATAATTGCGAGTTTCTTATTAAAGTTACTTAGCAAATATTTCTTTTTTCTTTTTTTTGCAGTACACGGGCCTCTCACTGCTGTGGCCTCTCCCATCGTGGAGCACAGGCTCAGCGGCCATGGCTCACGGGCCTAGCCGCTCCGTGGCATGTGGGATCCTCTCAGATCGGGATTCAAACCCGTGTCCCCTGCATTGGCAGGTGGACTCTCAACCACTGCGCCACCAGGGAAGCCCAGCAAATATTTCTTAAACATTATGTGCAAAGACATTAACTTGGAAAAGGAATAACAATAAACATACGACTTGTCCCAGTTCATCAGGAGAGAAAGAGGGAAGGCACCAACAGCTCCTGAGGCCTGTCCTATATGCTTGCTGATGTTCTTACATTTCATTCTCCCAAGAGTCCTATCAAGTAGTCATTATTATCCTCATCATACATTTCGAATGGTCACCAAGATCTGGTTCACCTCTGAGTTCATGGACAGCTGCACTTCCCAGGCCCATTGAGGCTGGGTCTGTGACTAGAAGTCACACAGGTCGCTTCTGTGTCAGGCACGAATTGCTGAGGACTTCCAGTCTCTTGCCCTGTTCTAGCCCTAGGAATTCCACGCGTTCCAGATGACACAGCTGTGAGATGGTAAAGCCTCCATCCCCTGGGTCCCTGAATGACTGTGTGGAGCAGAGCCTCCTGCTCTCCTGCAATGGATACATAGCATGAATGAGACACGTTTGTTATGTTAACCCCCTGAAAGATTTTGGAGTTCTTGCTGCACCACACTGTAGCTTTTTCTAGTATAAAACATGAAGGTACAGAGGAGTTAGATAACTCACCGAAAGTCACCAAAAGTGAAAGAGTAGGGCTATGAACACAGGTTTAATTTGCTTCCAAATCTTGCACTGCTTTTCCACAGCATGCCAGAGTCCAAATTATGTAAAGTTCTTGTCACAAAACTGGCACTCAATAAATGTTTTATCTAATATTATGGATGGTGATAAATTATGTTTTTTTTTATATAGCAGGTTCTTATTGCTTATCTATTTTATACATATTAGTGTATATATGTCAATCCCAATCTCCAAATTCATCCCACCAGCACCCCCACCGCCTGCTTTCCCCCCTTGGTGTCCATAAATTTGTTCTATACATCTGTGTCTCTGTTTCTGCCTTGCAAACTGGTTCATCTATACCATTTTTCAAAATTCCACATATATGCATTCATATACAATATTTGTTCTTCTCTTTCTGACTTACTTCACTCTGTATGACAGTCTCTAGGTCCATCCATGTCTCTACAAATGACGCAATTTTGTTCCTTTTTATGGCTGAGTAATATTCCATTGTATATATGTACCACATCTTCTTTATCCATTCATCCGTCGATGGGCATTTAGGTTGCTTCCATGACCTGACTATTGTAAATAGTGCTGCAATGAATGATGGGGTGCATGTGTCTTTTGGAATTATGGTTTGCTCTGGGTACATGCCCAGCAGTGGGATTGCTGGGTCATATGTAATTCTATTTTTTAGTATTTTAAGGAACCTCCATACTGTTGTCCATAGTGGTTGTATCAATTTACATGCCCACCAACACTGGAAGAGGGTTCCCTTTTCTCCACACTCTCTCCAGCATTTGCTGTTTGTAGATTTTGTGACGATGCCCATTCTAACTGGTGTGAGGTGATGCCTCATTGTAGTTTTGATTTGCATTTCTCTAAGAATTAGTGATGTTGAGCAACTTTTCATGTGCCTCTTGGCCATCTGTATGTCTTCTTTGGAGAAATGTCTATTTAGGTCTTCTGCCTATTTTTTTTATTGGGTTGTTTATTTCTTTAATATTGAGCTGCACGAGCTATTTATATATTTTGGTGATTAATCCTTTGTCCGTTGATTCATTTGCAAATATTTTCTCCCATTCTGAGGGTTGTCTTTTCATCTTGTTTATAGTTTCCTTTGCTGTGCAAAAGCTTTTAAGTTCCATTAGGTCCCATTTATTTATTTTTGTTTTTATTTCCATTACTCTAGGAGGTGGGTCAAAAAAGATCTTGCTGTGATTTATGTCAAAGAGTGTTCTTCCTATGTTTTCCTCTAAGAGTTTTATAGTATCCGGTCTTACGTTTAGGTCTTTAAGCCAGTTTGAGTTTATTTTTGTGCATGGTATTAGGAAGTGTTCTAATTTCATTCTTTTACATGTAGCTGCCCAGTTTTCCCAGCACCATTTATTGAAGAGGCTGTCTTTTCTCCATTGTATATCCTTGCCTACTTTGTCATAGCTTAGTTGACCATAGTTGTGTGGGTTTATCTCTGGGCTTTCTATCCTGTTCCATTGATCTATATTTCTGTTTTTGTGCCAGTACCATATTGTCTTGATTACTGTAGCTTTGTAGTACAGTCAGAAGTCAGGGAGTCTGATTACTCCATCTACGTTTTTTTTCCCTCAAGATTGCTTTGGCTATTCAGGGTCTTTTGTGTCGCCAAACAAATTTTAAGATTTTTTGTTCTAGGTCTGTAAAAATTGCCATTGGTAATATGAGAGGGATTGCATTGAATCTGTAGATTGCTTTGGGTAGTATAGTCAGTTTCACAATATTGATTCTTCCAATCCAAGAACATGGTATATCTCTCCATCTGTTGGTATCATCTTTAATTTCTTTCAACAGTATAATTTTCTGCATACAGGTCTTTTGTCTCCCTAGGTAGGTTTATTCGTAGGTATTTTATTCTTTTTGCTTCAATGGTGAATGGGATCGTTTCCTTAATTTCTCTTTTTGACCTTTCGTTGTTAGTGTATAGGAATGCAAGAGATTTCTGTGCATTAATTTTGATTCCTGCAACTTTACCAAATTCATTGATTAGCTCTAGTAGTTTTCTGGTGGCATTTTTAGGATTTTCTGTGTATAGTATCATGTCATCTGCAAACAGTGACAGTTATACTTCTTATTTTCCAATTTGTATTACTTTTATTTCTTTTTCTTCTCTGAGCATCATGGCTAGGACTTCCAAAACTATGTTGAATAATAGTGGTGAGAGTGGACATCCTTGTCTTGTTCCTGAGCTTAGAGGAAATGCTTTCAGCTTTTCACCATTGAGAATGATGTTTGCTGTGCATTTGTCGTATATGGTCTTTATCATGTTGAGGTAGGTTCCCTCTATGCCCACTTTCTGGAGCATTTTAATCATAAATCGGTGTTGAGCTTTGTCAAAACCTTTTTCTGCATCTATTGGGATGATCATATGGTTTTTATTCTTCAATTTGTTAATATGGTGTATCACATTGATTGATTTGCTTATTTTGAAGAATCCTTGCATCCCTGGGATAAATCCCACTTGATCATGGTGTGTGATCTTTTTAATATCTTGTTGGATTCTGTTTGCTAGTATTTTGTTGAGGATTTTTGCATCTATATTCATCAGTCATATTGGTCTGTAATTTTCTTTTTTTGTGATATATTGTCTGGTTTTGGTATCAGGGTGATGATGGCCTTGTAGAATGAGTTTGGGAGTGTTCCTTCCTGTGCAATTTTTTGGAAGAATTTGAGAAGGATGGGTGTTAGCTCTTTCAATGTTTGATAGATTCACCTGTGAAGCCATGTGATCCTGGGCTTTTGTTTGTTGTAAGATTTTACATCACAGTTTCAATTTCATTACTTGTGATGGGTCTGTTCATGTTTTCTGTTTCTATTACATGTTTTTAACATTTGAACCAAGGTTTTCAAAATCCTGTATATGCACATATAAAAGCATACAATGTTATAGGTGTGTATACGTGTGTGTATGTGTGTGTGTGTGTGTGTGTGTGTGTATATTACATATATATTCTCATTTAACCCTTACATTATACTCATCAGGTAGGTCTTTGTAAATTTTTCCCTGTATGTCTGTTTTTTTCCCTTTTTTTTCCTTCTGCTAAACAAATAATTATTGATTTTCTAGGATGTACCAGTCCCTGTGCTATTATATGGTGAAAGCTGCCCAAGAATTAGAGATTCAATGACTTATCTATGGACTCACAAACACTAATAGGAAGAACTAGAATTTGAACACAGTTTGTCTGTTTTTAACTTTCAGTAGTTCACAGTTTAATAGAGGGCTAACAGAGCCACAAAAAATATCATTAAATACAGCAGTCAAAAAAATTAGCGAGGTGATAAAGAGTTTGTCCTCAATGTATGCTTATAATTGAATGAAAAACTACTACAGGGATTCAGGAGTGGAGGGCGTGATCACTCCCAGCTGGGGTCACTACTGAAGTTTTCACAGGAATGTGGAGCTCACCTGAGCTTTGCAGGATGAGTGGGATTTGGACTGGAGACTGAAGTGAAAGGGCTTTCCAGTGGCCTCAGATGTCCCAAATATTTTTGGAGGAAATGTTCAAAATGCTGTTGGGTACAGTGTGGGCTTTGAGTTGGGAGCAGTAGACAAATATGATGGAAAGAAGACTATAGAACTGTGGAATGTAGCAGGAAGCAATCTCAGAGATCATCCCATCCAAGGAGATCAAAAGACTTTGATCTCAAGGGTTAACTGGGGTCTGCTGGATGTGACTGCACACATGATTCTAAAGTTCATTAGTGCTCAGTGGAAAAAGGCAAGGATTGATGAATGATGAATTGCAAGGGCGCTGTAACAAAGGGATGGTGCCTGAATGCCACTCATCTGGCATCTCTGATCTTGTCCAATCATTTCATGTCACATGTAAGGGAAATATGATCCAGAGAGGGAAAGCAACCCCTCCAAGGTCACACAGCTCGACTATGGTACAACCAGAACTAGAAAAAGACTACCCGATTTCTTTTCTTGGGCTTTTCCTCTCCACATCAGATTCTGGAAGACCTAATGCATTTGAACAATTATGTAGGTGAGAGGGAGGCTCTGTAAGCTTTTCAGTAGGGCAGATTGCATTGAAATGATGGTGAGGGTGTGCTAGTCAGATTGACATGTGGAAGGCAGAGGCAGGGAAAGGGTTAGGTGAATTCCAAGATCGAATTAGGAATCACGTAACAGGGCCTGAATTAGGGCTATGGAAGAGAAAAGGATGGATGATCATGATTACAACAGAGGAGAAAGAATTCTTGTTGTTATTAACAATACTGACAATGCTGTTCATAAACAAGATCAGATCACTGCTCTAGAAAGTGATGTTAAAAAGAACATTTCCCCCGAGAAAGCCCAGACTAATCCCATGTTTAAACAATCCTTGGATGCTGTATTCCAGGCTGAAGTTGGCTGTTGCTCTAAGTGCCACATACCCATATGAAAATTAAAAAAGTGAGTCCAACATCTGAATGTTTGGGCTATATGATGCCAAGCGTCCCACACAGCTGATTCAGAGGCAAAAAGAGGGCATGTGGTGCTGACTGCTGGCACAGGCATTTCATAGATTCCACTAGGATGCTGAAAAGTTTGGGGATGTAGAACACATTACCCAGACAACACTCATTTGTATCTTTCCGGCAAATCTACTTCACCTGACAAGGAGATGAGACATAGGAAACACTCTATCTCATCCAGATAGAATCCTGCTTACAATAGTGAGTGGTCTATATAATAGCGGTCTATATAATATAGAATAACAGTCTATATAATAGCAATTGTAATGTCATAGAACACACTCTCTGGGTAATTTTGAAATATTTTCTAAATAATATTTGTAATTGTTAAGCCATGAACTTGAGAATGATAATATGTGATGGAATAGAAAGAAATAGATCCCATGTGGATTTGGGGGAAAATTGCATTTGGGTTTACTCATCTTTAAAGAATGACAGGCACATAGTAGGTATTCAAGTAATATTAATTCTCACTCCATCATATTGACACAGTACTTAAAGTTCATAAGGCAATTTGAGTGAACTCCATTTCATATGATAAAAATCAAGTTAGATAAAACATTAACTAACTCTGCCCAGTGCCATCCAACTAGCAAACAGTGAGGACCAGGTTTAAACTTATGCCTTCTGGCTCTAAGTCTAGTGTACTTTTCACTGCACCATAATAATGCACATGTTATGTATATTACCTTTTCTTCTTAAGCAGGCTATAATTTTGGCAGTCCATACTGGATTTTATTTTCTACTGTGGCTTGTGCAATAGTTACCACCACTGAGTATTTTCAACTGACAGAAGATTTCTTCTGAGAAACAAATTGATGGATTATCCTGAGAAATGGGCTGAACTTTGTAATATGAGGCCTCAAGAATACCTTGGGGATCACAGACCATTTTCAGCTTGGAAACTGGGGGGCACTCATCTGTATTGAAGGGACTTTGATAATACTTTCAAATAAAGAGGCTTTCAGAACTTTTAGACTGTTGATATTAAGAAAGCTGTGTCTCCAATTGTTCACTTAAAATTTTTTTAGACCATTAATTTGTTCTTTCATTCATTCATTCATTCATCCATCTAGCCATTAAACATTTATCATGTACCAGGTCCCATGCTAGGGGCTGGAGATGAAGTGATTTATACAGTCCTCTCCCGCAAGGAGCTCACAGTTTGGGTAGAAACAGACAAACTAACAATGAATTACGAGACAGCATGAGGACAGGTGCAGTGTAGACAGACAGGGTACTATGGGATGTTGGGGAGGGGCCTCTGACTGAGACTAAGAATCAGGGAAGTAGGTAGGAAAGGATTCCCAGAGGATCTGCTGCCTGGGCTGAGATGCAAAACATGATCAGAAGTTAGCAGGATTTCTCAAGGGCTGAGGCATGGTGGAGGTCTTCTCCAGCAGAGGGAGTGCCAGAGGCAAAGATGCAGAGGGGTGGGGAAAACATGGTGAGTGGGGTGTGGCCATAGCAGAAAGGAATAAAAAGATGTTGGTGGGACAGATTCTGAGAGGTCTTGGAGTCCAAATTTTTACTGTTTGATACACAAAGGCTAATACTAATTCTTTTTACGCCAAAATCAAGCCAGCTACCGCTGATGAAGATTTAGCCAAATTCTGTGATTTATGTGTATAAACACCAATATACATACACCCCACAAACCACATCACATCATGTCTATATGATGAGTAAAGAATAATAAACAAAAGCTGTTTTAAATTTCTAGGTGATTTCTTCTTCAGAGATGGGAGTTGGTGGCTTCCATCATGTAGCTTGTTTCTTTGGCTTGCTTTCTAGGCCCAGCAGGTTAATATTTGAAGGCATTGGAAATGAAGGAGATGGAGGGCAGACACGTTAAGCTGGCTGGGCAAAGTCTCATTGCTGCCCAAGCCTCATGGCACTACAGTGCCATCTCACCCCTTCAAAGATGTCAACAGTACAAACTAACTCTAAAATTTCAGGAGCCAACTACCTCTTTAGCAAACTAAAGTTTCAGGAGCAAAGTAGGTATGGAGGATGAGGTCTAGCAAAAGTGGACATTGGTAATAGAAGAAAACCACAAATGTGTGTGTGGAGAAAATGTGAATCATAGAACCATAAACTCTGAGAGCTGGGAGTTCTAGAATGCAAGTTAATTAGCCCAGGATCTAGCCAGGGCTTTCTGCATCACTGCATGGACACTCTTTACTTTGTGTATTGTTTAAAGCTGGACAGCATCAGGTCTTAGCAGTGGCCAGAGTCAAAGAGAAAATCTGTATGTGTAGTGGAGGTGATACTGAGTCATTTTTGCTTGGCTCTGCTCCTAGAAAAATCTCTAAAAATTTTACAGGCAAAATTGGCATCTCAGATATAGCATGGTCCCTAGTTCTCATTTTTCAAGGTTCAAAATATGTTTTTATTTTAATTTATTTTCAATATTAGAAAGCTAAGTTTTATTGTGGCTGCTTTTAATTCTTTCCCAAAGAAATATGTATGCTATTACAGTAGTCTCCAATAGCAACTCTATAGCTAAGGATCAAATATGTTTTTAATAGAGAATAATAGAGGGGAGAAAACCTGTTTATCTCTGTTCTGATTAGCTCAACCAGCAAATTTGGAACACCAAACATTTCTGCAGAGTTTGCTGAATGATTATTCTGTTTTCACTAAAAAATGCTATGGACACAACGGGTATGTCCATTGATAGTTCTACTCAATTTGATTAATCAATAAATTAGTGTGTTTAGATCATGCTGTTATGGGCTGAATTTTGTCACCCCACCCCACCAAATTCATATATTGAAGTCCTAACTCCCCATCCACCAGTACTTTATAATGTAATTGTATTCGGAGATAGGGTCTTTACAGAATTAAATTAAAAGAGGTCACTAAGGTGGGCCCTAATCCAATATGATGGTGTCCATAAAAGAACAGAAAATTTGGATACAGACACGTGCAGAGAGAAGACAAGTGGAGACACAGGGAGAAGACAGCCATCTGCAAGCCAAGGAGAGAGGCCTGGAACAGATCCTTCCCTCACAACCCTCAGAAGGAGCCAACCCCGCCAACACCTTTGATCTTGAACTTCTAGCCTCAAGAACTACTAGACAATACAGTTCTGTTGTTGAAGTCAACTGGTGCATGGTGCTTTGTTATGGCAGTCCTAGGAAACTAATACATATGCATATTCATTGCATCTCTGTATTAGTGAGCTTATAATGTGAACATTTATTTTCTGCCATCTGTTCCTTTTTAGTTTGGTTGAAGCATCCTGATTTCCTCTAGGAGAACAGCCTCTCCCCATTTTATATACTCTTGATGGGACTGTAAATAAGACCCCCACCCTACCTTAGGGGTGGGGTGGTCACATGACCCAAGTTAGGCCAATTAGCCTTTCTCCTGAGACTTTGACCCTTAAGTGGAACTAGAATGAAAATAATGATAGAAGCTGACCAATGAGGCTGCTAAACAGTATCTGCTACACAATCCAGGGCTGCTGCCTGGATCCTGCATTTTTGCAAGCATGGTTATCTAGCATTCTCATGGATTCTGAGAACTGCCCCAAATCTTCTAATTGTTTTATCTTAAATTAGGAGGACATTTTCTATAGCTTGCAAGCAATTAGTTTTCTAATTCAGTCATACAATTTTTTTTCTATTGAAATTTAAAAGAAAAGTTAATAAAATTTTTATTTAAAACCTTTTCCTTGCTTATTTCTCTCTTATTTTCCTATGTCGGTTTTATGCATTCGTCATTCAAAAAATGTTTACTAACTGACAGCGAAAGACAAATACTATATATCACATATATGTGGAGTCTAAAACATACAACAAACTAGTGAATATAACAAAAAAGAAGCAACTCACAGATATAGAGAACAAATTAGTGGTTACCAGTGAGGAGAGGGAAGCGGGGAGAGGCAATCTAGGGGTGGGGAGTGGGAGGTACAAACTCTTGGGTGTAAGATA
Source organism: Globicephala melas (assembly GCF_963455315.2). Classification (NCBI taxonomy): domain Eukaryota; kingdom Metazoa; phylum Chordata; class Mammalia; order Artiodactyla; family Delphinidae; genus Globicephala; species Globicephala melas. The sequence continues at coordinate 53,050,595 of NC_083333.1, forward strand.
GGCTACAAGGATGTATTGTACAACACAGGGAATATAGCCAATATTTTGTAATACCTCTAAATGGAGTGTAACCTTTAAAAATTGTAAAAAAAAAAATAAAAATTAAAAAAATCTGTAAAACTCCAAAAACAAAAAATGTTTACTGAGCACATATTAGGTGTCAGATACTGTGTTAGGTGATTCCATCAAACTGGAAGCTGGAAGACGTTCTGTGCAGTGTGGGGAATTTTTGAATATTTGGAAAGTAGATATTTCATATATTATTAAACTGCATTTATAGAGAGCCTGTATACACTTACATCAGCAGCTCAGATTAAGTAGAAAATGCCATCTAAACATAAAGAACTTAAAGTCAAAAAGTTTTTATTTAGCACCACTGTGTATTTAACAGTTAACAAATAGGAACACATTCTATGTTGAACACCAAACCTTAAGAAATTGAGAAAAGTCATTCTGAGTCCTCTTAACCCTGGTGATGCTACCACAGGAGACTACCTTAAGCACTTTAATGCTTGTTCTTGCTTAGTCCTCACAGTATACCTCTGAGCTGAGTACTAGTATCTTTCCCATTTTACAGAGATAGAAACAGAGGCTAGGAAACTTTCCCAAAGTCTCCCAGCATCCTTTATAGTCCTTCAAGTGGCAAACAAACCCCTCTAATTCCACTTGTCCTTTGCCACCACTAACGTCTTAATTATTAGAGGCCCAAGGAACCCTCTTATCTTCTCAAAATAGCTAACGAAACAGAACAATCTCCCGCCTCAAGATTCCAGGAGTTAGGACCTGTATGCCATGTGCCCCTGTCTCCTGTCCTCTCCTGGTTTTACAACTTTGTTTTATTGGATAATTCCTTCCACACATCCAAGGCATCATAACTGTTTCATTTCTAAATCTGGGGGTGTGTGCTTTGGTAGCTGACCACCAAGACTAGAGTTTGAGAATAAATCAATATGCATTTTCTATAGAACTCATTGCAGTGGGATTTTATACTTATTATTACTTGCCTCCCAGACTCATTTAACAGAGGCCAATCAGCAGCGCCCATCTCTTATAAAAGTTTCCAGAAGACAAAACATGAGAGCTCTGTTCCATTTTTTCCTGGGATTCTTTATCTTGCATAAGCATCAGTAATCAAAGTGGCATTTACTAGCTTGGCAAATGAATAAACTTTTTCTTTCCCACAAGTTCAGTTGTAGGCATCAGGCTCTCCTAAAGTTTCTAGAGCAAACAGGCAGTGGAGTGTTTGCGCAAAAAGGGGGAGAGAGAGAGAGAGAGACAGAGACAGACAGACAAAGACAGAGAGGAGGGAGAAGGAGAGGGACAGGGAGAGAGAGAAAGGAAGGAAGGAAGGAAGAAGGGAGGGAGGGAGGGAAGAACGAAGGGAGAGAGAGAGAAAAGAAAAGAAAAAAAAAGAAAAGAAAAGGAAAGAGAAAGGAAACCTCCAAGGAAAAATAGTATAACAAGGACCACACTGATCCTACATTAGTTTCCTAGTGACTTGCAGAGTTTGTAATTTTTATCATTTACCTTTCTCTCCACTACACCAATTCCTAGGGGAGGGTTCATTTTTTATTCGTTCTGAAAGTTTACCATCAATCATACTCTTAAAGAGCTTGCCAGAAACTTGGACAGAGCCTCATAATAAAATTGCAGAGACAGAGGACTAATTGATTTCTATAAATAATGTTTAGCTGTAAAGATATGAAAGGTGGTTAGAACCACATGTATTAATCTCCTTCTCGCTCCATCTGTGTCTGCAAACGCAGACTGTACCTTGACAAAGTGCCCTGGCCATTTTGCCCTGCAAACACACAGCGGGAGATGAACACCAGATGGCTCACCCCTCCCGTTTCCCTGTCCTGCCCTCTGCCCCGCCCCCACCTCCTCTGGCCAAATCCTCTAATTACTCCTCCCCACTGGACTCCAGTTTCTATCCCACAATTTAAGAATTCTCTTCCCATTACCATCCCCGCACTGACAACACGCAGAGAAGCTGACAGTTCCCCACTGCTCTCAGCCCTTCTGCCTTTCTGTACAATAAACAAAAATACAACCCAAACTCCAAACGTGAAACCTTTTCTTCAGACTGCAAGACTGACAATGTTTAAGAAAAACAGTAACTATTGGTGCTAAAGAATTATTAATGTGTGTGTCTTGGAAAAAGGGAGGCTAGAGAGAACTCCCTCTGAAAGACGCTCTCACGCACTACTAGCTTTAATCACATTGCACAGAAACGCCCAGCAGTTACTACTTGTCAACATCATGTAAAACGGGAACCAAATTATATCCGGCAAATAAATGCTGCCTGGACAAAGATAATTCTCTAACTCTCATACTTATTTAAGAGTTGCTGAAGAAATGTTGAGAACTCGCATAAGCACCATCTGTTCAGCCCAACTGTGCTACGTGGAAGTAAGAAGTGAACTGGAGACAGGGTGGGGCTGTGTGATAGATGCCCAGTTCTGATTTATGAATATTAGGTCATTACATCTCAAAGGCTGATGCCTAAGGGCACCATCTTAGCTGGTTCAGTCAATCAGCTGGTTCCAATCCCGGTTAAACACAACATGAAATGCCACACTTAGAACGGAATATCGTTTTTCTGGCTATAGATTAAACACAAAATGAATGATTGTTTTCACTTGGGAGACAGGAAAATTGCCACACTAGACAGAATTCAATGAAATTGGCCCATTTCTTTTTCTTCTTCCTCCTCTTCTCCTTCTTCTATTACCACTATTTCTTCTTCTTCCTCTACTTCTACTACTTCTGCTTCTGATTCTCCCTCTTCTGATTCTTTTAATTCTTCTTCTTCTCCTTCTCTTTCTTCTTTTGCCTAGATTGCTCCTAGATCCTGGTGGATAGATATTTTCCATAAATAAGAGTGCTAGGGAGTCTTCTTAATGGGGCGACACAAATGACTACATTGATTTAAATAAAGTGATTCCACATCCGTTGACTTCTGGTCGCATTAGACATTCCTGATGATTTTCATACTCGAAATATGAGCATAACTTTAAAAGCTTTCACAGATACTTTCCTTTTCTCTAACTTTTTATGGGAGGCAGATCAAACTTTCTCAAAGCTTTTATTTTAGGGGGGAAAATGCATGCTGTATTCATAATTTTAAGTCTCAGTAAAATTAACCACACTTGTAAAAAATCATTTATTTTTAGCAAGGGCTCCTTCTATAACATTCCCTTCCTCTCCACATGCTGTTTAGTTGTCCGTCTTTACCCACTTGAGCAGGCTTGCTGAATTCATTTCAGCGGGTTCTCATTTCCATGGTAAGTGCCAAGAAGGTAGGAACTGTTCTAGTTCCACTTGCTTGGCCTGGAGCCGCCAGTGGCTTAGCAAAGGCTACTAGCTCTACCACCAGCCACCAGCGTCCTGGATTTTCTAGCTTTTGTTATAGTTTCATTACCTGAAGTGGCCCTAAGCTCTTCTAAGCACGGACCTGCAAGAAGACAAAGGGAAGGGAATAGCTGATGGAACCTAAGAAAGTTTTCTTTCTTCCTTTTTAAAAGGTCTTGGGTGCAGAGGGCAAGCCCGGTTGGCATTGAGCTGCCATGCCACTCAGTCTCACAGTTATTGAACTGCTTCTAGAAATTAGGCAAGATAACCCTTGGGGTATAGCAAGGGGAGTTGCTTGATCTGTGAATTAGTGAAGATGTCAGGACACTGCATGGCTGATCCAGCCCCCAAGTCCATGGTGTTCAAATGGCTGAAGCATTTCGAGCAAGTGAAAAATTAGCACATCTGTTCATTGGATCAGTGCAAGGAGCCTACTGAGCTCTGAAACACCATGGCTGATGGGTCTGATGAATTATTTAGCATTCCAGAAAGCTGGGGTGTTCTCCATGTAGGCTGGTTGGAAAGTTAAGAGTGCCAAGAAATACACGGTACTGTATTTATATTACCTGGAGTTGAGAGACTGTGTAGCCCAGTTTCCACTGCTTATGGCGACAAGCTGAAGTCTGAAACCAGGAGTCTAGAGGAACACCTAGGGATGACGTTCAGGCTTGGATTCCACAGGTCCAATCAAGTGCGGCCACCATTGCTTTCTGACCTAGAAGTTTACACCTATAAATGTACCCTCCAACACAAGACGAAAACCTTGAAGTAGGTAAATAATCACGGGTTGGGGATCAAATGCATCAGTAGGTTTATAGCCAATGGAGTCCTAGGAGAAGGGTCTACTTAACTGTATCAGTGGGAACTTGGAGATCAAAGAGAGTGAAGCCAATCTATGGCCTTCCTGAGTGCCAGGCAAGGAAATGGTCCTGGGCAAGACACCATCATCCCTACACACTCCTAAAGTCTTGAGAGAGGAAGGAGGCGCCTCCAGGGAGGCCCAGGAGAACTTGAGCTGTGGTGTCTGAGAATAAGCAGGCACTGTTTCTCAGGGTGCTGGCGACGGTCATCTGGGGGGGCCTGGAATCTGGTTGTTCCTTGATAGAGTCCCCCAGACACACCCCATCATCAGTGCACATTCAAGCCAAGATGATCAAATAAAGCTGCTGCCTCTGCCTGTTTCCTGAGCCCTCGAGTTTCCTCTTTACCTCAGTTTTCGATAGCTGTCTCTGGGATCTGAACTAGCTGAGGGCAAGGATTTAGTAGTTCTTTAATCCCCACCCCTGACCCACTGGCCGGAGTCCTCATCCTCTCCCTTTTCTGTCCTCCCTGGGTGACCAGTGCTCCCCTGCTGGCTCCCAGTGGCCTGAGTCCCTTGCTGTGTTATTCCACCAGGACTGTGCCCTCCCCAAGAGAATCTCTCAGTCCTGCTGTTTTGGAGAACTGGAGATGGGGTCCCCTTCCTAGCTGCTGATACCTAAGCTAAATATAATAAAGCCATTCCAGCTGAGGGAGCAGGATGTTGTGGAATAGGAATGGCAAATTTGTAGAGTCAGTGAATAAACAGTTTAGCTTTTGCAGGCCATGTGGGCTTTGTGGCACCACTCAGCTCTGACCTCCTGGTGCTAAAGCAGGATAGTCAGTATGGAAATGGACGAGTATGGCTGCATGTTGATAAAAGGTTACTTTCAAAAACAGGAGACAAGTTAGATTCGGCCTGTGGGGAGGTAGTTTGATGACCCCTGGTGTGGAAGAAAGAATACTAGGCAGGAAAAAACCTGCCCCTCCTTACCCCAGCACAGCCCTGACCTTAACCAGCTGCGTGGCTTTAGGCAAGTCACCTCTCACTTCCTTTCCCACCTCTTGCTCCTCCCCAAAGGAGTGTGCCTTAGAGAGGGTGATGGGTGACCCCAGCCACGCGCCTGACATCTTCAGTTGTCTTTTTCATTGGTGGCTAACAGTGCAAAGGCAGTGGAATCGGTGTTGACCATAACGACTATCATTTTGAGCATCTGTTATGAGATAACGTACATCCTCTCCCTAATCTTCACAACTCACCAAGGTACGTAATAGAATCCCTCTTTAACAGACGAGGAAACAGAGATCAGGGATGTTAAGTAACTTGCCCAAGTTACAGAATGAGTAAGTCACAAGGCCAGGATTCAAATCCAGGTCCATTCAACCCCACCCAGTTTTCTCAGATGCCATGTGGTTTCCCATGTAGGTTTCACCTCTGTTCACTCTAAACCACTTGGCAGATGTTGTCTCTGGTACACTGCTCTCTACCCAGTTGCTGGAGTGATCAGATACAATCACTTCCACGTGAAATCTGTCCAATGGCTTTCCCTTCATACTCTGGAATAGAATAAAGACATTCCAATTAAATGAACAGAAGGATGTAGCTCCAAAGTCCTCACTGTGGCTTGTAAGACTCCTATCTCACTCCCACTCTTCTGACCTTTCCTCTCTGATTCACCTATTCCGTTCCAGACCCAGGCATTTTGCTTTGCCTAAAACATGTCAAGCAGACTCGCACATCGAGATCTTTGGGCTCATGGCTCTCCAGCTTGGAACACTGTTCTCTCAGTATCTGAATGGCTCATTCCCTCATTGAATTGATGCCTTAACTTAAATGTCACCTCCTCAAAAAGAAGGCCATTTCCTGGCCATTCTATCCATCACTCTGTATCCTTACTTTTCTCTAGTGTTTTTTTGTAGCACCACCTATCACACTAAGCAATAATCATGTTTATCTGTGTTTTTTTCCCCTTCTTCTTCTCTCTTGCATGGTTAGGGCAAAGAATTTGTCTTATTCATTGATAAATGGTGCCTGACCTCATAGGCTTTCAATAACTATCTACTGATTGTTGAACAAATGAAAGAATGTATTGGAATGAGGCAACAAAGTGTGACTGGCTTGGGATCAGTTGCTCACCACTCTGAAGGCAGTGATTTAAATCTCTCAGCAGTGAGAAGCCTAGTCTCCTAGTCCCCTAGGTGGAAGGATAGTTTGCTTGCCTTTATCAGAAAAAATCAGGGTATTACTTTCTCTCACCCTTAGAAAGTACCCCAGACAAGAGAGGTGGTGCAAAACTGGGAAAGATTAGTCTCATGACTCTGAATGTCAGAGGTCATCTAGGGTCCAGAGTTTTCCAGCTTCCAATCTCTGCTTGACCTCCTCCACTGCCTGTAGCATCCTTCTCTGCAGGGGCTGTTTCTGACCAGACTGTATACCACCACCAACCCCCACCCACCCAACCCCCTTCTCCTCAGGCTTGAAGGCAGCATGAAGACTTCAGATAAACACTTTTGGTGGAGAAACACTATTTTCATCCAAACCCTGACACTCGTTGGGTGAAGGGTCAGAGAGCTAAAATACCTTGGCCAAGATCCCACCTCTAAGTTAATACCGCATCCGGTCCAGAGCCTAAGTCTCCTGAACACAAGACTGGTCTTAACTCCACACTCCATGCAACACGTGGTTATCAGCCAATAACACCCCAGGCTGCTCCTTTAGGAATCAATTCAATTCCACAAACGCTGACTGGGCACCCAAAGTGTGTCTGGCCTTGTAACTGGTCAGAATCTGGCTGCAGTGAGCAAAACAGTTGAGTCTCTGTCCTCAGAGAGTCTCCTGGAAGTTTGAACATGGAATAAATGCAGTAAGATTTTTTTTTTTGGTATTGAAATATTGACGAATGCAGTAATCAGTTTAACCTCAAAGAGGCTGTAAAGCGCCTTCTCAGAAGTTCCTCAAACAGTTATGCTTAGGCCTTACTCTGGCTATGATAGATATGATTTTTTATAAAAGGGGTGGAGAGAGAGAAGAAGGAAGAAGGAAGGAAGGGAGAGAAAAGGAAGGAGAGGATCATTAAGGGGTCTGTGGCTTCCTCTTTCCCCCCTTACTTGTAAACATCTCTGCTTCTTTCAGGGAACTAAGGTGCAGGGTCCCTCTCCAGAAGCCTTTTCAGCATGGATCTCACCTATGAAGTCCTGGGATGAAACAAAAGAGCTGAATTATTTTTCCCACTCAGTTTCCCTTACCCGGCCTTCTGCTGCCCAGACAAACTTCTACATGATCGTAGAAATTTTTCATTACTACTAACCCAACCAACAACGGACAGTCCCTCCATCAAAGGCTCATTTAACGTCTTCTGGATCAGGCTGGGTCAGTGATGGGGCTTCAGATACCAACACAACCTGCAGGATCAGTAAGGGGACATGTAAGTCAGTCTCAACTGTGCCCAGCCTGGGCTCAGCCACACAGAGGTGACTGCCCGACCAGAAAAGTGCATGCTGCACTTTAGAAATCTTCACAAATCTTTCTTCTCCATCATGATGACACTAAAATTCAAAAAGAATGAAAAGAAAAGAGAGACAGACAGACAGACAGAGAGAGAGAGGCAGTACACAAGTGTACGGGCAGAAATATTGGGCAAGAGTTGATGTTCACATGGAAACAATTCTTGATTTCCTCCTATTTATATAAGCAAAAAGCAAAAGACAAGAGAGAAAGCAGAAAACAAGGTAAAACCTTGTCTCCTGAACTCTTTCTCTTTCCATCCTTCCCCATTCTCCCACTTCCCAAAAGGTAAAGATACACTTTACAGCCCCAAACTACTTGGAATCACGACTTTTCCTTTCCTTGTACAGAAAGGAAACCAGCATTCCCTCCACCCGACCCGGGATGCTGGCGCCCGAGTTCACTCGCCCACTCTGCCCACATTTTCCTGCCTGTTCCATGCAAAAGCAATTGTCTCCAAAGCCAATTACCGATATTCAGAACTGTGGTGTTCCTACCCTGGTTAGAGACGCCTCCATGAGAGCCGGGGGTGAGCTCCTGAGTTGAAAGAGAACCGAAGATTGCGGGTGGGGGTGGGGGGTGGGTGGGAGGTGGATGGAGGGAAACCCCTTCTCGAACCGCCACACGGTTCCGGTTCCCGTTGCCAAGGGAAACCGGGCTTTGTACGGGAGGCTAAGAACGGCCGCCTCTCCCACGGCCTGGCTGCAGGAGTGGCCAAAGCGCAGCGCAGGGCCGGGAGCAGAGCGGGGGTAAGAACCGAACAGGTTTAGGACAAAGAAATCCCTTTCAAAGAATTAAAGAAATGGTAAAAAAAAGAAAAAAAAAATAGGGTCTTAGGAGGTGTTGGTGGGGAAGGAATAAGTTTATCGATGATGCTGTGATAGGATTTGAGTTGGCTTTTGTGCCCCTGCAAGGGGTGAGATTCAAATCTGGTCCTCAGAGGAGACAGAGAGGGGAGGTTGGAGGGGGCGTGTCTCCACCCTCCTGCAGTCCATGCTAAGCAGTAATCAGATCGATGACTATTTGGTTAACGTGCTTAGTCGAAGCTTGGAATGGATTATTTTGTCTAGGGATTCACTGGAGGAGCTTCTGGCTGTTTCCTAGAAGTCAGGTGGGGCCTGGCCAGGAGATGATAGTATACTTTGGATGGTCAAGCACACTGTCATTTGCCCCGCATCTTAGGGACTCTGTTGGCTTGCCTTTGGGGAAGAAATTCTTTTAAGGAATGTGGCCAAGGCGGCACATGCTTTGTGCATGCTTATTTTGAAAGCCATTTATCAAGCGTAGACCAGGTTGAACAGTAGTTTGGAGAGTTTGGATGGACCCCAATTCCTAGCCTAGTGCCTGGCACAGTGTAATTGCTCTATAAGCTGTTTGCTTTCTGAATGGTTGTCGAAAGACAGCTTGTTTCTTAGCGTCTTTTCTTTCCAGCAAGGTAGGGAGATGTATATTTGGTGGTGTAGTTGAGGCTCAGGGAATGCAGCTTACCTGTGGACTTGTGAAGGAATGGTAGTAGTAAAGAGACTCCAGCCCAGAGGCCGTTGTCTTTGACCGTGATGTCTAAAGGCTTTCTTTAAAATAGAGAAATTAAAAGCACTCTCTATCCAAATGTTGCTCTACAATAGGAAAAATGGCACATAAATAAAGAGAAACAAGGAACTGGTCACCTCTGCATCTGGTCTGGGCTAAACATGGGGTAAGGCTTTTCACACTGAGTTAAAATGAAGTATCAAGAAAACACACACACACACACACACAACACACACACACACACACACACACACACACACACACACACATGCACATACATTTACATGTATTTCCCTGTGAGATGGTGAGCTTTTTCCATCACTTTTTCTCTAAGGCTGTGCTCTGGCATTCATTGCTCCAGAAACGGCCCATCCCTCTCCCCAAGATCAGCTTCCACAGCACTTTTTAAAGGTCTTCCTCCTGATACTTATCACACTGACTTAGCCATGGGAGCCTGATTTAGTCATTAGTATGATCACAGGATGGTCCTCTACCAGAATAAAATCTCCTTAAGGGAAGGCACCATGTTTCATTCGTTTTCTGTCTCTTAAACACCTAGTAAGATGCCTCTTGCATAGTAGGTTCATTTACTTGAGTCAAGGGCGATGAGCCCATGCACTAGTGGAGTGTCAACTTTATTAGGCCCCAGGGAGGATTCAAGAGATATTGGAGGTATAGTATCTACCGGTTTTGCAAAGTTTCAGCTCTAGGTAAGATGAAGGACTTGGTCCTTCAATATTACTTAAGCCTATTGCAGTAAGTGTAGCTGAGAGTAATAAAAGTCATCATTTATTTATTGGACAAAAACGCACTCTCTTGGTGGTTCTGTCTGTTGGATCGTGACCTAGGGGCCCTAAGCTGCAAACAGGCCCAGTCAGGCTTTCAGGAACCATGCTTACTTCTCATCAATACCCTTGGCTTTTTTAGCCTGTCTCCTCTAAAGAAATCCGGGTTAAGGCACTTTTCCTCATGGTAAAAAGACCAGAACTAACCCCATCACGGCACTTTCCCTACTCTATGAGTCTACTTCTCTTTTACAAAAAGACTCATCTAAATCCATCAAAACCCACTATCAAAATGCACAAGTTACAACTGGCTCAATCGCCAAAAAACAGCGTTTTGGACATTCTTATCAGTTTGGGGCATCTGGGCCCAGGTTTTCTGCTCATTGTCTCCAGGGGATGCTGACATAGCACATACTTTGCATGCATGGAACACTAACTTGTCAACCAGGGGAAGGTTCCAACCAGAAGGGGCAGGGTCTTGTCCTCCAAGGCCTCTCGGAAACAGCAGGTGGAGAGTGCTAGGTGCTGAGTAGAGTAGTAGGGGACTGATGCTTTCAGGTCATCTGAAGGTCACAGAGGATGACTGTTGCCCAGGGTTGCATGCTGAGTGAGCAGAGATGGGACTGGACCCTAAATCCTGGATGCCCCCTCATACCTTCCCGAGGGCTCTCTTGCCCCCAGGTCCCCCTCCCTGAGTGATCATCTGCGTTAATCATTCCATCTGGTCACTCCACTCTTCACAGTAAGGTGCTGCCACATCTGTCCATTGCCCAAGATCAAGTCTGTCTCACAGGCTTTCTGTGGCCTGCACTTTCCAACTTTTCCTCAGAGACTCCATTCCCTTTCCCAGTGCCTCAGCTCTTTTCTAAAATACTCAGAGACATTATTTCACTTCACCACGTTCTCTTGCATTTTCCTCCGCCGCAATGTGACTCAAGTGATGGCAATGTCACGGTTATGGTCCCAGATCAACTCATGACATTGCTCTGCCTGTGCTGGGAAGCTGTGAGGAAGGCTCTGTGGAATGAGGGTTTTGGTGGAGGAGGCTAACAGGGGACCGTGTTATGCTGCACTGGAGGGAAGGGCACTGTCTTGGTGCTCAGCCTTCATCACAAGGTGCTGTGCATTTTGGGGAGAGAGTGTAATTAAGAGAAGGAGACATAAAGGAAGGGAGAAGGAATTGGAATTTGGCCGTACCTACCACTCAAGTGCATTCATACTTTCTGGACACCAAGGAGCTTCTATTCAAACCAATACCATTACCATACACTGAGGTCTCAAAGTTAAATGCCTACAGGGGCCAGATAATGAGGTAAGTGAGGGCAGTAAGCCTTGTGTCAGGGAATAAGGAGTGGTAGAGACTGCAGTAAAATAGAGACAAAATGCTGTGTGTAAAGGGAACAGTAGTTACTCAGCCTCTGCTGCTTACTGACATGTGGGATTGCAGCCCAGGGTTGCCAGAGCTTTATAGTTTTTAAAGAGAAGCTGGAAGTGTGTGAAATTTTACAATTTAAAACTGTTGATTCAAAATATTAACAAACATTGTGTAGGGCAAGCAAAATACACTGGTGGACTCTGTCCAGTTCATGAGCTGCCACTTTGCAACCTCTGCCCCTGTATGGAACTTTCCAGAGTCTGTGCACAGACATCTGCAGGCAGGGGTGTATAGCTGTCATCAATAATCCAGATCACAAAAATTACGTAAAAACAACTGCAGGGTAACAGGGTAGAGCCATAAATGATCTCAACATGCTACTCAGTCAAACTAGAAGGTGCTACAGTGATCGGATAGAAAAGAATGGAAAACAAAATAATGGAAGACAGAACTCCTTCTCAGGAGATGTGGCTTTGTTTGAAGTGAAGGTAGGATTGATTGGTGCTCCTGTCCAACTCTGGGAGCTGGACAGCTCCAGAGGTGGTCCTCCCAAATCCCCCTACAGTACAGGGAGGCTGGGCTTGCAGAGGGGGTGTCACCATGGCAAATAGGATGCCGTGCCAGGTGTAGGTACATGCATAACTAAGCACCGGGCTTTTTTTCTCACTGGCCTCAGTCATGCTTTCCCTAGCTCTTAACCTGCATAAACTCAAGTCTTCACCTCTGCGGACAGGCTGGCAATGGTAACATCCTCCTCTCCGAGGAAGACCTTCCTTCACCCCTGACCGCCTGTAGAGGTCCTGGTGTGACTGTTCACAGTGACCGCTCTGCCTCCAGCTCTCTCTGCTGGACCCCTGCCTTTCAAATCCCTTTTCATCATCACATCTTCTTCTCTCAGTTACGAGACGAGTTATGATACCGGGAAGATACCTGCCAAGAATTTGTCTTCTGGGTCTCTTTCAGTTCCTCCCTTCTTTCTGGTTATCATTCAAATCTCACAAATTATTTTTTTCACAAAGTCTACTGTTCCTGAGACACCATTTCCTATTTCTACAGCCACCATCCTTATCCACATGCTGACCATTCCAAATTCCTATTGTGATTCATGGTCTCTGAAGAAGGTTTTTCTTGCCCTCAGTCTCTCCTCATGTGCCCCAAGCACCATTTCCATCACGTCAGCCCCTTCCCTATTATTTATTATTATTAAATTAAAATACACAAACATGACCTTCACAGACTCTTTTTTTTTTTTTTTTTCACTGCCTCTCTGTAGAGCCTATGCAGTTACCTACAGGCAACAGAAAGGGAATGGATTTTGGAATCATGCAGACCCACGATTACATCCTGGCTTTGCCATTTACTCCCTGTATGATCTGAACAAATTATATAACCTCTCTTGGCTTCAGTTACCTCATCTTAGAATTGGGATAAATAATAGCTACCTGCACAGTTGCTGAGGCAATTATATAAGCTAATGTAGGCTTTCTCTTTGTAAGTATTCGAAAAAATGGTAGAAATCATTAACATTACTCTCCACAGAGGTAGCATTAGAGGTGGAAAATAACAGGGTGTTTGCATCTGTCATCAAGATAACAGATATGTCAAAAGAATCGGAAGCAAGCTAAGTAAATTGCGGAACTTGTACAGTTCTATGTGTCCTGCTACAGTGCAAAAGATATTTTCAAAAAACTTTCAAGAGAGAAAATGAAAACCTACTGTTATAAAGTTCCAGCAATTTTGTTCCCTGAATGTTTTAGGTACATCACCTATGTTCACCAATACATATGGCTGTCACAGGCTTTGTGGACTGTGGTCACATTTCACCTCCATGGGGCCAGTAAGTGCAGCAGAATGGAGACATCTGAGTCATCTGAGGTCAAATAATCTGAGTGTGAATCCTGACTCCATCAAGGATCCAGCCGTGGACCGGGAGCAGGGTACCTGACCCTTCCAAGCTTCAGCCACTTACCTGTAAAACTAGGAGAACCATGCCATCTGGGTGGGGAGCGTTAGATTAGTGGCTCTTCCCAAAGGGCCTCACCTGTTTTAACTGTCCATGTTACTTTATATAACATCCTCTCAGTTCACATTCTCTAAGAAATTGACTTTTGCTCAAGTCCTTCTGATATTAATCACTGCTTTACTCTGTACCCTCTCAGCAAATGGAATCTTAAAATCTGTGACTCAGAGTCACCAGGAAGAGTCTTTTGAGCTAGATAGACTTGGTTCCAAATTCTGGTTGCAACATTAACTAGCTGTGTTACCTGGACAAGTCTCAGGAGTAATAACAGGCCTTCATTTTGGAGGACCCTTGTCAGGATTCACTGAGATAATGCAGGCAAAGTGTTTAGAGCAGGACCCGGCAAGAGAAAAGATACAGCAGAGATTAGCTGCTTTTATTAAGGTGGAAAGTGCCAGAAGTGTTAACTAGTAGGATGGGATGTTGATCCTACCTTGACACAAATAAACTGTGTGCCCTGGATTCATTCACATCACCTCTTTGTTTCCATGCCCATAAAATGAAAGTCATACCAACTGCCTTGTATCCCCAGGAATCTCACGAAGGTGAAATAATGTCATGGATGGGAAGATTTTAAAAAAATGAAAAGCATCAGTTTTGCACATCTGCTGGCAAAATGTTATTTGTTTTTAACTCAGGGTGTGTGTGTGTGTGTGTGTGTGTGTGTGTGTGTGTGTGTGTGTGTGTCTGGAAGCTCCTCGAAGGCAGGAAGGGATCCTATGATTTCTTTTGCACTTATTCCACAGTTTCTAATTGAATTCTATTTTCTGTTCCAACCAAGGTCAGTGCTTTTCCTCACCCACGGCTGCCATGTAAAACAGGCTAAAATAAAAGCACCTACCCCTTATGTGTGGGCAGTGTTTCTACCAAGGCAAAGATTCAGCTCCTTGGTCTGAGGGCCTGAGCTGCCCCAAGGAGGGGGGCGAGATTAAGCATCTGTAATAAATGTTCTCCAGGCAGGGAGGGAAAAATCACCTAACACTCTTGTGGCTTTTAGAAAAAAGAGTGAGAGAGAAGAAGGAGGAAAAAGAAAACCCTGAGCTTTAAACAAGTGGCCGGGCTGTTTGTCATCTGTAAAATGAGGCGATGGAAAAGCACGAAAGGGCAGTGGTCACTGAGTCTGCTTCAGGGATCCGCGCCTCAGACGTCTGCGCCAACGCTCCCAGGCCGTCCCCAGCTGCGATTTCTTTTTCTTTAACAAAAACAGAGAACTCTCACTGGGCTGAAGTTTCCCACCTGGCTCAGGAGTTTTCAGACCTGACCTAGGTGGTCTCTAAGTAAATATTTTCATCCTCACTCACCTCCTCCTGAGGAAAAATATCTCTTTGCTCAGCTAGAGAAGAAAGCACCCAAACCAAACAACAGATTATTTGCACCATTGGAACCCTCACTCCAGGGACTCCAGGGAGGGCATGCGGTTTAAATCAGAGTGTCCAGGATACTTGTCCGTCTTCTAGACAAATCTGGTTAACACGGACCTGGAGAGAAGGTTTGGATGCATGCCAAAGCCCTTCAGTGCCTGTGCAGATTGGCACAGGGACGCCTGCCACCACCCAATAGATCTAGAAATCCACCTGCAGGCCAAAAGGAAAGAAACAGTCTAACCTAAAGCGTGAACTCTACCGCATCCTTGCCTGTTTACGTGGAGACCAAACCCTTTGTGATTTCACCGTAGCTAGCAGATCTGATGGAACTCTTCCTTCTGTCGAGCTAATATCAAGGGGCTTTTTTCTCTTCTGCATTCAGTCAGTTCAGGCTGAGTAGTTTTTTCAGAAAACATTTCACGTGTACCCCATTTGTGCCAGGCACTGTGCTAGGTAGGCTGTAGGAATCTGAAGATGACCCAAACACAACCTCTGCTCTCCAGGAGCAAACGGGTCTTGTGATGAAGACAAAAACCCAGGTACACAATTATAAAAATATTAGTTTTCTAGGGTTCCTGGAGCAAATTATCACAAACTGGGTGACTTAAAACAACAGTTCTCGAGGCCAGAAGGCTGAAATCCAGGTGTCAGTAAAGTTGGTTTCTTCTGGGAGCTTTGAGGGAGAATTGATTCCTTGTTTCTCTCCTCGCTTCTGGTAGCTTCTGGAAATCCATGGTGATCTCCGGCTTGTAGCTGTATAACTCCATTCTCTGTCTCCATCTTCACATGGCCACCCTGGAGTGTCTCTGTGTCAAACCCCTCTCCTTTTATTTTCTTTTTTATAAATTTATTTTATTTTTGGCTGCGTTGGGTCTTCGTTACTGCGCGTGGGTTTTCTCTAGTTGCAGCGAGTGGAGGCTACTCTTCGTTGCGGTGCGCGGGCTTCTCATTGCAGTGGCTTCTCTCGTTGAAGAGCACTTGCTCTAGGCCCGTGGGCTTCAGTAGTTGTGGCTCGCACGCGCTAGAGTGCAGGCCCTGTAGTTGTGGCGCACGGGCTTAGTTGCTCCGCGGCATGTGGGATCTTCCCAGACCAGGACTCGAACACGTGTCCCCTGCATTGGCAGGCGGATTCTTAACCACTGTGCCACCAGGGAAGCCCCCTTCCCCTTTCTAAATCCACATTAAATCCAGAATGACTTCATCCCAAGATCCTTAATTATACCTGCAAAGACCCTATGTCCAAGTAAAGTCATGTTTATAGATTCTGAGAGTTAGGGCTTAGACATGTCTTTTGGGGGATGCAATTCAATTCACTGCAAAGACCAAATGTGATAAGAGCTATGAAAATAGAGGCGAGCACAGGACACCACTGCTGTAGAAAGGAGGGTGGTTTAATACAGCTGGGTGGAGTCCAGGGAAGTTTCTAGAGAAGGTGATTCCTAAGGGAAGCTTCAAATGGCAAGTTGAAATCTGCCTCCTGGAAAAGCTGCATGTGTGAAGGCTTGGAGGTTTGATAGTGTCCATTTTTGGCATTTGAACATTGATGGGCTCTCTGGATCCCCTCCCTGCTAGCCCCTCCACTATACCCTTACCTGTGTGGCCCAACAAGAAAGATCAGCATGCAGAGGGGCGCTGGCTGGAATTTCAAAGAGTGCAGCTTTAGCCCACAGTGCAAGTGCAGGGAACTCCTAGCCTTAACCCCACATCACAACCACAAAAGAGCCCAAAGCCACCCCCATCTCACCCTCCTTGTGTGTCCCTTTCTCTTCCTGAAAATCCCAAGTTTTGTTGTACTAAATACATATTCATTCATATACATGAGTGAGTGTCATCTGTCTCAATCTTTAAATGCATTCCAGGCTGGGTGATCAGAGCCTGCCTCTGGGCAGACTGATCAAACAGAAGAAATGGTGGGACTGGGGAATCCCTTAGGAGTTTGTATGAATGGGATGTGTGGAGTGTGGGTAGAGTAGAGAGGAAGAAACATCATGCTGGAGAGGTAGACAGGAGACAGATCACAGAAACTCTGGAAAAGCGGATGGGCTATAGCAAAACACAAACCAGGTAGGGCATGTCAAACAGCTCTCACCACCTGTGAAAACCAGGAAGAAGGTGTTGTTTGGGGACCATCCTGGTTCTCGAGGAGTTAAGACTTCAGCATCAGGAAATATAAGCAAGGATGAATGGGTAAGTAGAAAACCTGAAGGATGGGGAGCTTTCCTGAAGTGGGGCTGGCTGCCTCTACAGCCAGAATTTTCTGGGGTCTGAGTTTCCTTCTGGAAACCTGTCTACAGGTGGGCTAACCCTTCAGGTGTAAGGTACATATGAATGAAGTTCTTACGCAGCGTCCGTTGAGCCCATTACTGGCGTATGAGGTTACGTGCTTCCAAAAGCACCTTTTTTTTTGGCCAGTCTTCATGGAGTGAACTTGACCAGTAGCTAACATTGACGTAAGCTTTGGGGGGCAACCCGGAAATATTTCCAACTCGTCATTTCTATCCAGTCAATGGAATTCTCAGAGCTGCATTTGTGTGGCTTCTTCTTTGACTCCCATGAAACTGCCTAGATCATTAAATAAGACCCAGCAACACCTGGTGATAAAGGATGAGAGCGTGTGACTCCGCGTTGGTAGGGCTTCTTTGGTAAGGATAGCAGAGCTTCTATCGTGCGGAACAGTTACGGATGTGTGGGCATTAACTACCTCCACACTGAGTGCTCTCCCTGAGTGGAGGTCACAGCACGCGGGTGGGGATTTTGTGTGGAAATACAAACTGCACTGGGACTGTTTACTCAAAGAAAGCTTTTCCCCCACCACACCCTGATAAATGTTTTCCTAATGGTTCTTTATCTGAAATAGCCCACCAAGAACATTATATGGCTGATGCAGAAGGCCACATCCCAGGCATTCTTGTTGCCATTCCAAACTTATTATTTATGTGTGGCTTTGGATGGTCTTCAGAAGATTCACTGAAGCATTCACACCAATTCAGTCCAAAACTTCAACCTTTAGCTGGACCATTCTTTATGTGACAGCCCTGGCATTGTGAATCATTTTAGAGTCAAAATGTCAGGCACATGATCTCCCAAAGAAAAAAATAGAAGGAAAGTAGCCAGCAGTCCCCGACCCTCAGCTACTTCTCCTTAAAGTATTCCATGTTAGAGGCTTGGAAAACAACCATATGACTGTCAGCAAACTTCAGGAATTGTACTGGCAAGATTGGCTTGTGGTGGCTCTGTCTACAGATTGTGTTTCTTGTCTGCCTGCCAAGACCCACTGTCCCTGATAAATGTAGCGCTCAGAGATGGCCTGTAAGAGAGGTGCATTGTACCATACAAACCAGCTGTCTGGAGATCAGCGAGGCCAGATCTAGACACCAAGCAAAGATGGTGGTTTGAGAATCGGAGAATCTAGGGGGTCACTTCTGGAAAACCGGGGGCATTTCAGTGCATAATCATTACTTGAACTTTCTCAATAGGTGTGATCAATAGTAGGGATTGTGGGGATACAAATAAATATATGACGTGAACTTGCCCTCCGTAAACTTTCAGTCTATGTGTGTAGCTAATGGACATTCTGTGTGAAAATATAAAGTGACAACATAACATAATAAATGAAGCAGATTAAGGGTTATATCTGTAATATATTAATGGTGAGAATAGGGGAAATGATAACTTCCAATTTGGAATAGCTAGAGAGTATACACATTTTTATTTATTTAATGTCTTACATAGCACTTACTAGTTCTGAGTGCCCTAAGGGATACTAACTCATTTAATCCTCCTCACAGCCCTATGATGTAGGTACTGCTAGCTTACTCATTTTCTTTTAAGATAAAGAAACTGAAACAAAAATGTTAAGTAGCCTTCCCAAGGTCACACAGCTAATGAGTGACAGAGCTGGGATTTAAAACCTCGTGGGAGGAAAAAGAACTTAAGTTGGACTTTGAAAGTAGATAAGAATTTGAAACGCAAGAAGGTAAGAAGGCCTTTCAGCTAGTGAAAGAGCAGGTCATTGGTGAGGATGGGAATGACATGATGAAAGATTCATACTGCTCACTTTTGAATGGTTGATCTGATGGTAAAACACAGGGAACACTGGAAAGGGAGGCAGAGAAACAAGTTGAAAAGCGGTGTAATGATTTAGCCAACACCTGGCATAGGTCTCAGCTATGGAAACGGAAATGAATGGATACATGCAAAAGAATCTATACATGAGGAACTGACACAAATTGATGACCGAGAGGATATGAGAGAAAAGGATGTAAAAAGTCAAAGACTTCTCTCGAGTTCTGACCTAAAAACTGGTGGTCCCCTTGACAGAATTAGGGAAGATAAGATAAAGCATGGGTTTTCAGATGATTGTACGACTTCCAAATACATGCATCCCTCAAGCAATTGCATAAGTGGAACTTGACCTTAGCAATGTGGTCAGGCTTGGACTTATGGACTGAGGAATCATTAGTGCGGATATGAGTGATACAAGTACTCCAAAGGAAGAAGAATAGAGAGCAGAGGCTAGGGACTAACTTTGTCCAAATACAGTTGCCAGAGGAAGTGAATTAACTAATAATGAAACAGAGAAAGGAGAAGAAAGAAGAAAGATAAAAAACTAGGATAGTGTACCACTGTGGAAATCAAGGGAAGATGCTATGAAAAAGAAGAAGATAGTTAGCAGTGTGTAATGCTGCAATGAGGTAATGGAGAATGGGGAGTGAGACAAGAAAAAAAATCATGGTGACTTTTGGGCAGCCAATATGAATGACATGGCCCTTTTCTTACTTCTCCAGGCTGAGTATTGCCTGTTCTGTCAACATTTCCTGATATAGAATGGTTTTAAACCTCTCATCCTCCCATCAGTCTCCTCTGTCTGTAGGCAACAGAGCATAATGAGAAGAAGATAGCATGGACTCAAATGGAAAGGCTCTGCTGATAAAAACAAATTTGGCAACCAATAGAGCAGGTCATAGTCAAGGGTAGAGCCCTGGGTTCTCATCATACAAAATTTCTTCCAGACTCTGACAGTCTTTGAGTGCAATTTTTCAAACAGTTGTGAATCCACTTGGGAGATTTGTTGAATGACTGGTTGAAATTAATCACTACTATGTTTTGAGTGGTCTTTCAATTTATCAACATGGTAAATTTTAGCTCAAAGGTAAATGAAGTTACTGTGCCATGATTTGTTCTTAATGAGCAAATGTAGGTTCTTAATGATCCCTTTACTTTTTCAAAAATTTTTGAACCTACAATTTAACATTCTTTTCTAGAAATTTGCCAAGGATAAATTTTCAGTTCAAGGGACTAAATTTTAGTAAATTTGGGTATCTTCTGGTCACTCGTCCTCTGAGAACTCTCCCATTCATTTTATCATCTCAGAGATAATAAGATTGCTAAGAGGATATAGTGATATATATTTTCAGCATAAAATCTTTTCAGATAAAACTTTTCAAGGCCTAAAATCTTGAACTTGAATTTATAGGTACCTAATTGTTCTCTCTCAATCTTGACTTGCATTCTCTTCTTTATATTGTTTATTCTATTCTTTTGGATATGAAGATAACTCTTGCTAGAAAGTCTGAAACCCTAATACAAGTTGAAAGTTGAGTGCCCTTCCTTCTTTCTGTTATTCAGCAATGCAGTTCAGTTTGACAGCTGTTTATTAAGTGCCTACTATGCGTTTTCCTACTGTGTGTGGGTAGCATTACAGGCTTTGGTGACATGAGGATCTTATCTAAGAGATACTTCATTCTGATTGTCAGCTTTCCCAGCAGCCAGAAAATGAATGGCACTAATACTGTATCTGCTGATTCAAATCCATTTTCTGAATGGATTCTTTTGAGATCTTAATGCAGAACCCCTCCCCCTGCCATGTATTCACATGGTTTCACATGCTACCTGTCCTCTTTTGTTCTCATTGGGATTATTTTCAACTGAACAGCCAGAATTTCAACTTTTGGCATTCCTTAAACTTAGAAATCCCCATTCACTTTAGAAGTCTTCTAGATATAGACTTGTTTCTATCTATTCTGTGAATTTCTTAAAGCCTTGGGTACGTGATCAAAAATCCTCACTGTATCTGTAACCTCCCTGACATGGTTCTCTCAATATTCCCATTAATTCAGTATCATTTTGAAGGCCAATATTAAGAATAAGGGTAATTCTCTTTTTTTTTTTCCTTTACTTTCTAAAAGGTGAAATGGTTAATGAGGTAAATGATTGTGAGATAATTTAATTTTAATGGAATAAGACTTTTGGTAAATTTATGGAGAGACAAAATCCCTTATCATATTGGGATCACTTCTATATTTTTAAGTGTAAATCTATATTTGGAAATAAGTTTTAAAATAATTTATATTAGGAAAATATCATCCTTAAATACTACCTGGCTAGGGAACCCACAGTATAATGCCACCAAAGTAGAACTTTGGATTCTCTTTTTATTTTTCACAATTGAAATGCTTTTCACTTTACTTCCCCTCTAGGATCTATAAATTTTTGTACAGTGTATGATTCCATTATATACAGGCCTAAATTCCTCTCCTTTTCCTGTCTGTGTTAGGCAACATGCCACTCAATTCCTCCAATATGGATTTAAAAAAATGTTTTACAACAAGTAAGCACTAGCTACAAGCCAACATCCAGCAAGAAAGGCTTGAAATAGGTATATTAGAAGTTTCTAGAAGGACTCATCAAGCCTGTAGTAACTGAAAGGAAGCTCTGGAAAGGCAGTTGCCTCATGAGAAACTTCTTCAGAGGTGGCCAGGTTGATCTTGCTTAAGCATACAGCCACCTACGGTTTTAAGGGTTTTTGTCTTAGAGAGTCAGGTCCCCTAAGGGAATAAATTCAGCCACAAAGCTCCATGGTCTGTATTCAAAGGGAGGGCCATATCTTCTACTGGAAAATCCACTTTCTCCTCAACTCTTTAGGATTTTTATTTATATCCCCATGATTCCTACAATTTTAAATATTTCATTTTCACACCTCTCCTCTCTACTGGACTGTAGCCTCCTGGGGGGCAGACTGTGTCTGACTCATCTGTGCATTCCCACCTCCCACCACGTTGTTGATGTTTCTTGAATAAATGGTCTGTGTCCCTCTGTGGGCACAGTGTGGTGGGTCCCAGGGAAGGGTGTCTGGGTTTGTCAAGAGTGACTCTGCTCTTTCAGAGCAACAGAATTCTTATCTTTGGTGACTTAGGGCAAGAATTCCAGTCACCGGATCTGACATTTAAATATGTTTATTTGGATGGGGTTAATATTTTTCTTTTGCCTTGTCTCCAAAGGTTAACATATTGTTTATTCTAGCCATAGGCTTCATCATGCAAGTTGAGAAATATTTAGGAGATTGCATATGTCTTTCATATATCTTAGCATCTCAAGTTCAACTGCTGTTCTCTCTACTCTGTAGGACTGGCATATAAATGCCATTTGTCATTTCCTAAGAAATACTAGGAACCCCTGCCCTTGCTCTGTGTCTCCTTGCCATGCCAGACATGGCAATTTCCATACAATCCCATTTTGCAGTTTATTTGGACTTTTTTTTCCACTCTCTGACAAAAGCCCTATTTCAACTCTGTTGATCAGCTCAGAATTGTCTGCCAAATACATTCTTCCCAGTCTCTGTGAAGTGTACCCAGATCCTAGCCAGGACCCTTTGTTCTGGTATCACAGGCCACAGTCCAGGAAACTAACATCTCTCCAACACCATCTTCAGCCATCACTCCCCTCCCTCACCCTCCTTTCTTTTCCAAAGACATGACCTTCAGCTGGAAGCAGAGATGAAAACATCACCTGTGTCCTGAGAGTCCCTGAAGGTCTCTGGGGACCCTTCATACCACTCATTCTTGTAGGAGCCAGTAGAAGGGGGTAGTGAAACATGGGGTTCAGGGGTCTTATCTGGCATATTGCCGTATGCCCTCCACTGTGGTCTCTTGACTGTCCGTACACTGGTGCCTCTGAAGGGCACGGTCTAAACTCCGCCCTTCAGATCATCTCTCTGAGGGTTCTTCTACGTGATGGTTCCTGCAAATCTCTTTTATTGTTCTTTGAGCGTAGAATGGTGCTTTTTTTTTTTTTTTAGCAGAATTTACCTACCACAAGAATCTCTTTGTGGAGTTTCCCTTTTCTTCTCTTCATGTAAGTTTTGACATCTATTTCCATTAACAACTTTAGCATATGTTTCTATCTGAGTGCTTTTCTCCTGAATTGTCTTTCTACTGCCTATTATGTTCATTGTCTAATAAACTAGAATATAACAAGGTGATCCTCAAACTTTCCCTTCATTTTGAGTAGTCACTGAAGCTTGAATAGAGAGCAAATAGAACTCAATCAGTAACTCAGAGGAAAGAGAAACACAAAATAGATTCTGAAGATCAGAAAGTTCTTCTAATCAATGTAAATCACTTCCCACCCTCTAGAATAAAAAGCATCTCTGGGTTGCAGGGAACAATTATTTTCAAATCTTGCCAACTGAAACATATTAATGTTTTACTCATTCATCTGAGTAACTCATTCATTCAAATGAATTCACTCATTCATTCAACATCACTCATTCAAATGATCTATGTATTTGAGAATCTTCATCTAGCTTCCAAGTAGCTGGCATTGAGATATTATAAGGCTAATAATAAGCTTCATGATGTTGTAGAAAGAACACCAGGTGAGGAATCTAGAGAACTGGGTTCTAATCCAAACTCTACCACCGTGTGGTAGAATTCATTTGAATTCTGAATCTCATTTCCCGATCGATTAAACTGAGGCAGAAAGTAGTCCCTGCTTTTCACTGGATGTTTGTGAGGGTCAGATACACACATACACATCTATATACATGTATAACACACACGTATTTTATAAACTATATAATGCTGTGCAAATAATACATTTTAGGAAATTATCGTTACATTTTAAAGCTAGCATGGCAACCTAGAGCCCTCATAAAAAGGACAAGCTAGAATGAACCATCCTGGACTCTGTGATTACTGAAGCAGAGCTGCCTATATAAGATTGAGCAGGTAAGTCATCCTGTTTGAAAAGTTCCCCCTTATGTGAAATAAGGATGGTGAGAATCCCTGGCCATCCTCCAACAAGCTCTGCCGTCTGGCCTGAGGCTCCACCTCTTCTCCTAAAGAGTGGCTCCAGGAAGTTTCACTCTTCAGGAAGCAGTGCACCTGCCTCTCTTTTCAACTCACAACTTACCCTAAGACTTCATCCAGACAACACATCAGAAGGTGAAACAATAACACCAATATCTAAGCAAGACATCCCTGCATAAGAGTTGATTGAGATGGAGGTAGGAGGAATGTTCATTTCCTGACACTTAGATTATTTTCTACTAGGGTATAAAATGTTATACTCTAGTATTTTGTAATAGGGTATCAAATAACTTGAAGTAGAACCTAATATCCTCTCAGCTTAGAGCTTTGAACACCCATACCGTCATTCATTCATTCATTTATTTCCTACCTACAAGTCTTTATTGTACAGTTCAGCTAGGACTGCAGATTCAACCATGATCCACACTGACAAGGCTTTAGAATCAAGGGGAAAAGAACACTGATGGGTACAGACTCAAGTATGTGACATTGGGACACATAGAAATGCTATGGACCCCAGAGCCAAAATCTGTGAGCACAAAGGAGGGCATGCAGGTATGTGTACACACACACACACTCACACACAGAGGGATACACACCCCAAATTGCATCAGGACTGAGATCAAATATACTTTGCTATTTCATTTTTAAGGCTGTCATTTTCTGCAGACCAGAACAAAGGAAAACTCAGGAGGAGAACGAAGTGCAGAGAAAGTTTTATTGCTTTTGTTTGAAGTCGTCCGTGGTGAAGTTGATTGTAATCTAAATGTGGTGTTGGTTACTTTGGGGGGGGGGTCATAGCACATATGCAAGCTAGGATGCCTAGCAATTACCTTTTGCCATATAAAAATCGAGCCCATGTACTTGGAGAAAGGCTGCTTTGGTATTTTTTCACCTGAAAGAAATTAACCAGCCAATTCAAGGAGACACAGATGTAATGACAGTAACAACAATGAGATCACATTTTCTTTATTTACTCCCCCAGCAGGTGTCGTGGACAGTTCTGCTTTCCTGGGCATCTAGAAAGATAAGCCCAAATGACTCTCTTCTAATGATCTCTCGTATGGAAATATAATTTACTTTCCTTGTGCCTGGCCCTTGCACCAACATGGTGATTTTAAGGGAAACAATTCTGAACTAGCATCCTCATGACCTTTCCCAATGACCTACTGTACCGATGGTATATTGACGTGTTTGGATTTTTGGGAAGCCCATCAGAGATGGACCCTGCTTTATAAAATTGCTTTGTAAAATTGAAAACTTAGGAGTAAAGAAAGCATTGGTAGATTGAGTCTTTTATGAAATGCACTAGAAAACTCATTAGAGTGGAGCCTTCACAGCTGACAGAGGTTCACCCGGAGAGCAAGTGGCTCCAGCGGCCGTGCCAGAAAGCCCTGCCCATCGCCAGGGCGCACCCTCAGCCAGACCCAGATATGGAGCCGGGCAGTGTGGCCACCTACCCCGAGACCTCCAGAAAACCCTGAAGTCGCTTTAAGTTCAGGTCTCCTTATTTATCAAATGGGGTGAAAAAATGTTTCCTTATTGAGTTGAGAGGATTAAAGGACAGCTTTCTATTCATGGAGAAGAGCAAAACTGGACTAAGATGAGGGTTTTCATTGGCACCGAGGGAGCAGCCTCTGTGCACCATCCCTACAGTTGAGAAGATTTACACTGAAAAGAAACGGCAAACTACCTGTCCCTTACAGATAGCTCTGACCAGACACAGTAAATGAAGCCACCCATCTCCTGCATCAAGAGGGATCCATGGTTATGCTTTTTAATCTGAGGATCCACATAATCGGATTCTTAAAGTTAGAATCCACGTTTGTAGATTTGAGGATAATACTTTGCATCATTGGAGGAGTCTTCACGTGACCCAAGATTCACCAGAGCGTTTTCTTAATAGTGAGTTTCCCAGCGAATTTCACTTCTCTTTGAATCATCTAACTGTGTAGAACCACCACCACAGTGAACTCTTGCTACACCCCTGTCCTAGAGGGACATACTATTGATCATATAATGAGGTGGTCCTGGAATCTTTGGTCATTAATGCCCTTGGAACCAGTCTAAGATTGGAGGCACTGTGACAGGTTCAGCTCTAAGGAGACATGAGTACATTTTGTAAAAAGAGATACACAGCTAGCTAGAGTCAGAAATTAAGATTTTTTCCAACTGAAGCAACTATGGTAGCTGCAGAGACCTCTGATTCAGTGGCCTTATGTGTTCTACGCGAACTTTTATTGGGACATTCCTTAGACCTCCAGGGCACTCTAAATGTAGTAATGGACGATTTCAAAAGCTACTTCTAGAAATCTCCTGAAAATATTACATTTATACATGTCAAGACTATACAGATGCTTTTGTTTTAAGACATAGGGAACAAAATAATAAATAACATTATGGATGATGAAGTTGCAATCATCTTACGCTCCAGTTTCCTAACGCTGTCAAAATACTCAACCGCAAAATATTGTTTCTCTTTATCTGGCTGAAATTTTTTTGACCGTTCCCTCCACAGACTCTGTGTTCTTTAGTGTCATGTACATTTAACCTTTATAAAACAGAGCTGGATTCATTTTTAACCTCTCCTCTGTCTGTCTCAGATGCCACATTCAATTTGAGATAGAACCTTTTTCTCCTATGGCGAAAATGTATTTCTTTTAAATGGCTCACAGAATAAGAAAAAGAAAAGAAAATTGTGTTGGAAGTTCTGACAAACATCCAGATCAGCCAGCCTCACCCAATTCAATCCAAGGTTTGACAAGTTGCTCTACAGAAAAGCAGTCTTTTGGAGGCAAAACTGCTCGCCAGCACGCACGTCAGCTCTGGGAGAGGGCAACACACCAGCTGCCTGAACACTCAGGTTGCATCTCCAAGAGCAAAAAGGACGCTTCATTTTCAGCAAAGTGAACTTTCCCCCCGGCTACTCAAAATGCATCTTGCTTGGCTGATTGAAATATCCTCCAACCCAGTAAGGCTGCACCACTTTTCACTGCTAACCTCTGCCCAGGGAGAAGTCAATAAGGAAACAAGATGCAAATAAATTAGCATTCATCGCTGCTGATCTACTATAAATATTTATAAGGGAAAGATGAAGCGATTTTGAGTGATACCATGA